>NW_028125981.1:0-437000 GCF_965194825.1 Balaenoptera physalus | reverse complement strand
TCTTCGTTGCCTTCCCTCAATATATTTGTGGACGAGAGTGATTATTTATAAGTCTGCAGGTTTGTGAATAGCAGTGCCCCTGAGCTCCATTTTTCAACTCGCTTTCTTGGGAGCTGGCCGCAAAGGCGCAGGATTGCTTCAGGCCCTATTCTGGCCCCGGGCGGCAGGCTGAGCCTGTGCTTAATTCTTCTTCCTGATGGGAAAATAGATTTACCTGTGCCTGTCCCAACACCTAGAGATAGTCTCTCATTGTTTCCCCCTCTTCCCGTTCATCCTCAGGACAAATTGCAACCTGTACGGAACAGGAGGTTAAAGGTGCTGATTCTCCAAGGAGGGAGATTGCTAGTAAAGCGGCTGGAATGGCGAACCCGAGCACAAGGACATGAGAAATGAGGTGCGTTTTAGAAACCTTTCCCGATCACACGGTGTACCATCTTCTGGGTTTCTCATGCATGTTTTCGATGTAGGAAGATGCCCTTGAACCTGGAGATTTGGGACCCATGGGATGGGTACCAGGCAGTATTACTTTAAAGGGTCTGCGTTTGCTCACCCAACCTCACCAAACCTCTCAGCCCCAAGAGTGTCCACCCTTATGTCTCAATCAGCTGTGGATCTAGATATGGTCAATCCAGGTGGCATCACACCCCCTGATCGAATTTTTTAAGAATTTCTCTCTCTTTCACTGTCTTTGTTTCACGGGTTTGTAAAAGTAATTGATTTTTATAATGGGATTTAGCTGCTTTTCACTGCTGTGTTTATGTCACTTTACACCCACTTGACTCACTTACAGAGAGCTATCAATACATAGGTTTTAACATTCTTACTAGTCAGATATATTCTTGGGCGGTGAATAGGGGGTGTTGAGTCCAATTCACTGAGCAAGGAGTAGGTCTTGTCTATTACATATTGGGTTTATGGAACGGTGTCTGAGCTAATTTGAAACCCTTGTTTTATGCATCACCCCACCTCACCTTTCCCGTTAAGCAGCCATAGTGTGTTTCTGAAAGTGTGACTCTTTTCTGTTTTGTAATTCAGTTCAAGGGGAGCGGATTTTGCATTCCCTCTATAAGTGATATCTTATGATAAGTGTCTTTTTCTGTGTGACTTATTTCACTTAGAATCGTCGTACCTAAATCCACTCATCATGCTGCTACTAGCCTTATGACGTTGATTTCATGGCTGAGTGATATTGCATTGTACATAAGGACCACAACTTCTTTATCCATTTTTCTCTTTCCTGGGATATTTAAGGTGTAACGAAGTGGAGGTTCTTGTCAACAGAGCAGCCCTAAACGTTGGGGTGCCTGTGTCTTGCTGATTTTTAGTTTTCCCAATTTATACACCCATGAGTGGAAGTGCCCTATGCTCTCTAAGCTGAGTTTTTTAGATGTTTCAGGACACACCGTACACTTCTCCAGAGTGGCTGTTGGCAATTTACATCCCGCCCATCAGCGTAGCAAGGCTCCCGTTTCTCCATGGTCTGTCCTGCATTTCTGGTTTTGACACTTTTTCAGCATGGCCCTTTTGACCGATGGGACGCGAGACTTCTTTGTAGCGCTGATTTCCCTTTCCAGGTTGCTTGGTTGGCCAAAAAGGGCGTATGCGTTTTTTCCTGAATATATTCAGGAAAAAACGCATACGCCCTTTTTGGCCAAGGGCATCATTGTCGAGGTTTTGCCGCTTTTCCTGTGCTTTAAAGGCGATTCGAATCTCCCTCCTGAAATCTGTTTCCTGCAATTCTGCCTTGCTTTCAAATCCTCTTCGTTGCCTTCCCTCAATATATTTGTGGACGAGAGTGATCATTTATAAGTCTGCAGGTTTGTGAATTGCAGTGCCCCTGAGCTCCATTTTTCAACTCGCTTTCTTGGGAGCTGGCCGCAAAAGCGCAGGATTGCTTCAGGCCCTATTCTGGTCCCGGGCGGCAGGCTGAGCCTGTGCTTAATTCTTCTTCCTGATGGGAAAATAGAGTTACCTGTGCCTGTCCCAACACCTAGAGCTAGTCTCTCATTGGTTCCCCCTCTTCCCGTTCATCCTCAGGACAAATTGCCACCTGTACGGAACAGGAGGTTAAAGGTGCTGATTCTCCAAGGAGGGAGATTGCTAGTAAAGCGGCTGGAATGGCGAACCCGAGCACAAGGACATGAGAAATGAGGTGCGTTTTGGAAACCTTTCCCGATCACACGGTGTACCATCTTCTGGGTTTCTCATGCATGTTTTCGATGTAGGAAGATGCCCTTGAACCTGGAGATTTGGGACCCATGCGATGGGTACCACGCAGTATTACTTTAAAGGGTCTGCGTTTGCTCACCCGACCTCACCAAACCTCTCAGCCCCAAGAGTGTCCACCCTTATGTCTCAATCAGCTGTGGGTCTAGATATGGTCAATCCAGGTGGCATCACAGCCCCTGAACGAATTTTGTAAGAATTTCTCTCTCTTTCACTGTCTTTGTTTCACGGGTTTGTAAAAGTAATTGATTTTTATAATGGGGTTTAGCTGCTTTTCACTGCTGTGTTTATGTCACTTTACACCCACTTGACTCACTTACAGAGAGATATCAATACATAGGTTTTAAGATTCTTACTAGTCAGATATATTCTTGGGCGGTGAATAGGGGGTGTTGAGTCCAATTCACTGAGCAAGGAGTAGGTCTTGTCTATTACATATTGGGTTTATGGAACGGTATCTGAGGTAATTTGATACCCTTGTTTTATGCATCACCCCACCTCACCTTTCCCGTTAAGCAGCCATAGTGTGTTTCTGAAAGTGTGACTTTGTTCTGTTTTGTAATTCAGTTCAAGGGTAGCGGTTTTTGTATTCCCTCTATAAGTGATATCTTATGATAAGTGTCTTTTTCTGTGTGACTTATTTCACTTAGAATCTTCGTACCTAAATCCACTCATCATGCTGCTACTAGCCTTATGACGTTGATTTCATGGCTGAGTGATATTGCATTGTACATAAGGACCACAACTTCTTTATCCATTTTTCTCTTTCCTGGGATATTTAATGTGTAACGAAGTGGAGGTTCTTGTGAACAGAGCAGCCCTAAACGTTGTGGTGCCTGTGTCTTGCTGATTTTTACTTTTCCCAATTTATACACCCATGAGTGGAAGTGCCCTATGCTCTCTAAGCTGAGTTTTTTAGATTTTTCAGGACACACCGTACACTTCTCCAGAGTGGCTGTTGGTAATTTACATCCCGCCCATCAGCGTAGCAAGGCTCCCGTTTCTCCATGGTCTGTCCTGCATTTCTGGTTTTGACACTTTTTCAGCATGGCCCTTTTGACCGATTGGACGTGAGACTTCTTTGTAGCGCTGATTTCCCTTTCCAGGTTGCTTGGTTGGCCAAAAAGGGCGTATGCGTTTTTTCCTGAATATATTCAGGAAAAAACGCATACGCCCTTTTTGGCCAAGGGCATCATTGTCGAGGTTTTGCCGCTTTTCCGGTGCTTTAAAGGCGATTCGAATCTCACTCCTGAAATCTGTTTCCTGCAATTCTGCCTTGCTTTCAAATCCTCTTCGTTGCCTTCCCTCAATATATTTGTGGACGAGAGTGATCATTTATAAGTCTGCAGGTTTGTGAATAGCAGTGCCCCTGAGCTCCATTTTTCAACTCGCTTTCTTGGGAGCTGGCCGGAAAAGCGCAGGATTGCTTCAGGCCCTATTCTGGCCCCGGGCGGCAGGCTGAGCCTGTGCTTAATTCTTCTTCCTGATGGGAAAATAGATTTACCTGTGCCTGTCCCAACACCTAGAGTTAGTCTCTCATTGGTTCCCCCTCTTCCCGTTCATCCTCAGGACAAATTGCAACCTGTACGGAACAGGAGGTTAAAGGTGCTGATTCTCCAAGGAGGGAGATTGCTAGTAAAGCGGCTGGAATGGCGAACCCGAGCACAAGGACATGAGAAATGAGGTGCGTTTTAGAAACCTTTCCCGATCACACGGTGTACCATCTTCTGGGTTTCTCATGCATGTTTTCGATGTAGGAAGATGCCCTTGAACCTGGAGATTTGGGACCCATGGGATGGGTACCAGGCAGTATTACTTTAAAGGGTCTGCGTTTGCTCACCCAACCTCACCAAACCTCTCAGCCCCAAGAGTGTCCACCCTTATGTCTCAATCAGCTGTGGATCTAGATATGGTCAATCCAGGTGGCATCACACCCCCTGATCGAATTTTTTAAGAATTTCTCTCTCTTTCACTGTCTTTGTTTCACGGGTTTGTAAAAGTAATTGATTTTTATAATGGGATTTAGCTGCTTTTCACTGCTGTGTTTATGTCACTTTACACCCACTTGACTCACTTACAGAGAGCTATCAATACATAGGTTTTAACATTCTTACTAGTCAGATATATTCTTGGGCGGTGAATAGGGGGTGTTGAGTCCAATTCACTGAGCAAGGAGTAGGTCTTGTCTATTACATATTGGGTTTATGGAACGGTGTCTGAGCTAATTTGAAACCCTTGTTTTATGCATCACCCCACCTCACCTTTCCCGTTAAGCAGCCATAGTGTGTTTCTGAAAGTGTGACTCTTTTCTGTTTTGTAATTCAGTTCAAGGGGAGCGGTTTTTGCATTCCCTCTATAAGTGATATCTTATGATAAGTGTCTTTTTCTGTGTGACTTATTTCACTTAGAATCGTCGTACCTAAATCCACTCATCATGCTGCTACTAGCCTTATGACGTTGATTTCATGGCTGAGTGATATTGCATTGTACATAAGGACCACAACTTCTTTATCCATTTTTCTCTTTCCTGGGATATTTAAGGTGTAACGAAGTGGAGGTTCTTGTCAACAGAGCAGCCCTAAACGTTGGGGTGCCTGTGTCTTGCTGATTTTTAGTTTTCCCAATTTATACACCCATGAGTGGAAGTGCCCTATGCTCTCTAAGCTGAGTTTTTTAGATGTTTCAGGACACACCGTACACTTCTCCAGAGTGGCTGTTGGCAATTTACATCCCGCCCATCAGCGTAGCAAGGCTCCCGTTTCTCCATGGTCTGTCCTGCATTTCTGGTTTTGACACTTTTTCAGCATGGCCCTTTTGACCGATGGGACGCGAGACTTCTTTGTAGCGCTGATTTCCCTTTCCAGGTTGCTTGGTTGGCCAAAAAGGGCGTATGCGTTTTTTCCTGAATATATTCAGGAAAAAACGCATACGCCCTTTTTGGCCAAGGGCATCATTGTCGAGGTTTTGCCGCTTTTCCTGTGCTTTAAAGGCGATTCGAATCTCCCTCCTGAAATCTGTTTCCTGCAATTCTGCCTTGCTTTCAAATCCTCTTCGTTGCCTTCCCTCAATATATTTGTGGACGAGAGTGATCATTTATAAGTCTGCAGGTTTGTGAATTGCAGTGCCCCTGAGCTCCATTTTTCAACTCGCTTTCTTGGGAGCTGGCCGCAAAAGCGCAGGATTGCTTCAGGCCCTATTCTGGTCCCGGGCGGCAGGCTGAGCCTGTGCTTAATTCTTCTTCCTGATGGGAAAATAGAGTTACCTGTGCCTGTCCCAACACCTAGAGCTAGTCTCTCATTGGTTCCCCCTCTTCCCGTTCATCCTCAGGACAAATTGCCACCTGTACGGAACAGGAGGTTAAAGGTGCTGATTCTCCAAGGAGGGAGATTGCTAGTAAAGCGGCTGGAATGGCGAACCCGAGCACAAGGACATGAGAAATGAGGTGCGTTTTAGAAACCTTTCCCGATCACACGGTGTACCATCTTCTGGGTTTCTCATGCATGTTTTCGATGTAGGAAGATGCCCTTGAACCTGGAGATTTGGGACCCATGCGATGGGTACCACGCAGTATTACTTTAAAGGGTCTGCGTTTGCTCACCCGACCTCACCAAACCTCTCAGCCCCAAGAGTGTCCACCCTTATGTCTCAATCAGCTGTGGGTCTAGATATGGTCAATCCAGGTGGCATCACAGCCCCTGAACGAATTTTGTAAGAATTTCTCTCTCTTTCACTGTCTTTGTTTCACGGGTTTGTAAAAGTAATTGATTTTTATAATGGGGTTTAGCTGCTTTTCACTGCTGTGTTTATGTCACTTTACACCCACTTGACTCACTTACAGAGAGATATCAATACATAGGTTTTAAGATTCTTACTAGTCAGATATATTCTTGGGCGGTGAATAGGGGGTGTTGAGTCCAATTCACTGAGCAAGGAGTAGGTCTTGTCTATTACATATTGGGTTTATGGAACGGTATCTGAGGTAATTTGATACCCTTGTTTTATGCATTACCCCACCTCACCTTTCCCGTTAAGCAGCCATAGTGTGTTTCTGAAAGTGTGACTTTGTTCTGTTTTGTAATTCAGTTCAAGGGTAGCGGTTTTTGTATTCCCTCTATAAGTGATATCTTATGATAAGTGTCTTTTTCTGTGTGACTTATTTCACTTAGAATCTTCGTACCTAAATCCACTCATCATGCTGCTACTAGCCTTATGACGTTGATTTCATGGCTGAGTGATATTGCATTGTACATAAGGACCACAACTTCTTTATCCATTTTTCTCTTTCCTGGGATATTTAATGTGTAACGAAGTGGAGGTTCTTGTGAACAGAGCAGCCCTAAACGTTGTGGTGCCTGTGTCTTGCTGATTTTTACTTTTCCCAATTTATACACCCATGAGTGGAAGTGCCCTATGCTCTCTAAGCTGAGTTTTTTAGATTTTTCAGGACACACCGTACACTTCTCCAGAGTGGCTGTTGGTAATTTACATCCCGCCCATCAGCGTAGCAAGGCTCCCGTTTCTCCATGGTCTGTCCTGCATTTCTGGTTTTGACACTTTTTCAGCATGGCCCTTTTGACCGATGGGACGTGAGACTTCTTTGTAGCGCTGATTTCCCTTTCCAGGTTGCTTGGTTGGCCAAAAAGGGCGTATGCGTTTTTTCCTGAATATATTCAGGAAAAAACGCATACGCCCTTTTTGGCCAAGGGCATCATTGTCGAGGTTTTGCCGCTTTTCCGGTGCTTTAAAGGCGATTCGAATCTCACTCCTGAAATCTGTTTCCTGCAATTCTGCCTTGCTTTCAAATCCTCTTCGTTGCCTTCCCTCAATATATTTGTGGACGAGAGTGATCATTTATAAGTCTGCAGGTTTGTGAATAGCAGTGCCCCTGAGCTCCATTTTTCAACTCGCTTTCTTGGGAGCTGGCCGGAAAAGCGCAGGATTGCTTCAGGCCCTATTCTGGCCCCGGGCGGCAGGCTGAGCCTGTGCTTAATTCTTCTTCCTGATGGGAAAATAGATTTACCTGTGCCTGTCCCAACACCTAGAGTTAGTCTCTCATTGGTTCCCCCTCTTCCCGTTCATCCTCAGGACAAATTGCAACCTGTACGGAACAGGAGGTTAAAGGTGCTGATTCTCCAAGGAGGGAGATTGCTAGTAAAGCGGCTGGAATGGCGAACCCGAGCACAAGGACATGAGAAATGAGGTGCGTTTTAGAAACCTTTCCCGATCACACGGTGTACCATCTTCTGGGTTTCTCATGCATGTTTTCGATGTAGGAAGATGCCCTTGAACCTGGAGATTTGGGACCCATGGGATGGGTACCAGGCAGTATTACTTTAAAGGGTCTGCGTTTGCTCACCCAACCTCACCAAACCTCTCAGCCCCAAGAGTGTCCACCCTTATGTCTCAATCAGCTGTGGATCTAGATATGGTCAATCCAGGTGGCATCACACCCCCTGATCGAATTTTTTAAGAATTTCTCTCTCTTTCACTGTCTTTGTTTCACGGGTTTGTAAAAGTAATTGATTTTTATAATGGGATTTAGCTGTTTTTCACTGCTGTGTTTATGTCACTTTACACCCACTTGACTCACTTACAGAGAGCTATCAATACATAGGTTTTAACATTCTTACTAGTCAGATATATTCTTGGGCGGTGAATAGGGGGTGTTGAGTCCAATTCACTGAGCAAGGAGTAGGTCTTGTCTATTACATATTGGGTTTATGGAACGGTGTCTGAGCTAATTTGAAACCCTTGTTTTATGCATCACCCCACCTCACCTTTCCCGTTAAGCAGCCATAGTGTGTTTCTGAAAGTGTGACTCTTTTCTGTTTTGTAATTCAGTTCAAGGGGAGCGGTTTTTGCCTTCCCTCTATAAGTGATATCTTATGATAAGTGTCTTTTTCTGTGTGACTTATTTCACTTAGAATCGTCGTACCTAAATCCACTCATCATGCTGCTACTAGCCTTATGACGTTGATTTCACGGCTGAGTGATATTGCATTGTACATAAGGACCACAACTTCTTTATCCATTTTTCTCTTTCCTGGGATATTTAAGGTGTAACGAAGTGGAGGTTCTTGTCAACAGAGCAGCCCTAAACGTTGGGGTGCCTGTGTCTTGCTGATTTTTAGTTTTCCCAATTTATACACCCATGAGTGGAAGTGCCCTATGCTCTCTAAGCTGAGTTTTTTAGATGTTTCAGGACACACCGTACACTTCTCCAGAGTGGCTGTTGGCAATTTACATCCCGCCCATCAGCGTAGCAAGGCTCCCGTTTCTCCATGGTCTGTCCTGCATTTCTGGTTTTGACACTTTTTCAGCATGGCCCTTTTGACCGATGGGACGCGAGATTTCTTTGTAGCCCTGATTTCCCTTTCCAGGTTTCTTGTTTGGCCAAAAAGGGCGTATGCGTTTTTTCCTGAATATATTCAGGAAAAAACGCATACGCCCTTTTTGGCCAAGGGCATCATTGTCGAGGTTTTGCCGCTTTTCCTGTGCTTTAAAGGCGATTCGAATATCCCTCCTGAAATCTGTTTCTTGCAATTCTGCCTTGCTTTCAAATCCTCTTCGTTGCCTTCCCTCAATATATTTGTGGACGAGAGTGATCATTTATAAGTCTGCAGGTTTGTGAATTGCAGTGCCCCTGAGCTCCATTTTTCAACTCGCTTTCTTGGGAGCTGGCCGCAAAAGCGCAGGATTGCTTCAGGCCCTATTCTGGCCCCGGGCGGCAGGCTGAGCCTGTGCTTAATTCTTCTTCCTGATGGGAAAATAGAGTTAACTGTGCCTGTCCCAACACCTAGAGCTAGTCTCTCATTGGTTGCCCACTTCCCGTTCATCCTCAGGACAAATTGCAACCTGTACGGAACAGGAGGTTAAAGGTGCTGATTCTCCAAGGAGGGAGATTGCTAGTAAAGTGGCTGGAATGGCGAACCCGAGCACAAGGACATGAGAAATGAGGTGCGTTTTAGAAACCTTTCCCGATCACACGGTGTACCATCTTCTGGGTTTCTCATGCATGTTTTCGATGTAGGAAGATGCCCTTGAACCTGGAGATTTGGGACCCATGCGATGGGTTCCACGCAGTATTACTTTAAAGGGTCTGCGTTTGCTCACCCGACCTCACCAAACCTCTCAGCCCCAAGAGTGTTCACCCTTATGTCTCAATCAGCTGTGGGTCTAGATATGGTCAATCCAGGTGGCATCACAGCCCCTGAACGAATTTTGTAAGAATTTCTCTCTCTTTCACTGTCTTTTTTTCACGAGTTTGTAAAAGTAATTGATTTTTATAATGGGGTTTAGCTGCTTTTCACTGCTGTGTTTATGTCACTTTACACCCACTTGACTCACTTACAGAGAGATATCAATACATAGGTTTTAAGATTCTTACTAGTCAGATATATTCTTGGGCGGTGAATAGGGGGTGTTGAGTCCAATTCACTGAGCAAGGAGTAGGTCTTGTCTATTACATATTTGGTTTATGGAACGGTATCTGAGCTAATTTGAAACCCTTGTTTTATGCAACACCCCACCTCATCTTTCCCGTTAAGCAGCCATAGTGTGTTTCTGAAAGTGTGACTCTGTTCTGTTTTTTAATTCAGTTCAAGGGTAGCGGTTTTTGCATTCTCTCTATAAGTGATATCTTATGATAAGTGTCTTTTTCTGTGTGACTTATTTCACTTAGAATCGTCGTACCTAAATCCACTCATCATGCTGCTAGTAGCCTTATGACGTTGATTTCATGGCTGAGTGATATTGCATTGTACATAAGGACCACAACTTCTTTATCCATTTTTCTCTTTCCTGGGATATTTAAGGTGTAACGAAGTGGAGGTTCTTGACAACAGAGCAGCCCTAAACGTTGGGGTGCCTGTGTCTTGTTGAATTTTAGTTTTCCCAATTTATACACCCATGAGTGGAAGTGCCCTATGCTCTCTAAGCTGAGTTTTTTAGATGTTTCAGGACACACCGTACACTTCTCCAGAGTGGCTGTTGGCAATTTACATCCCGCCCATCAGCGTAGCAAGGCTCCCGTTTCTCCATGGTCTGTCCTGCATTTCTGGTTTTGACACTTTTTCAGCATGGCCCTTTTGACCGATGGGACGCGAGACTTCTTTGTAGCGCTGATTTCCCTTTCCAGGTTGCTTGGTTGGCCAAAAAGGGCGTATGCGTTTTTTCCTGAATATATTCAGGAAAAAACGCATACGCCCTTTTTGGCCAAGGGCATCATTGTCGAGGTTTTGCCGCTTTTCCTGTGCTTTAAAGGCGATTCGAATCTCCCTCCTGAAATCTGTTTCCTGCAATTCTGCCTTGCTTTCAAATCCTCTTCGTTGCCTTCCCTCAATATATTTGTGGACGAGAGTGATTATTTATAAGTCTGCAGGTTTGTGAATTGCAGTGCCCCTGAGCTCCATTTTTCAACTCGCTTTCTTAGGAGCTAGCCGCAAAAGCGCAGGATTGCTTCAGGCCCTATTCTGGTCCCGGGCGGCAGGCTGAGCCTGTGCTTAATTCTTCTTCCTGATGGGAAAATAGAGTTAACTGTGCCTGTCCCAACACCTAGAGCTAGTCTCTCATTGGTTGCCCTCTTCCCGTTCATCCTCAGGACAAATTGCAACCTGTACGGAACAGGAGGTTAAAGGTGCTGATTCTCCAAGGAGGGAGATTGCTAGTAAAGCGGCTGGAATGGCGAACCCGAGCACAAGGACATGAGAAATGAGGTGCGTTTTAGAAACCTTTCCCGATCACACGGTGTACCATCTTCTGGGTTTCTCATGCATGTTTTCGATGTAGGAAGATGCCCTTGAACCTGGAGATTTGGGACCCATGCGATGGGTACCACGCAGTATTACTTTAAAGGGTCTGCGTTTGCTCACCCGACCTCACCAAACCTCTCAGCCCCAAGAGTGTCCACCCTTATGTCTCAATCAGCTGTGGGTCTAGATATGGTCAATCCAGGTGGCATCACAGCCCCTGAACGAATTTTGTAAGAATTTCTCTCTCTTTCACTGTGTTTGTTTCACGGCTTTGTAAAAGTAATTGATTTTTATAATGGGGTTTAGCTGCTTTTCACTGCTGTGTTTATGTCACTTTACACCCACTTGACTCACTTACAGAGAGATATCAATACATAGGTTTTAAGATTCTTACTAGTCAGATATATTCTTGGGCGGTGAATAGGGGGTGTTGAGTCCAATTCACTGAGCAAGGAGTAGGTCTTGTCTATTACATATTGGGTTTATGGAACGGTATCTGAGGTAATTTGATACCCTTGTTTTATGCATCACCCCACCTCACCTTTCCCGTTAAGCAGCCATAGTGTGTTTCTGAAAGTGTGACTTTGTTCTGTTTTGTAATTCAGTTCAAGGGTAGCGGTTTTTGCATTCCCTCTATAAGTGATATCTTATGATAAGTGTCTTTTTCTGTGTGACTTATTTCACTTAGAATCGTCGTACCTAAATCCACTCATCATGCTGCTAGTAGCCTTATGACGTTGATTTCATGGCTGAGTGATATTGCATTGTACATAAGGACCACAACTTCTTTATCCATTTTTCTCTTTCCTGGGATATTTAAGGTGTAACGAAGTGGAGGTTCTTGTCAACAGAGCAGCCCTAAACGTTGGGGTGCCTGTGTCTTGCTGATTTTTACTTTTCCCAATTAATACACCCATGAGAGGAAGTGCCCTATGCTCTCTAAGCTGAGTTTTTTAGATGTTTCAGGACACACCGTACACTTCTCCAGAGTGGCTGTTGGCAATTTACATCCCGCCCATCAGCGTAGCAAGGCTCCCGTTTCTCCATGGTCTGTCCTGCATTTCTGGTTTTGACACTTTTTCAGCATGGCCCTTTTGACCGATGGAACGCGAGACTTCTTTGTAGCGCTGATTTCCCTTTCCAGGTTGCTTGGTTGGCCAAAAAGGGCGTATGCGTTTTTTCCTGAATATATTCAGGAAAAAACGCATACGCCCTTTTTGGCCAAGGGCATCATTGTCGAGGTTTTGCCGCTTTTCCTGTGCTTTAAAGGCGATTCGAATCTCCCTCCTGAAATCTGTTTCCTGCAATTCTGCCTTGCTTTCAAATCCTCTTCGTTGCCTTCCCACAATATATTTGTGGACGAGAGTGATCATTTATAAGTCTGCAGGTTTGTGAATTGCAGTGCCCCTGAGCTCCATTTTTCAACTCGCTTTCTTGGGAGCTGGCCGCAAAAGCGCAGGATTGCTTCAGGCCCTATTCTGGCCCCGGGCGGCAGGCTGAGCCTGTGCTTAATTCTTCTTCCTGATGGGAAAATAGAGTTAACTGTGCCTGTCCCAACACCTAGAGTTAGTCTCTCATTGGTTCCCCCTCTTCCCGTTCATCCTCAGGACAAATTGCAACCTGTACGGAACAGGAGGTTAAAGGTGCTGATTCTCCAAGGAGGGAGATTGCTAGTAAAGCGGCTGGAATGGCGAACCCGAGCACAAGGACATGAGAAATGAGGTGCGTTTTAGAAACCTTTCCCGATCACACGGTGTACCATCTTCTGGGTTTCTCATGCATGTTTTCGATGTAGGAAGATGCCCTTGAACCTGGAGATTTGGGACCCATGGGATGGGTACCACGCAGTATTACTTTAAAGGGTCTGCGTTTGCTCACCCGACCTCACCAAACCTCTCAGCCCCAAGAGTGTCCACCTTTATGTCTCAATCAGCTGTGGGCCTAGATATGGTCAATCCAGGTGGCATCACAGCCCCTGAACGAATTTTGTAAGAATTTTTCTCTCTTTCACTGTCTTTGTTTCACGGGTTTGTAAAAGTAATTGATTTTCATAATGGGGTTTACCTGCTTTTCACTGCTGTGTTTATGTCACTTTACACCCACTTGACTCACTTACAGAGAGATATCAATACATAGGTTTTAAGATTCTTACTAGTCAGATATATTCTTGGGCGGTGAATAGGCGGTGTTGAGTCCAATTCACTGAGCAAGGAGTAGGTCTTGTCTATTACATATTGGGTTTATGGAACGGTATCTGAGCTAATTTGAAACCCTTGTTTTATGCATCACCCCACCTCATCTTTCCCGTTCAGCAGCCATAGTGTGTTTCTGAAAGTGTGACTCTGTTCTGTTTTGTAATTCAGTTCAAGGGTAGCGGTTTTTGCATTCCCTCTATAAGTGATATCTTATGATAAGTGTCTTTTTCTGTGTGACTTATTTCACTTAGAATCGTCGTACCTAAATCCACTCATCATGCTGCTAGTAGCCTTATGACGTTGATTTCATGGCTGAGTGATATTGCATTGTACATAAGGACCACAACTTCTTTATCCATTTTTCTCTTTCCTGGGATATTTAAGGTGTAACGAAGTGGAGGTTCTTGTCAACAGAGCAGCCCTAAACGTTGGGGTGCCTGTGTCTTGCTGATTTTTACTTTTCCCAATTAATACACCCATGAGTGGAAGTGCCCTATGCTCTCTAAGCTGAGTTTTTTAGATGTTTCAGGACACACCGTACACTTCTCCAGAGTGGCTGTTGGCAATTTACATCCCGCCCATCAGCGTAGCAAGGCTCCCGTTTCTCCATGGTCTGTCCTGCATTTCTGGTTTTGACACTTTTTCAGCATGGCCCTTTTGACCGATGGGACGCGAGACTTCTTTGTAGCGCTGATTTCCCTTTCCAGGTTGCTTGGTTGGCCAAAAAGGGCGTATGCGTTTTTTCCTGAATATATTCAGGAAAAAACGCATACGCCCTTTTTGGCCAAGGGCATCATTGTCGAGGTTTTGCCGCTTTTCCTGTGCTTTAAAGGCGATTCGAATCTTCCTCCTGAAATCTGTTTCCTGCAATTCTGCCTTGCTTTCAAATCCTCTTCGTTGCCTTCCCTCAATATATTTGTGGACGAGAGTGATTATTTATAAGTCTGCAGGTTTGTGAATTGCAGTGCCCCTGAGCTCCATTTTTCAACTCGCTTTCTTGGGAGCTAGCCGCAAAAGCGCAGGATTGCTTCAGGCCCTATTCTGGTCCCGGGCGGCAGTCTGAGCCTGTGCTTAATTCTTCTTCGTGATGGGAAAATAGAGTTACCTGTGCCTGTCCCAACACTTAGAGCTAGTCTCTCATTGGTTCCCCCTCTTCCCGTTCATCCTCAGGACAAATTGCAACCTGTACGGAACAGGAGGTTAAAGGTGCTGATTCTCCAAGGAGGGAGATTGCTAGTAAAACGGCTGGAATGGCGAACCCGAGCACAAGGACATGAGAAATGAGGTGCTTTTTAGAAACCTTTCCCGATCACACGGTGTACCATCTTCTGGGTTTCTCATGCATGTTTTCGATGTAGGAAGATGCCCTTGAACCTGGAGATTTGGGACCCATGCGATGGGTACCACGCAGTATTACTTTAAAGGGTCTGCGTTTGCTCACCCGACCTCACCAAACCTCTCAGCCCCAAGAGTGTCCACCCTTATGTCTCAATCAGCTGTGGGTCTAGATATGGTCAATCCAGGTGGCATCACAGCCCCTGAACGAATTTTGTAAGTATTTCTCTCTCTTTCACTTTCTTTGTTTCACGGGTTTGTAAAAGTAATTGATTTTTATAATGGGGTTTAGCTGCTTTTCACTGCTGTGTTTATGTCACTTTACACCCACTTGACTCACTTACAGAGAGATATCAATACATAGGTTTTAAGATTCTTACTAGTCAGATATATTCTTGGGCGGTGAATAGGGGGTGTTGAGTCCAATTCACTGAGCAAGGAGTAGGTCTTGTCTGTTACATATTGGGTTTATGGAACGGTATCTTAGGTAATTTGATACCCTTGTTTTATGCATCACCCCACCTCACCTTTCCCGTTAAGCAGCCATAGTGTGTTTCTGAAAGTGTGACTTTGTTCTGTTTTGTAATTCAGTTCAAGGGTAGCGGTTTTTGCATTCCCTCTATAAGTGATATCTTATGATAAGTGTCTTTTTCTGTGTGACTTATTTCACTTAGAATCGTCGTACCTAAATCCACTCATTATGCTGCTAGTAGCCTTATGACGTTGATTTCATGGCTGAGTGATATTGCATTGTACATAAGGACCACAACTTCTTTATCCATTTTTCTCTTTCCTGGGATATTTAAGGTGTAACGAAGTGGAGGTTCTTGTCAACAGAGCAGCCCTAAACGTTGGGGTGCCTGTGTCTTGCTGATTTTTACTTTTCCCAATTAATACACCCATGAGTGGAAGTGCCCTATGCTCTCTAAGCTGAGTTTTGTAGATGTTTTAGGACACACCGTACACTTCTCCAGAGTGGCTGTTGGCAATTTACATCCCGCCCATCAGCGTAGCAAGGCTCCCGTTTCTCCATGGTCTGTCCTGCATTTCTGGTTTTGACACTTTTTCAGCATGGCCGTTTTGACCGATGGGACGCGAGACTTCTTTGTAGCGCTGATTTCTCTTTCCAGGTTGCTTGGTTGGCCAAAAAGGGCGTATGCGTTTTTTCCTGAATATATTCAGGAAAAAACGCATACGCGCTTTTTGGCCAAGGGCATCATTGTCGAGGTTTTGACGCTTTTCCTGTGCTTTAAAGGCGATTCTAATCTCCCTCCTGAAATCTGTTTCCTGCAATTCTGCCTTGCTTTCAAATCCTCTTCGTTGCCTTCCCTCAATATATTTGTGGACGAGAGTGATCATTTATAAGTCTGCAGGTTTGTGAATTGCAGTGCCCCTGAGCTCCATTTTTCAACTCGCTTTCTTGGGAGCTGGCCGCAAAAGCGCAGGATTGCTTCAGGCCCTATTCTGGCCCCGGGCGGCAGGCTGAGCCTGTGCTTAATTCTTCTTCCTGAGGGGAAAATAGAGTTAACTGTGCCTGTCCCAACACCTAGAGCTAGTCTCTCATTGGTTCCCCCTCTTCCCGTTCATCCTCAGGACAAATTGCAACCTGTACGGAACAGGAGGTTAAAGGTGCTGATTCTCCAAGGAGGGAGATTGCTAGTAAAGCGGCTGGAATGGCGAACCCGAGCACAAGGACATGAGAAATGAGGTGCGTTTTAGAAACCTTTCCCGATCACATGGTGTACCATCTTCTGGGTTTCTCATGCATGTTTTCGATGTAGGAAGATGCCCTTGAACCTGGAGATTTGGGACCCATGCGATGGGTACCACGCAGTATTACTTTAAAGGGTCTGCGTTTGCTCACCCGACCTCACCAAACCTCTCAGCCCCAAGAGTGTCCACCCTTATGTCTCAATCAGCTGTGGGTCTAGATATGGTCAATCCAGGTGGCATCACAGCCCCTGAACGAATTTTGTAAGAATTTCTCTCTCTTTCACTGTCTTTGTTTCACGGGTTTGTAAAAGTAATTGATTTTTATAATGGGGTTTAGCTGCTTTTCACTGCTGTGTTTATGTCACTTTACACCCACTTGACTCACTTACAGAGAGATATCAATACATAGGTTTTAAGATTCTTACTAGTCAGATATATTCTTGGGCGGTGAATAGGGGGTGTTGAGTCCAATTCACTGAGCAAGGAGTAGGTCTTGTCTATTACATATTGGGTTTATGGAACGGTATCTGAGGTAATTTGATACCCTTGTTTTATGCATCACCCCACCTCACCTTTCCCGTTAAGCAGCCATAGTGTGTTTCTGAAAGTGTGACTTTGTTCTGTTTTGTAATTCAGTTCAAGGGTAGCGGTTTTTGCATTCCCTCTATAAGTGATATCTTATGATAAGTGTCTTTTTCTGTGTGACTTATTTCACTTAGAATCGTCGTACCTAAATCCACTCATCATGCTGCTAGTAGCCTTATGACGTTGATTTCATGGCTGAGTGATATTGCATTGTACATAAGGACCACAACTTCTTTATCCATTTTTCTCTTTCCTGGGATATTTAAGGTGTAACGAAGTGGAGGTTCTTGTCAACAGAGCAGCCCTAAACGTTGGGGTGCCTGTGTCTTGTTGAATTTTAGTTTTCCCAATTTATACACCCATGAGTGGAAGTGCCCTATGCTCTCTAAGCTGAGTTTTTTAGATGTTTCAGGACACACCGTACACTTCTCCAGAGTGGCTGTTGGCAATTTACATCCCGCCCATCAGCGTAGCAAGGCTCCCGTTTCTCCATGGTCTGTCCTGCATTTCTGGTTTTGACACTTTTTCAGCATGGCCCTTTTGACCGATGGGACGCGAGACTTCTTTGTAGCGCTGATTTCCCTTTCCAGGTTGCTTGGTTGGCCAAAAAGGGCGTATGCGTTTTTTCCTGAATATATTCAGGAAAAAACGCATACGCCCTTTTTGGCCAAGGGCATCATTGTCGAGGTTTTGCCGCTTTTCCTGTGCTTTAAAGGCGATTCGAATCTTCCTCCTGAAATCTGTTTCCTGCAATTCTGCCTTGCTTTCAAATCCTCTTCGTTGCCTTCCCTCAATATATTTGTGGACGAGAGTGATTATTTATAAGTCTGCAGGTTTGTGAATTGCAGTGCCCCTGAGCTCCATTTTTCAACTCGCTTTCTTGGGAGCTAGCCGCAAAAGCGCAGGATTGCTTCAGGCCCTATTCTGGTCCCGGGCGGCAGTCTGAGCCTGTGCTTAATTCTTCTTCGTGATGGGAAAATAGAGTTACCTGTGCCTGTCCCAACACTTAGAGCTAGTCTCTCATTGGTTCCCCCTCTTCCCGTTCATCCTCAGGACAAATTGCAACCTGTACGGAACAGGAGGTTAAAGGTGCTGATTCTCCAAGGAGGGAGATTGCTAGTAAAACGGCTGGAATGGCGAACCCGAGCACAAGGACATGAGAAATGACGTGCTTTTTAGAAACCTTTCCCGATCACACGGTGTACCATCTTCTGGGTTTCTCATGCATGTTTTCGATGTAGGAAGATGCCCTTGAACCTGGAGATTTGGGACCCATGCGATGGGTACCACGCAGTATTACTTTAAAGGGTCTGCGTTTGCTCACCCGACCTCACCAAACCTCTCAGCCCCAAGAGTGTCCACCTTTATGTCTCAATCAGCTGTGGGCCTAGATATGGTCAATCCAGGTGGCATCACAGCCCCTGAACGAATTTTGTAAGAATTTTTCTCTCTTTCACTGTCTTTGTTTCACGGGTTTGTAAAAGTAATTGATTTTCATAATGGGGTTTACCTGCTTTTCACTGCTGTGTTTATGTCACTTTACACCCACTTGACTCACTTACAGAGAGATATCAATACATAGGTTTTAAGATTCTTACTAGTCAGATATATTCTTGGGCGGTGAATAGGCGGTGTTGAGTCCAATTCACTGAGCAAGGAGTAGGTCTTGTCTATTACATATTGGGTTTATGGAACGGTATCTGAGCTAATTTGAAACCCTTGTTTTATGCATCACCCCACCTCATCTTTCCCGTTAAGCAGCCATAGTGTGTTTCTGAAAGTGTGACTCTGTTCTGTTTTGTAATTCAGTTCAAGGGTAGCGGTTTTTGCATTCCCTCTATAAGTGATATCTTATGATAAGTGTCTTTTTCTGTGTGACTTATTTCACTTAGAATCGTCGTACCTAAATCCACTCATCATGCTGCTAGTAGCCTTATGACGTTGATTTCATGGCTGAGTGATATTGCATTGTACATAAGGACCACAACTTCTTTATCCATTTTTCTCTTTCCTGGGATATTTAAGGTGTAACGAAGTGGAGGTTCTTGTCAACAGAGCAGCCCTAAACGTTGGGGTGCCTGTGTCTTGCTGATTTTTACTTTTCCCAATTAATACACCCATGAGTGGAAGTGCCCTATGCTCTCTAAGCTGAGTTTTTTAGATGTTTCAGGACACACCGTACACTTCTCCAGAGTGGCTGTTGGCAATTTACATCCCGCCCATCAGCGTAGCAAGGCTCCCGTTTCTCCATGGTCTGTCCTGCATTTCTGGTTTTGACACTTTTTCAGCATGGCCCTTTTGACCGATGGGACGCGAGACTTCTTTGTAGCGCTGATTTCCCTTTCCAGGTTGCTTGGTTGGCCAAAAAGGGCGTATGCGTTTTTTCCTGAATATATTCAGGAAAAAACGCATACGCCCTTTTTGGCCAAGGGCATCATTGTCGAGGTTTTGCCGCTTTTCCTGTGCTTTAAAGGCGATTCGAATCTTCCTCCTGAAATCTGTTTCCTGCAATTCTGCCTTGCTTTCAAATCCTCTTCGTTGCCTTCCCTCAATATATTTGTGGACGAGAGTGATTATTTATAAGTCTGCAGGTTTGTGAATTGCAGTGCCCCTGAGCTCCATTTTTCAACTCGCTTTCTTGGGAGCTAGCCGCAAAAGCGCAGGATTGCTTCAGGCCCTATTCTGGTCCCGGGCGGCAGTCTGAGCCTGTGCTTAATTCTTCTTCGTGATGGGAAAATAGAGTTACCTGTGCCTGTCCCAACACTTAGAGCTAGTCTCTCATTGGTTCCCCCTCTTCCCGTTCATCCTCAGGACAAATTGCAACCTGTACGGAACAGGAGGTTAAAGGTGCTGATTCTCCAAGGAGGGAGATTGCTAGTAAAACGGCTGGAATGGCGAACCCGAGCACAAGGACATGAGAAATGAGGTGCTTTTTAGAAACCTTTCCCGATCACACGGTGTACCATCTTCTGGGTTTCTCATGCATGTTTTCGATGTAGGAAGATGCCCTTGAACCTGGAGATTTGGGACCCATGCGATGGGTACCACGCAGTATTACTTTAAAGGGTCTGCGTTTGCTCACCCGACCTCACCAAACCTCTCAGCCCCAAGAGTGTCCACCCTTATGTCTCAATCAGCTGTGGGTCTAGATATGGTCAATCCAGGTGGCATCACAGCCCCTGAACGAATTTTGTAAGTATTTCTCTCTCTTTCACTTTCTTTGTTTCACGGGTTTGTAAAAGTAATTGATTTTTATAATGGGGTTTAGCTGCTTTTCACTGCTGTGTTTATGTCACTTTACACCCACTTGACTCACTTACAGAGAGATATCAATACATAGGTTTTAAGATTCTTACTAGTCAGATATATTCTTGGGCGGTGAATAGGGGGTGTTGAGTCCAATTCACTGAGCAAGGAGTAGGTCTTGTCTGTTACATATTGGGTTTATGGAACGGTATCTTAGGTAATTTGATACCCTTGTTTTATGCATCACCCCACCTCACCTTTCCCGTTAAGCAGCCATAGTGTGTTTCTGAAAGTGTGACTTTGTTCTGTTTTGTAATTCAGTTCAAGGGTAGCGGTTTTTGCATTCCCTCTATAAGTGATATCTTATGATAAGTGTCTTTTTCTGTGTGACTTATTTCACTTAGAATCGTCGTACCTAAATCCACTCATTATGCTGCTAGTAGCCTTATGACGTTGATTTCATGGCTGAGTGATATTGCATTGTACATAAGGACCACAACTTCTTTATCCATTTTTCTCTTTCCTGGGATATTTAAGGTGTAACGAAGTGGAGGTTCTTGTCAACAGAGCAGCCCTAAACGTTGGGGTGCCTGTGTCTTGCTGATTTTTACTTTTCCCAATTAATACACCCATGAGTGGAAGTGCCCTATGCTCTCTAAGCTGAGTTTTGTAGATGTTTTAGGACACACCGTACACTTCTCCAGAGTGGCTGTTGGCAATTTACATCCCGCCCATCAGCGTAGCAAGGCTCCCGTTTCTCCATGGTCTGTCCTGCATTTCTGGTTTTGACACTTTTTCAGCATGGCCGTTTTGACCGATGGGACGCGAGACTTCTTTGTAGCGCTGATTTCTCTTTCCAGGTTGCTTGGTTGGCCAAAAAGGGCGTATGCGTTTTTTCCTGAATATATTCAGGAAAAAACGCATACGCGCTTTTTGGCCAAGGGCATCATTGTCGAGGTTTTGACGCTTTTCCTGTGCTTTAAAGGCGATTCTAATCTCCCTCCTGAAATCTGTTTCCTGCAATTCTGCCTTGCTTTCAAATCCTCTTCGTTGCCTTCCCTCAATATATTTGTGGACGAGAGTGATCATTTATAAGTCTGCAGGTTTGTGAATTGCAGTGCCCCTGAGCTCCATTTTTCAACTCGCTTTCTTGGGAGCTGGCCGCAAAAGCGCAGGATTGCTTCAGGCCCTATTCTGGCCCCGGGCGGCAGGCTGAGCCTGTGCTTAATTCTTCTTCCTGAGGGGAAAATAGAGTTAACTGTGCCTGTCCCAACACCTAGAGCTAGTCTCTCATTGGTTCCCCCTCTTCCCGTTCATCCTCAGGACAAATTGCAACCTGTACGGAACAGGAGGTTAAAGGTGCTGATTCTCCAAGGAGGGAGATTGCTAGTAAAGCGGCTGGAATGGCGAACCCGAGCACAAGGACATGAGAAATGAGGTGCGTTTTAGAAACCTTTCCCGATCACATGGTGTACCATCTTCTGGGTTTCTCATGCATGTTTTCGATGTAGGAAGATGCCCTTGAACCTGGAGATTTGGGACCCATGCGATGGGTACCACGCAGTATTACTTTAAAGGGTCTGCGTTTGCTCACCCGACCTCACCAAACCTCTCAGCCCCAAGAGTGTCCACCCTTATGTCTCAATCAGCTGTGGGTCTAGATATGGTCAATCCAGGTGGCATCACAGCCCCTGAACGAATTTTGTAAGAATTTCTCTCTCTTTCACTGTCTTTGTTTCACGGGTTTGTAAAAGTAATTGATTTTTATAATGGGGTTTAGCTGCTTTTCACTGCTGTGTTTATGTCACTTTACACCCACTTGACTCACTTACAGAGAGATATCAATACATAGGTTTTAAGATTCTTACTAGTCAGATATATTCTTGGGCGGTGAATAGGGGGTGTTGAGTCCAATTCACTGAGCAAGGAGTAGGTCTTGTCTATTACATATTGGGTTTATGGAACGGTATCTGAGGTAATTTGATACCCTTGTTTTATGCATCACCCCACCTCACCTTTCCCGTTAAGCAGCCATAGTGTGTTTCTGAAAGTGTGACTTTGTTCTGTTTTGTAATTCAGTTCAAGGGTAGCGGTTTTTGCATTCCCTCTATAAGTGATATCTTATGATAAGTGTCTTTTTCTGTGTGACTTATTTCACTTAGAATCGTCGTACCTAAATCCACTCATCATGCTGCTAGTAGCCTTATGACGTTGATTTCATGGCTGAGTGATATTGCATTGTACATAAGGACCACAACTTCTTTATCCATTTTTCTCTTTCCTGGGATATTTAAGGTGTAACGAAGTGGAGGTTCTTGTCAACAGAGCAGCCCTAAACGTTGGGGTGCCTGTGTCTTGTTGAATTTTAGTTTTCCCAATTTATACACCCATGAGTGGAAGTGCCCTATGCTCTCTAAGCTGAGTTTTTTAGATGTTTCAGGACACACCGTACACTTCTCCAGAGTGGCTGTTGGCAATTTACATCCCGCCCATCAGCGTAGCAAGGCTCCCGTTTCTCCATGGTCTGTCCTGCATTTCTGGTTTTGACACTTTTTCAGCATGGCCCTTTTGACCGATGGGACGCGAGACTTCTTTGTAGCGCTGATTTCCCTTTCCAGGTTGCTTGGTTGGCCAAAAAGGGCGTATGCGTTTTTTCCTGAATATATTCAGGAAAAAACGCATACGCCCTTTTTGGCCAAGGGCATCATTGTCGAGGTTTTGCCGCTTTTCCTGTGCTTTAAAGGCGATTCGAATCTTCCTCCTGAAATCTGTTTCCTGCAATTCTGCCTTGCTTTCAAATCCTCTTCGTTGCCTTCCCTCAATATATTTGTGGACGAGAGTGATTATTTATAAGTCTGCAGGTTTGTGAATTGCAGTGCCCCTGAGCTCCATTTTTCAACTCGCTTTCTTGGGAGCTAGCCGCAAAAGCGCAGGATTGCTTCAGGCCCTATTCTGGTCCCGGGCGGCAGTCTGAGCCTGTGCTTAATTCTTCTTCGTGATGGGAAAATAGAGTTACCTGTGCCTGTCCCAACACTTAGAGCTAGTCTCTCATTGGTTCCCCCTCTTCCCGTTCATCCTCAGGACAAATTGCAACCTGTACGGAACAGGAGGTTAAAGGTGCTGATTCTCCAAGGAGGGAGATTGCTAGTAAAACGGCTGGAATGGCGAACCCGAGCACAAGGACATGAGAAATGACGTGCTTTTTAGAAACCTTTCCCGATCACACGGTGTACCATCTTCTGGGTTTCTCATGCATGTTTTCGATGTAGGAAGATGCCCTTGAACCTGGAGATTTGGGACCCATGCGATGGGTACCACGCAGTATTACTTTAAAGGGTCTGCGTTTGCTCACCCGACCTCACCAAACCTCTCAGCCCCAAGAGTGTCCACCCTTATGTCTCAATCAGCTGTGGGTCTAGATATGGTCAATCCAGGTGGCATCACAGCCCCTGAACGAATTTTGTAAGTATTTCTCTCTCTTTCACTTTCTTTGTTTCACGGGTTTGTAAAAGTAATTGATTTTTATAATGGGGTTTAGCTGCTTTTCACTGCTGTGTTTATGTCACTTTACACCCACTTGACTCACTTACAGAGAGATATCAATACATAGGTTTTAAGATTCTTACTAGTCAGATATATTCTTGGGCGGTGAATAGGGGGTGTTGAGTCCAATTCACTGAGCAAGGAGTAGGTCTTGTCTGTTACATATTGGGTTTATGGAACGGTATCTTAGGTAATTTGATACCTTTGTTTTATGCATCACCCCACCTCACCTTTCCCGTTAAGCAGCCATAGTGTGTTTCTGAAAGTGTGACTTTGTTCTGTTTTGTAATTCAGTTCAAGGGTAGCGGTTTTTGCATTCCCTGTATAAGTGATATCTTATGATAAGTGTCTTTTTCTGTGTGACTTATTTCACTTAGAATCGTCGTACCTAAATCCACTCATTATGCTGCTAGTAGCCTTATGACGTTGATTTCATGGCTGAGTGATATTGCATTGTACATAAGGACCACAACTTCTTTATCCATTTTTCTCTTTCCTGGGATATTTAAGGTGTAACGAAGTGGAGGTTCTTGTCAACAGAGCAGCCCTAAACGTTGGGGTGCCTGTGTCTTGCTGATTTTTACTTTTCCCAATTAATACACCCATGAGTGGAAGTGCCCTATGCTCTCTAAGCTGAGTTTTGTAGATGTTTTAGGACACACCGTACACTTCTCCAGAGTGGCTGTTGGCAATTTACATCCCGCCCATCAGCGTAGCAAGGCTCCCGTTTCTCCATGGTCTGTCCTGCATTTCTGGTTTTGACACTTTTTCAGCATGGCCGTTTTGACCGATGGGACGCGAGACTTCTTTGTAGCGCTGATTTCTCTTTCCAGGTTGCTTGGTTGGCCAAAAAGGGCGTATGCGTTTTTTCCTGAATATATTCAGGAAAAAACGCATACGCCCTTTTTGGCCAAGGGCATCATTGTCGAGGTTTTGCCGCTTTTCCTGTGCTTTAAAGGCGATTCGAATCTCCCTCCTGAAATCTGTTTCCTGCAATTCTGCCTTGCTTTCAAATCCTCTTCGTTGCCTTCCCTCAATATATTTGTGGACGAGAGTGATCATTTATAAGTCTGCAGGTTTGTGAATTGCAGTGCCCCTGAGCTCCATTTTTCAACTCGCTTTCTTGGGAGCTGGCCGCAAAAGCGCAGGATTGCTTCAGGCCCTATTCTGGCCCCGGGCGGCAGGCTGAGCCTGTGCTTAATTCTTCTTCCTGAGGGGAAAATAGAGTTAACTGTGCCTGTCCCAACACCTAGAGCTAGTCTCTCATTGGTTCCCCCTCTTCCCGTTCATCCTCAGGACAAATTGCAACCTGTACGGAACAGGAGGTTAAAGGTGCTGATTCTCCAAGGAGGGAGATTGCTAGTAAAGCGGCTGGAATGGCGAACCCGAGCACAAGGACATGAGAAATGAGGTGCGTTTTAGAAACCTTTCCCGATCACATGGTGTACCATCTTCTGGGTTTCTCATGCATGTTTTCGATGTAGGAAGATGCCCTTGAACCTGGAGATTTGGGACCCATGCGATGGGTACCACACAGTATTACTTTAAAGGGTCTGCGTTTGCTCACCCGACCTCACCAAACCTCTCAGCCCCAAGAGTGTCCACCCTTATGTCTCAATCAGCTGTGGGTCTAGATATGGTCAATCCAGGTGGCATCACAGCCCCTGAACGAATTTTGTAAGAATTTCTCTCTCTTTCACTGTCTTTGTTTCACGGGTTTGTAAAAGTAATTGATTTTTATAATGGGGTTTAGCTGCTTTTCACTGCTGTGTTTATGTCACTTTACACCCACTTGACTCACTTACAGAGAGATATCAATACATAGGTTTTAACATTCTTACTAGTCAGATATATTCTTGGGCGGTGAATAGGGGGTGTTGAGTCCAATTCACTGAGCAAGGAGTAGGTCTTGTCTATTACATATTGGGTTTATGGAACGGTATCTGAGGTAATTTGATACCCTTGTTTTATGCATCACCCCACCTCACCTTTCCCGTTAAGCAGCCATAGTGTGTTTCTGAAAGTGTGACTTTGTTCTGTTTTGTAATTCAGTTCAAGGGTAGCGGTTTTTGCATTCCCTCTATAAGTGATATCTTATGATAAGTGTCTTTTTCTGTGTGACTTATTTCACTTAGAATCGTCGTACCTAAATCCACTCATCATGCTGCTAGTAGCCTTATGACGTTGATTTCATGGCTGAGTGATATTGCATTGTACATAAGGACCACAACTTCTTTATCCATTTTTCTCTTTCCTGGGATATTTAAGGTGTAACGAAGTGGAGGTTCTTGTCAACAGAGCAGCCCTAAACGTTGGGGTGCCTGTGTCTTGTTGAATTTTAGTTTTCCCAATTAATACACCCATGAGAGGAAGTGCCCTATGCTCTCTAAGCTGAGTTTTTTAGATGTTTCAGGACACACCGTACACTTCTCCAGAGTGGCTGTTGGCAATTTACATCCCGCCCATCAGCGTAGCAAGGCTCCCGTTTCTCCATGGTCTGTCCTGCATTTCTGGTTTTGACACTTTTTCAGCATGGCCCTTTTGACCGATGGGACGCGAGACTTCTTTGTAGCGCTGATTTCCCTTTCCAGGTTGCTTGGTTGGCCAAAAAGTGCGTATGCGTTTTTTCCAGAATATATTCAGGAAAAAACGCATACGCCCTTTTTGGCCAAGGGCATCATTGTCGAGGTTTTGCCGCTTTTCCTGTGCTTTAAAGGCGATTCGAATCTCCCTCCTGAAATCTGTTTCCTGCAATTCTGCCTTGCTTTCAAATCCTCTTCGTTGCCTTCCCTCAATATATTTGTGGACGAGAGTGATCATTTATAAGTCTGCAGGTTTGTGAATAGCAGTGCCCCTGAGCTCCATTTTTCAACTCGCTTTCTTGTGAGCTGGCCGCAAAAGCGCAGGATTGCTTCAGGCCCTATTCTGGCCCCGGGCGGCAGGCTGAGCCTGTGCTTAATTCTTCTTCCTGATGGGAAAATAGAGTTACCTGTGCCTGTCCCAACACCTAGAGTTAGTCTCTCATTGGTTCCCCCTCTTCCCGTTCATCCTCAGGACAAATTGCAAGCTGTACGGAACAGGAGAGTAAAGGTGCTGATTCTCCAAGGAGGGAGATTGCTAGTAAAGCGGCTGGAATGGCGAACCCGAGCACAAGGACATGAGAAATGAGGTGGGTTTTAGAAACCTTTCCCGATCACATGGTGTACCAACTTCTGGGTTTCTAATGCATGTTTTCGATGTAGGAAGATGCCCTTGAACCTGGAGATTTGGGACCCATGGGATGGGTACCACGCAGTATTACTTTAAAGGGTCTGCGTTTGCTCACCCGACCTCACCAAACCTCTCAGCCCCAAGAGTATCCACCCTTATGTCTCAATCAGCTGTGGGTCTAGATATGGTCAATCCAGGTGGCATCACCGCCCCTGAACGAATTTTGTAAGAATTTCTCTCTCTTTCACTGTCTTTGTTTCACGGGTTTGTAAAAGTAATTGATTTTTATAATGTGGTTTAGCTGCTTTTCACTGCTGTGTTTATGTCACTTTACACCCACTTGACTCACTTACAGAGAGATATCAATACATAGGTTTTAAGATTCTTACTAGTCAGATATATTCTTGGGCGGTGAATAGGGGGTGTTGAGTCCAATTCACTGAGCAAGGAGTAGGTCTTTTCTATAACATATTGGGTTTATGCAACGGTGTCTGAGCTAATTTGAAACCCTTGTTTTATGCATCACCCCACCTCACCTTTCCCGTTAAGAAGCCATAGTGTGTTTCTGAAAGTGTGACTCTGTTCTGTTTTGTAATTCAGTTCAAGGGTAGCGGTTTTTGCATTCCCTCTATAAGTGATATCTTATGATAAGTGTCTTTTTCTGTGTGACTTATTTCACTTAGAATCGTCGTACCTAAATCCACTCATCCTGCTGCTACTAGCCTTATGACGTTGATTTCATGGCTGAGTGATATTGCATTGTACATAAGGACCACAACTTCTTTATCCATTTTTCTCTTTCCTGGGATATTTAAGGTGTAACGAAGTGGAGGTTCTTGTCAACAGAGCAGCCCTAAACGTTGGGGTGCCTGTGTCTTGCTGATTTTTAGTTTTCCCAATTTATACACCCATGAGTGGAAGTGCCCTATGCTCTCTAAGCTGAGTTTTTTAGATGTTTCAGGACACACCGTACACTTCTCCAGAGTGGCTGTTGGCAATTTACATCCCGCCCATCAGCGTAGCAAGGCTCCCGTTTCTCCATGGTCTGTCCTGCATTTCTGGTTTTGACACTTTTTCAGCATGGCCCTTTTGACCGATGGGACGCGAGATTTCTTTGTAGCCCTGATTTCCCTTTCCAGGTTGCTTGTTTGGCCATAAAGGGCGTATGCGTTTTTTCCTGAATATATTCAGGAAAAAACGCATACGCCCTTTTTGGCCAAGGACATCATTGTCGAGGTTTTGCCGCTTTTCCTGTGCTTTAAAGGCGATTCGAATATCCCTCCTGAAATCTGTTTCCTGCAATTCTGCCTTGCTTTCAAATCCTCTTCGTTGCCTTCCCTCAATATATTTGTGGACGAGAGTGATCATTTATAAGTCTGCAGGTTTGTAAATAGCAGTGCCCCTGAGCTCCATTTTTCAACTCGCTTTCTTGGGAGCTGGCCGCAAAAGCGCAGGATTGCTTCAGGCCCTATTCTGGCCCCGGGCGGAAGGCTGAGCCTGTGCTTAATTCTTCTTCCTGATGGGAAAATAGATTTACCTGTGCCTGTCCCAACACCTAGAGTTAGTCTCTCATTGGTTCCCCCTCTTCCCGTTCATCCTCAGGACAAATTGCAACCTGTACGGAACAGGAGGTTAAAGGTGCTGATTCTCCAAGGAGGGAGATTGCTAGTAAAGCGGCTGGAATGGCGAACCCGAGCACAAGGACATGAGAAATGAGGTGCGTTTTAGAAACCTTTCCCGATCACACGGTGTACCATCTTCTGGGTTTCTCATGCATGTTTTCGATGTAGGAAGATGCCCTTGAACCTGGAGATTTGGGACCCAAAGGGATGGGTACCAGGCAGTATTACTTTAAAGGGTCTGCGTTTGCTCACCCAACCTCACCAAACCTCTCAGCCCCAAGAGTGTCCACCCTTATGTCTCAATCAGCTGTGGATCTAGATATGGTCAATCCAGGTGGCATCACACCCCCTGATCGAATTTTTTAAGAATTTCTCTCTCTTTCACTGTCTTTGTTTCACGGGTTTGTAAAAGTAATTGATTTTTATAATGGGATTTAGCTTCTTTTCACTGCTGTGTTTATGTCACTTTACACCCACTTGACTCACTTACAGAGAGCTATCAATACATAGGTTTTAAGATTCTTACTAGTCAGATATATTCTTGGGCGGTGAATAGGGGGTGTTTAGTCCAATTCACTGAGCAAGGAGTAGGTCTTGTCTATTACATATTGGGTTTATGGAACGGTGTCTGAGCTAATTTGAAACCCTTGTTTTATGCATCACCCCACCTCACCTTTCCCGTTAAGCAGCCATAGTGTTTTTCTGAAAGTGTGACTTTGTTCTGTTTTGTAATTCAGTTCAAGGGTAGCGGTTTTTGCATTCCCTCTATAAGTGATATCTTATGATAAGTGTCTTTTTCTGTGTGACTTATTTCACTTAGAATCGTCGTACCTAAATCCACTCATCATGCTGCTAGTAGCCTTATGACGTTGATTTCATGGCTGAGTGATATTGCATTGTACATAAGGACCACAACTTCTTTATCCATTTTTCTCTTTCCTGGGATATTTAAGCTGTAACGAAGTGGAGGTTCTTGTCAACAGAGC
The DNA here is from genome assembly GCF_965194825.1 of Balaenoptera physalus. NCBI lineage: Eukaryota > Metazoa > Chordata > Mammalia > Artiodactyla > Balaenopteridae > Balaenoptera > Balaenoptera physalus. The sequence goes on along the minus strand of NW_028125981.1, from coordinate 407,589 downwards.
AGCCCTAAACGTTGGGGTGCCTGTGTCTTGCTGATTTTTACTTTTCCCAATTAATACACCCATGAGAGGAAGTGCCCTATGCTCTCTAAGCTGAGTTTTTTAGATGTTTCAGGACACACCGTACACTTCTCCAGAGTGGCTGTTGGCAATTTACATCCCGCCCATCAGCGTAGCAAGGCTCCCGTTTCTCCATGGTCTGTCCTGCATTTCTGGTTTTGACACTTTTTCAGCATGGCCCTTTTGACCGATGGGACGCGAGACTTCTTTGTAGCGCTGATTTCCCTTTCCAGGTTGCTTGGTTGGCCAAAAAGGGCGTATGCGTTTTTTCCTGAATATATTCAGGAAAAAACGCATACGCCCTTTTTGGCCAAGGGCATCATTGTCGAGGGTTTGCCGCTTTTCCTGTGCTTTAAAGGCGATTCGAATCTCCCACCTTAAATCTGTTTCCTGCAATTCTGCCTTGCTTTCAAATCCTCTTCGTTGCCTTCCCTCAATATATTTGTGGACGAGAGTGATCATTTATAAGTCTGCAGGTTTGTGAATTGCAGTGCCCCTGAGCTCCATTTTTCAAGTCGCTTTCTTGGGAGCTGGCCGCAAAAGCGCAGGATTGCTTCAGGCCCTATTCTGGCCCCGGGCGGCAGGCTGAGCCTGTGCTTAATTCTTCTTCCTGAGGGGAAAATAGAGTTAACTGTGCCTGTCCCAACACCTAGAGCTAGTCTCTCATTGGTTCCCCCTCTTCCCGTTCATCCTCAGGACAAATTGCAACCTGTACGGAACAGGAGGTTAAAGGTGCTGATTCTCCAAGGAGGGAGATTGCTAGTAAAGCGGCTGGAATGGCGAACCCGAGCACAAGGACATGAGAAATGAGGTGCGTTTTAGAAACCTTTCCCGATCACACGGTGTACCATCTTCTGGGTTTCTCATGCATGTTTTCGATGTAGGAAGATGCCCTTGAACCTGGAGATTTGGGACCCATGCGATGGGTACCACGCAGTATTACTTTAAAGGGTCTGCGTTTGCTCACCCGACCTCACCAAACCTCTCAGCCCCAAGAGTGTCCACCCTTATGTCTCAATCAGCTGTGGGTCTAGATATAGTCAATCCAGGTGGCATCACAGCCCCTGAACGAATTTTGTAAGAATTTCTCTCTCTTTCACTGTCTTTGTTTCACGGGTTTGTAAAAGTAATTGATTTTTATAATGGGGTTTAGCTGCTTTTCACTGCTGTGTTTATGTCACTTTACACCCACTTGACTCACTTACAGAGAGATATCAATACATAGGTTTTAAGATTCTTACTAGTCAGATATATTCTTGGGCGGTGAATAGGGTTTGTTGAGTCCAATTCACTGAGCAAGGAGTAGGTCCTGTCTATTACATATTGGGTTTATGGAACGGTATCTGAGGTAATTTGATACCCTTGTTTTATGCATCACCCCACCTCACCTTTCCCGTTAAGCAGCCATAGTGTGTTTCTGAAAGTGTGACTTTGTTCTGTTTTGTAATTCAGTTCAAGGATAGCGGTTTTTGCATTCCCTCTATAAGTGATATCTTATGATAAGTGTCTTTTTCTGTGTGACTTATTTCACTTAGAATCGTCGTACCTAAATCCACTCATCATGCTGCTAGTAGCCTTATGACGTTGATTTCATGGCTGAGTGATATTGCATTGTACATAAGGACCACAACTTCTTTATCCATTTTTCTCTTTCCTGGGATATTTAAGGTGTAACGAAGTGGAGGTTCTTGTCAACAGAGCAGCCCTAAACGTTGGGGTGCCTGTGTCTTGCTGATTTTTACTTTTCCCAATTAACACACCCATGAGAGGAAGTGCCCTATGCTCTCTAAGCTGAGTTTTTTAGATGTTTCAGGACACACCGTACACTTCTCCAGAGTGGCTGTTGGCAATTTACATCCCGCCCATCAGCGTAGCAAGGCTCCCGTTTCTCCATGGTCTGTCCTGCATTTCTGGTTTTGACACTTTTTCAGCATGGCCCTTTTGACCGATGGGACGCGAGACTTCTTTGTAGCGCTGATTTCCCTTTCCAGGTTGCTTGGTTGGCCAAAAAGGGCGTATGCGTTTTTTCCTGAATATATTCAGGAAAAAACGCATACGCCCTTTTTGGCCAAGGGCATCATTGTCGAGGTTTTGCCGCTTTTCCTGTGCTTTAAAGGCGATTCGAATCTCCCTCCTGAAATCTGTTTCCTGCAATTCTGCCTTGCTTTCAAATCCTCTTCGTTGCCTTCCCTCAATATATTTGTGGACGAGAGTGATCATTTATAAGTCTGCAGGTTTGTGAATTGCAGTGCCCCTGAGCTCCATTTTTCAACTCGCTTTCTTGGGAGCTGGCCGCAAAAGCGCAGGATTGCTTCAGGCCCTATTCTGGCCCCGGGCGGCAGGCTGAGCCTGTGCTTAATTCTTCTTCCTGAGGGGAAAATAGAGTTAACTGTGCCTGTCCCAACACCTAGAGTTAGTCTCTCATTGGTTCCCCCTCTTCCCGTTCATCCTCAGGACAAATTGCAACCTGTACGGAACAGGAGGTTAAAGGTGCTGATTCTCCAAGGAGGGAGATTGCTAGTAAAGCGGCTGGAATGGCGAACCCGAGCGCAAGGACATGAGAAATGAGGTGCGTTTTAGAAACCTTTCCCGATCACACGGTGTACCATCTTCTGGGTTTCTCATGCATGTTTTCGATGTAGGAAGATGCCTTTGAACCTGGAGATTTGGGAGCCATGGGATGGGTACCACGCAGTATTACTTTAAAGGGTCTGCGTTTGCTCACCCGACCTCACCAAACCTCTCAGCCCCAAGAGTGTCCACCCTTATGTCTCAATCAGCTGTGGGTCTAGATATGGTCAATCCAGGTGGCATCACAGCCCCTGAACGAATTTTGTAAGAATTTCTCTCTCTTTCACTGTCTTTGTTTCACGGGTTTGTAAAAGTAATTGATTTTTATAATGGGGTTTAGCTGCTTTTCACTGCTGTGTTTATGTCACTTTACACCCACTTGACTCACTTACAGAGAGATATCAATACATAGGTTTTAAGATTCTTACTAGTCAGATATATTCTTGGGCGGTGAATAGGGGGTGTTGAGTCCAATTCACTGAGCAAGGAGTAGGTCTTGTCTATTACATATTGGGTTTATGGAACGATATCTGAGCTAATTTGAAACCCTTGTTTTATGCATCACCCCACCTCACCTTTTCCGTTAAGCAGCCATAGTGTGTTTCTGAAAGTGTAACTCTGTTCTGTTTTGTAATTCAGTTCAAGGGTGGCGGTTTTTGCATTCCCTCTATAAGTGATATCTTATGATAAGGGTCTTTTTCTGTGTGACTTATTTCACTTAGAATCGTCGTACCTAAATCCACTCATCATGCTGCTACTAGCCTTATGACGTTGATTTCATGGCTGAGTGATATTGCATTGTACATAAGGACCACAACTTCTTTATCCATTTTTCTCCTTCCTGGAATATTTAAGGTGTAACGAAGTGGAGGTTCTCGTCAACATAGCAGCCCTAAACTTAGGGGTGCCTGTGTCTTGCTGATTTTTAGTTTTCCCAATTTATACACCCATGAGTGGAAGTGCCCTATGCTCTCTAAGCTGAGTTTTTTAGATGTTTCAGGACACACCGTACACTTCTCCAGAGTGGCTGTTGGCAATTTACATCCCGCCCATCAGCGTAGCAAGGCTCCCGTTTCTCCATGGTCTGTCCTGCATTTCTGGTTTTGACACTTTTTCAGCATGGCCCTTTTGACCGATGGGACGTGAGACTTCTTTGTAGCACTGATTTCCCTTTCCAGGTTGCTTGGTTGGCCAAAAAGGGCGTATGCGTTTTTTCCTGAATATATTCAGGAAAAAACGCATACGCCCTTTTTGGCCAAGGGCATCATTGTCGAGGTTTTGCCGCTTTTCCTGTGCTTTAAAGGCGATTTGAATCTCCCTCCTGAAATCTGTTTCCTGCAATTCTGCCTTGCTTTCAAATCCTCTTCGTTGCCTTCCCTCAATATATTTGTGGACGAGAGTGATCATTTATAAGTCTGCAGGTTTGTGAATTGCAGTGCCCCTGAGCTCCATTTTTCAACTCGCTTTCTTGGGAGCTGGCCGCAAAAGCGCTGTATTGCTCCAGGCCCTATTCTGGTCCCGGGCGGCAGGCTGACCCTGTGCTTAATTCTTCTTCCTGATGGGAAAATAGAGTTACCTGTGCCTGTCCCAACACCTAGAGCTAGTCTCTCATTGGTTCCCCCTCTTCCCGTTCATCCTCAGGACAAATTGCAACCTGTACGGAACAGGAGGTTAAAGGTGCTTATTCTCCAAGGAGGGAGATTGCTAGTAAAGCGGCTGGAATGGCGAACCCGAGCACAAGGACATGAGAAATGAGGTGCGTTTTGAAACCTTTCCCGATCACACGGTGTACCATCTTCTGGGTTTCTCATGCATGTTTTCGATGCAGGAAGATGCCCTTGAACCTGGAGATTTGGGACCCATGGGATGGGTACCACGCAGTATTACTGTAAAGGGTCTGCTTTTGCTCACCCGACCTCACCAAACCTCTCAGCCCCAAGAGTGTCCACCCTTATGTCTCAATCAGCTGTGGGTCTAGATATGGTCAATCCAGGTGGCATCACCGCCCCTGAACGAATTTTGTAAGAATTTCTCTCACTTTCACTGTCTTTGTTTCACAGGTTTGTAAAAGTAATTGATTTTTATAATGGGGTTTAGCTGCTTTTCACTGCTGTGTTTATGTCACTTTACACCCACTTGACTCACTTACAGAGAGATATCAATACATAGGTTTTAAGATTCTTACTAGTCAGATATATTCTTGGGCCGTGAATAGGGAGTGTTGAGTCCAATTCACTGAGGAAGGAGTAGGTCTTGTCTATTACATATTGGGTTTATGCAACAGTATCTGAGCTAATTTGAAACCCTTGTTTTATGCATCACCCCACCTCACCTTTTCCGTTAAGCAGCCATAGTGTGTTTCTGAAAGTGTGACTCTGTTCTGTTTTGTAATTCAGTTCAAGGGTGGCGGTGTTTGCATTCCCTCTATAAGTGATATCTTATGATAAGGGTATTTTTCTGTGTGATTTATTTCACTTAGAATCGTCGTACCTAAATCCACTCATCATGCTGCTACTAGCCTTATGACGTTGATTTCATGGCTGAGTGATATTGCATTGTACATAAGGACCACAACTTCTTTATCCATTTTTCTCTTTCCTGGGATATTTAAGGTGTAACGAAGTGGAGGTTCTTGTCAACAGAGCAGCCCTAAACGTTGGGGTGCCTGTGTCTTGCTGATTTTTAGTTTTCCCAATTTATACACCCATGAGTGGAAGTGCCCTATGCTCTCTAAGCTGAGTTTTTTAGATGTTTCCGGACACACCGTACACTTCTCCAGAGTGGCTGTTGGCAATTTACATCCCACCCATCAGCGTAGCAAGGCTCCCGTTTCTCCATGGTCTGTCCTGCATTTCTGGATTTGACACTTTTTCAGCATGGCCCTTTTGACCGATGGGACGCGAGACTTCTTTGTAGCGCTGATTTGCCTTTCCAGGTTGCTTGGTTGGCCAAAAAGGGCGTATGCGTTTTTTCCTGAATATATTCAGGAAAAAACGCATACGCCCTTTTTGGCCAAGGGCATCATTGTCGAGGTTTTGCCGCTTTTCCTGTGCTTTAAAGGCGATTCGAATCTCCCTCCTGAAACCTGTTTCCTGCAATTCTGCCTTGCTTTCAAATCCTCTTCGTTGCCTTCCCTCAATATATTTGTGGACGAGAGTGATCATTTATAAGTCTGCAGGTTTGTGAATTGCAGTGCCCCTGAGCTCCATTTTTCAACTCGCTTTCTTGTGATCTGGCCGCAAAAGCGCAGGATTGCTTCAGGCCCTATTTTGGTTCCGGGCGGCAGGCTGAACCTGTGCTTAATTCTTCTCCCTGATGGGAAAATAGAGTTACCTGTGCCTGTCCCAACACCTAGAGCTAGTCTCTCATTGGTTCCCCCTCTTCCCGTTCATCCTCAGGACAAATTGCAACCTGTACGGAACAGGAGGTTAAAGGTGCTGATTCTCCAAGGAGGGAGATTGCTAGTAAAGTGGCTGGAATGGCGAACCCGAGCACAAGGACATGAGAAATGAGGTGCGTTTTAGAAACCTTTCCCGATCACACGGTGTAGCGTCTTCTGGGTTTCTCATGCATGTTTTCGATGTAGGATGATGCCCTTGAACCTGGAGATTTGGGAACCATGGGATGGGTACCACGCAGTATTACTTTAAAGGGTCTGCGTTTGCTCACCCAACCTCACCAAACCTCTCAGCCCCAAGAGTGTCCACCCTTATGTCTCAATCAGCGGTGGGTCTAGATATGGTCAATCCAGGTGGCATCACAGCCCCTGAACGAATTTCGTAAGAATTTCTCTCTCTTTCACTGTCTTTGTTTCACAGGTTTGTAAAAGTAAATGATTTTTATAATGGGGTTTAACTGCTTTTCACTGCTGAGTTTATGTCACTTTACACCCACTTGACTCACTTACAGAGAGATAGCAATACATAGGTTTTAAGATTCTTACTAGTCAGATATATTCTTGGGCCGTGAATAGGGAGTGTTGAGTCCAATTCACTGAGCAAGGAGTAGGTCTTGTCTATTACATATTGGGTTTATACAACAGTATCTGAGCTAATTTGAAACCCTTGTTTTATGCATCACCCCACCTCACCTTTTCCGTTAAGCAGCCATAGTGTGTTTCTGAAAGTGTGACTCTGTTCTGTTTTGTAATTCAGTTCAAGGGTAGCGGTTTTTGCATTACCTCTATAAGTGATATCTTATGATAAGTGTCTTTTTCTGTGTGACTTATTTCACTTAGAATCGTCGTACCTAAATCCACTCATCATGCTGCTACTAGCCTTATGACGTTGATTTCATGGCTGAGTGATATTGCATTGTACATAAGGACCACAACTTCTTTATCCATTTTTCTCTTTCCTGGGATATTTAAGGTGTAACGAAGTGGAGGTTCTCGTCAACAGAGCAGCCCTAAACTTAGGGGTGCCTGTGTCTTGCTGATTTTTAATTTTCCCAATTTATACACCCATGAGTGGAAGTGCCCTATGCTCTCTAAGCTGAGTTTTTTAGATGTTTCAGGACACACCGTACACTTCTCCAGAGTGGCTGTTGGCAATTTACATCCCGCCCATCAGCGTAGCAAGGCTCCCGTTTCTCCATGGTCTGTCCTGCATTTCTGGTTTTGACACTTTTTCAGCATGGCCCTTTTGACCGATGTGACGTGAGACTTCTTTGTAGCACTGATTTCCCTTTCCAGGTTGCTTGGTTGGCCAAAAAGGGCGTATGCGTTTTTTCCTGAATATATTCAGGAAAAAACGCATACGCCCTTTTTGGCCAAGGGCATCATTGTCGAGGTTTTGCCGCTTTTCCTGTGCTTTAAAGGCGATTCGAATCTCCCTCCTGAAATCTGTTTCCTGCAATTCTGCCTTGCTTTCAAATCCTCTTCGTTGCCTTCCCTCAATATATTTGTGGACGAGAGTGATCATTTATAACTCTGCAGGTTTGTGAATTGCAGTGCCCCTGAGCTCCATTTTTCAACTCGCTTTCTTGGGAGCTGGCCGCAAAAGCGCAGTATTGCTCCAGGCCCTATTCTGGTCCCGGGCGGCAGGCTGAGCCTGTGCTTAATTCTTCTTACTGATGGGAAAATAGAGTTACCTGTGCCTGTCCCAAAACCTAGAGCTAGTCTCTCATTGGTTCCCCCTCTTCCCGTTCATCCTCAGGACAAATTGCAACCTGTACGGAACAGGAGGTTAAAGGTGCTGATTCTCCAAGGAGGGAGATTGCTAGTAAAGCGGCTGGAATGGCAAACCCGAGCACAAGGACATGAGAAATGAGGTGCGTTTTGAAACCTTTCCCGATCACACGGTGTACCATCTTCTGGGTTTCTCATGCATGTTTTCGATGCAGGAAGATGCCCTTGAACCTGGAGATTTGGGACCCATGGGATGGGTACCACCCAGTATTACTGTAAAGGGTCTGCGTTTGCTCACCCGACCTCACCAAACCTCTCAGCCCCAAAAGTGTCCACCCTTATGTCTCAATCAGCTGTGGGTCTAGATATGGTCAATCCAGGTGGCATCACCGCCCCTGAACGAATTTTGTAAGAATTTCTCTCACTTTCACTGTCTTTGTTTCACAGGTTTGTAAAAGTAATTGATTTTTATAATGGGGTTTAGCTGCTTTTCACTGCTGTGTTTATGTCACTTTACACCCACTTGACTCACTTACAGAGAGATATCAATACATAGGTTTTAAGATTCTTACTAGTCAGATATATTCTTGGGCCGTGAATAGGGAGTGTTGAGTCCAATTCACTGAGGAAGGAGTAGGTCTTGTCTATTACATATTGGCTTTATGCAACAGTATCTGAGCTAATTTGAAACCCTTGTTTTATGCATCACCCCACCTCACCTTTTCCGTTAAGCAGCCATAGTGTGTTTCTGAAAGTGTGACTCTGTTCTGTTTTGTAATTCAGTTCAAGGGTGGCGGTTTTTGCATTCCCTCTATAAGTGATATCTTATGATAAGGGTCTTTTTCTGTGTGATTTATTTCACTTAGAATCGTCGTACCTAAATCCACTCATCATGCTGCTACTAGCCTTATGACGTTGATTTCATGGCTGAGTGATATTGCATTGTACATAAGGACCACAACTTCTTTATCCATTTTTCTCTTTACTGGGATATTTAAGGTGTAACGAAGTGGAGGTTCTTGTCAACAGAGCAGCCCTAAACGTTGGGGTGCCTGTGTCTTGCTGATTTTTAGTTTTCCCAATTTATACACCCATGAGTGGAAGTGCCCTATGCTCTCTAAGCTGAGTTTTTTAGATGTTTCCGGACACACCGTACACTTCTCCAGAGTGGCTGTTGGCAATTTACATCCCGCCCATCAGCGTAGCAAGGCTCCCGTTTCTCCATGGTCTGTCCTGCATTTCTGGTTTTGACACTTTTTCAGCATGGCCCTTTTGACCGATGAGACGCGAGACTTCTTTGTAGCGCTGATTTGCCTTTCCAGGTTGCTTGGTTGGCCAAAAAGGGCGTATGCGTTTTTTCCTGAATATATTCAGGAAAAAACGCATACGCCCTTTTTGGCCAAGGGCATCATTGTCGAGGTTTTGCCGCTTTTCCTGTGCTTTAAAGGCGATTCGAATCTCCCTCCTGAAATCTGTTTCCTGCAATTCTGCCTTGCTTTCAAATCCTCTTCGTTGCCTTCCCTCAATATATTTGTGGACGAGAGTGATCATATATAAGTCTGCAGGTTTGTGAATTGCAGTGCCCCTGAGCTCCATTTTTCAACTCGCTTTCTTGTGATCTGGCCGCAAAAGCGCAGGATTGCTTCAGGCCCTATTCTGGTCCCGGGCGGCAGGCTGAGCCTGTGCTTAATTCTTCTCCCTGATGGGAAAATAGAGTTACCTGTGCCTGTCCCAACACCTAGAGCTAGTCTCTCATTGGTTCCCCCTCTTCCCGTTCATCCTCAGGACAAATTGCAACCTGTACGGAACAGGAGGTTAAAGGTGCTGATTCTCCAAGGAGGGAGATTGCTAGTAAAGTGGCTGGAATGGCGAACCCGAGCACAAGGACATGAGAAATGAGGTGCGTTTTAGAAACCTTTCCCGATCACACGGTGTAGCGTCTTCTGGGTTTCTCATGCATGTTTTCGATGTAGGATGATGCCCTTGAAGCTGGAGATTTGGGAACCATGGGATGGGTACCACGCAGTATTACTTTAAAGGGTCTGCGTTTGCTCACCCAACCTCACCAAACCTCTCAGCCCCAAGAGTGTCCACCCTTATGTCTCAATCAGCGGTGGGTCTAGATATGGTCAATCCAGGTGGCATCACAGCCCCTGAACGAATTTCGTAAGAATTTCTCTCTCTTTCACTGTCTTTGTTTCACAGGTTTGTAAAAGTAAATGATTTTTATAATGGGGTTTAACTGCTTTTCACTGCTGTGTTTATGTCACTTTACACCCACTTGACTCACTTACAGAGAGATATCAATACATAGGTTTTAAGATTCTTACTAGTCAGATATATTCTTGGGCCGTGAATAGGGAGTGTTGAGTCCAATTCACTGAGCAAGGAGTAGGTCTTGTCTATTACATATTGGGTTTATACAACAGTATCTGAGCTAATTTGAAACCCTTGTTTTATGCATCACCCCACCTCACCTTTCCCGTTAAGCAGCCATAGTGTGTTTCTGAAAGTGTGACTTTGTTCTGTTTTGTAATTCAGTTCAAGGGTAGCGGTTTTTGCATTCCCTCTATAAGTGATATCTTATGATAAGTGTCTTTTTCTGTGTGACTTATTTCACTTAGAATCGTCGTACCTAAATCCACTCATCATGCTGCTAGTAGCCTTATGACGTTGATTTCATGGCTGAGTGATATTGCATTGTACATAAGGACCACAACTTCTTTATCCATTTTTCTCTTTCCTGGGATATTTAAGGTGTAACGAAGTGGAGGTTCTCGTCAACAGAGCAGCCCTAAACTTAGGGTTGCCTGTGTCTTGCTGATTTTTAGTTTTCCCAATTTATACACCCATGAGTGGAAGTGCCCTATGCTCTCTAAGCTGAGTTTTTTAGATGTTTCAGGACACACCGTACACTTCTCCAGAGTGGCTGTTGGCAATTTACATCCCGCCCATCAGCGTAGCAAGGCTCCCGTTTCTCCATGGTCTGTCCTGCATTTCTGGTTTTGACACTTTTTCAGCATGGCCCTTTTGACCGATGGGACGTGAGACTTCTTTGTAGCACTGATTTCCCTTTCCAGGTTGCTTGGTTGGCCAAAAAGGGCGTATGCGTTTTTTCCTGAATATATTCAGGAAAAAACGCATACGCCCTTTTTGGCCAAGGGCATCATTGTCGAGGTTTTGCCGCTTTTCCTGTGCTTTAAAGGCGATTTGAATCTCCCTCCTGAAATCTGTTTCCTGCAATTCTGCCTTGCTTTCAAATCCTCTTCGTTGCCTTCCCTCAATATATTTGTGGACGAGAGTGATCATTTATAAGTCTGCAGGTTTGTGAATTGCAGTGCCCCTGAGCTCCATTTTTCAACTCGCTTTCTTGGGAGCTGGCCGCAAAAGCGCAGTATTGCTCCAGGCCCTATTCTGGTCCCGGGCGGCAGGCTGAGCCTGTGCTTAATTCTTCTTCCTGATGGGAAAATAGAGTTACCTGTGCCTGTCCCAACACCTAGAGCTAGTCTCTCATTGGTTCCCCCTCTTCCCGTTCATCCTCAGGACAAATTGCAACCTGTATGGAACAGGAGGTTAAAGGTGCTGATTCTCCAAGGAGGGAGATTGCTAGTAAAGCGGCTGGAATGGCGAACCCGAGCACAAGGACATGAGAAATGAGGTGCGTTTTGAAACCTTTCCCGATCACACGGTGTACCATCTTCTGGGTTTCTCATGCATGTTTTCGATGCAGGAAGATGCCCTTGAACCTGGAGATTTGGGACCCATGGGATGGGTACCACGCAGTATTACTGTAAAGGGTCTGCGTTTGCTCACCCGACCTCACCAAACCTCTCAGCCCCAAAAGTGTCCACCCTTATGTCTCAATCAGCTGTGGGTCTAGATATGGTCAATCCAGGTGGCATCACCGACCCTGAACGAATTTTGTAAGAATTTCTCTCACTTTCACTGTCTTTGTTTCACAGGTTTGTAAAAGTAATTGATTTTTATAATGGGGTTTAGCTGCTTTTCACTGCTGTGTTTATGTCACTTTACACCCACTTGACTCACTTACAGAGAGATATCAATACATAGGTTTTAAGATTCTTACTAGTCAGATATATTCTTGGGCCGTGAATAGGGAGTGTTGAGTCCAATTCACTGAGGAAGGAGTAGGTCTTGTCTATTACATATTGGGTTTATGCAACAGTATCTGAGCTAATTTGAAACCCTTGTTTTATGCATCACCCCACCTCACCTTTTCCGTTAAGCAGCCATAGTGTGTTTCTGAAAGTGTGACTCTGTTCTGTTTTGTAATTCAGTTCAAGGGTGGCGGTTTTTGCTTTCCCTCTATAAGTGATATCTTATGATAAGGGTCTTTTTCTGTGTGATTATTTCACTTAGAATCGTCGTACCTAAATCCACTCATCATGCTGCTACTACCCTTATGACGTTGATTTCATGGCTGAGTGATATTGCATTGTACATAAGGACCACAACTTCTTTATCCATTTTTCTCTTTCCTGGGATATTTAAGGTGTAACGAAGTGGAGGTTCTTGTGAACAGAGCAGCCCTAAACGTTGTGGTGCCTGTGTCTTGCTGATTTTTACTTTTCCCAATTTATACACCCATGAGTGGAAGTGCCCTATGCTCTCTAAGCTGAGTTTTTTAGATTTTTCGGGACACACCGTACACTTCTCCAGAGTGGCTGTTGGCAATTTACATCCCGCCCATCAGCGTAGCAAGGCTCCCGTTTCTCCATGGTCTGTCCTGCATTTCTGGTTTTGACACTTTTTCAGCATGGCCCTTTTGACCGATGGGACGCGAGACTTCTTTGTAGCGCTGATTTCCAATTCCAGGTTGCTTGGTTGGCCAAAAAGGGCGTATGCGTTTTTTCCTGAATATATTCAGGAAAAAACGCATACGCCCTTTTTGGCCAAGGGCATCATTGTCGAGGTTTTGCCGCTTTTCCGGTGCTTTAAAGGCGATTCGAATCTCCCTCCTGAAATCTGTTTCCTGCAATTCTGCCTTGCTTGCAAATCCTCTTCGTTGCCTTCCCTCAATATATTTGTGGACGAGAGTGATCATTTATAAGTCTGCAGGTTTGTGAATAGCAGTGCCCCTGAGCTCCATTTTTCAACTCGCTTTCTTGGGAGCTGGCCGCAAAAGCGCAGGATTGCTTCAGGCCCTATTCTGGTCCCGGGCGGCAGGCTGAGCCTGTGCTTAATTCTTCTTCCTGATGGGAAAATAGATTTACCTGTGCCTGTCCCAACACCTAGAGTTAGTCTCTCATTGGTTCCCCCTCTTCCCGTTCATCCTCAGGACAAATTGCAACCTGTACGGAACAGGAGGTTAAAGGTGCTGATTCTCCAAGGAGGGAGATTGCTAGTAAAGCGGCTGGAATGGCGAACCCGAGCACAAGGACATGAGAAATGAGGTGCGTTTTAGAAACCTTTCCCGATCACACGGTGTACCATCTTCTGGGTTTCTCATGCATGTTTTCGATATAGGAAGATGCCCTTGAACCTGGAGATTTGGGACCCATGCGATGGGTACCACGCAGTATTACTTTAAAGGGTCTGCGTTTGCTCACCCGACCTCACCAAATCTCTCAGCCCCAAGAGTGTCCACCCTTATGTCTCAATCAGCTGTGGGTCTAGATATGGTCAATCCAGGTGGCATCACAGCCCCTGAACGAATTTTGTAAGAATTTCTCTCTCTTTCACTGTCTTTGTTTCACGGGTTTGTAAAAGTAATTGATTTTTATAATGGGGTTTAGCTGCTTTTCACTGCTGTGTTTATGTCACTTTAAACCCACTTGACTCACTTACAGAGAGATATCAATACATAGGTTTTAAGATTCTTACTAGTCAGATATATTCTTGGGCGGTGAATAGGGGGTGTTGAGTCCAATTCACTGAGCAAGGAGTAGGTCTTGTCTATTACATATTGGGTTTATGGAACGGTATCTGAGGTAATTTGATACCCTTGTTTTATGCATCACCCCACCTCACCTTTCCCGTTAAGCAGCCATAGTGTGTTTCTGAAAGTGTGACGTTGTTCTGTTTTGTAATTCAGTTCAAGGGTAGCGGTTTTTGCATTCCCTCTATAAGTGATATCTTATGATAAGTGTCTTTTTCTGTGTGACTTATTTCACTTAGAATCGTCGTACCTAAATCCACTCATCATGCTGCTACTAGCCTTATGACGTTGATTTCATGGCTGAGTGATATTGCATTGTACATAAGGACCACAACTTCTTTATCCATTTTTCTCTTTCCTGGGATATTTAAGGTGTAACGAAGTGGAGGTTCTTGTCAACAGAGCAGCCCTAAACGTTGGGGTGCCTGTGTCTTGCTGATTTTTAGTTTTCCCAATTTATACACCCATGAGTGGAAGTGCCCGATGCTCTCTAAGCTTAGTTTTTTAGATGTTTCGGGACACACCGTACACTTCTCCAGAGTGGCTGTTGGCAATTTACATCCCGCCCATCAGCGTAGCAAGGGTCCCGTTTCTCCACGGTCTGTCCTGCATTTCTGGTTTTGACCCTTTTTCAGCATGGCCCTTTTGACCGATGGGACGCGAGACTTCTTTGTAGCGCTGATTTCCCTTTCCAGGTTGCTTGGTTGGCCAAAAAGGGCGTATGCGTTTTTTCCTGAATATATTCAGGAAAAAACGCATACGCCCTTTTTGGCCAAGGGCATCATTGTCGAGGTTTTGCCGCTTTTCCTGTGCTTTAAAGGCGATTCGAATCTCCCTCCTGAAATCTGTTTCCTGCAATTCTGCCTTGCTTTCAAATCCTCTTCGTTGCCTTCCCTCAATATATTTGTGGACGAGAGTGATCATTTATAAGTCTGCAGGTTTGTGAATTGCAGTGCCCCTGAGCTCCATTTTTCAAGTCGCTTTCTTGGGAGCTGGCCGCAAAAGCGCAGGATTGCTTCAGGCCCTATTCTGGTCCCGGGTGGCAGGCTGAGCCTGTGCTTAATTCTTCTTCCTGATGTGAAAATAGAGTTACCTGTGCCTGTCCCAACACCTAGAGCTAGTCTCTCATTGGTTCCCCCTCTTCCCGTTCATCCTCAGGACAAATTGTAACCTGTACGGAACAGGAGGTTAAAGGTGCTGATTCTCCAAGGAGGGAGATTGCTAGTAAAGCGGCTGGAATGGCGAACCCGAGCACAAGGACATGAGAAATAAGGTGCGTTTTAGAAACCTTTCCCGATCACACGGTGTACCATCTTCTGGGTTTCTCATGCATGTTTTCGATGTAGGAAGATGCCCTTGAACCTGGAGATTTGGGACCCATGCGATGGGTACCACGCAGTATTACTTTAAAGGGTATGCGTTTGCTCACCCGACCTCACCAAACGTCTCAGCCCCAAGAGTATCCACCCTTATGTCTCAATCAGCTGTGGGTCTAGATATGGTCAATCCAGGTGGCATCACCGCCCCTGAACGAATTTTGTAAGAATTTCTCTCTCTTTCACTGTCTTTGTTTCACGGGTTTGTAAAAGTAATTGATTTTTATAATGGGGTTTAGCTGCTTTTCACTGCTGTGTTTATGTCACTTTAAACCCACTTGACTCACTTACAGAGAGATATCAATACATAGGTTTTAAGATTCTTACTAGTCAGATATATTCTTGGGCGGTGAATAGGGGGTGTTGAGTCCAATTCACTGAGCAAGGAGTAGGTCTTGTCTATTACATATTGGGTTTATGGAACGGTATCTGAGGTAATTTGATACCCTTGTTTTATGCATCACCCCACCTCACCTTTCCCGTTAAGCAGCCATAGTGTGTTTCTGAACGTGTGACTTTGTTCTGTTTTGTAATTCAGTTCAAGGGTAGCGGTTTTTGTATTCCCTCTATAAGTGATATCTTATGATAAGTGTCTTTTTCTGTGTGACTTATTTCACTTAGAATCTTCGTACCTAAATCCACTCATCATGCTGCTACTAGCCTTATGACGTTGATTTCATGGCTGAGTGATATTGCATTGTACATAAGGACCACAACTTCTTTATCCATTTTTCTCTTTCCTGGGATATTTAAGGTGTAACGACATGGAGGTTCTTGTGAACAGAGCAGCCCTAAACGTTGTGGTGCCTGTGTCTTGCTGATTTTTACTTTTCCCAATTTATACACCCATGAGTGGAAGTGCCCTATGCTCTCTAAGCTGAGTTTTTTAGATGTTTCAGGACACACCGTACACTTCTCCAGAGTGGCTGTTGGCAATTTACATCCCGCCCATCAGCGTAGCAAGGCTCCCGTTTCTCCATGGTCTGTCCTGCATTTCTGGTTTTGACACTTTTTCAGCATGGCCCTTTTGACCGATGGGACGCGAGACTTCTTTGTAGCGCTGATTTCTCTTTCCAGGTTGCTTGGTTGGCCAAAAAGGGCGTATGCGTTTTTTCCTGAATATATTCAGGAAAAAACGCATACGCCCTTTTTGGCCAAGGGCATCATTGTAGAGGTTTTGCCGCTTTTCCTGTGCTTTAAAGGCGATTCGAATCGCCCTCCTGTAATCTGTTTCCTGCAATTCTGCCTTGCTTTCAAATCCTCTTCGTTGCCTTCCCTCAATATATTTGTGGACGAGAGTGATCATTTATAAGTCTGCAGGTTTGTGAATTGCAGTGCCCCTGAGCTCCATTTTTCAAGTCGCTTTCTTGGGAGCTGGCCGCAAAAGCGCAGGATTGCTTCAGGCCCTATTCTGGTCCCGGGCGGCAGGCTGAGCCTGTGCTTAATTCTTCTTCATGATGGGAAAATAGAGTTACCTGTGCCTGTCCCAACACCTAGAGCTAGTCTCTCATTGGTTCCCCCTCTTCCCGTTCATCCTCAGGACAAATTGCAACCTGTACGGAACAGGAGGTTAAAGGTGCTGATTCTCCAAGGAGGGAGATTGCTAGTAAAGCGGCTGGAATGGCGAACCCGAGCACAAGGACATGAGAAATGAGGTGCGTTTTAGAAACCTTTCCCAATCACACGGTGTACCATCTTCTGGGTTTCTCATGCATGTTTTTGATGTAGGAAGATGCCCTTGAACCTGGAGATTTGGGACCCATGCGATGGGTACCACGCAGTATTACTTTAAAGGGTCTGCGTTTGCTCACCCGTTCTCACCAAACCTCTCAGCCCCAAGAGTGTCCACCCTTATGTCTCAATCAGCTGTGGGTCTAGATATGGTCAATCCAGGTGGCATCACCGCCCCTGAACGAATTTTGTAAGAATTTCTCTCTCTTTCACTGTCTTTGTTTCACGGGTTTGTAAAAGTAATTGATTTTTATAATGGGGTTTAGCTGCTTTTCACTGCTGTGTTTATGTCACTTTAAACCCACTTGACTCACTTACAGAGAGATATCAATACATAGGTTTTAAGATTCTTACTAGTCAGATATATTCTTGGGCGGTGAATAGGGGGTGTTGAGTCCAATTCACTGAGCAAGGAGTAGGTCTTGTCTATTACATATTGGGTTTATGCAACGGTGTCTGAGCTAATTTGAAACCCTTGTTTTATGCATCACCCCACCTCACCTTTCCCGTTAAGCAGCCATAGTGTGTTTCTGAAAGTGTGACTCTGTTCTGTTTTGTAATTCAGTTCAAGGGTAGCGGTTTTTGCATTCCCTCTATAAGTGATATCTTATGATAAGTGTCTTTTTCTGTGTGACTTATTTCACTTAGAATCGTCGTACCTAAATCCACTCATCATGCTGCTACTAGCCTTATGACGTTGATTTCATGGCTGAGTGATATTGCATTGTACATAAGGACCACAACTTCTTTATCCATTTTTCTCTTTCCAGGGATATTTAAGGTGTAACGAAGTGGAGGTTCTTGTCAACAGAGCAGCCCTAAACGTTGTGGTGCCTGTGTCTTGCTGATTTTTACTTTTCCCAATTTATACACCCATGAGTGGAAGTGCCCTATGCTCTCTAAGCTGAGTTTTTTAGATGTTTCAGGACACACCATACACTTCTCCAGAGTGGCTGTTGGCAATTTACATCCCGCCCATCAGCGTAGCAAGGCTCCCGTTTCTCCATGGTCTGTCCTGCATTTCTGGTTTTGACCCTTTTTCAGCATGGCCCTTTTGACCGATGGGACGCGAGACTTCTTTGTAGCGCTGATTTCCCTTTCCAGGTTGCTTGGTTGGCCAAAAAGGGCGTATGCGTTTTTTCCTGAATATATTCAGGAAAAAACGCATACGCCCTTTTTGGCCAAGGGCATCATTGTCGAGGTTTTGCCGCTTTTCCTGTGCTTTAAAGGCGATTCGAATCTCCCTCCTGAAATCTGTTTCCTGCAATTCTGCCTTGCTTTCAAATCCTCTTCGTTGCCTTCCCTCAATATATTTGTGGACGAGAGTGATCATTTATAAGTCTGCAGGTTTGTGAATTGCAGTGCCCCTGAGCTCCATTTTTCAACTCGCTTTCTTGGTAGCTGGCCGCAAAAGCGCAGGATTGCTTCAGGCCCTATTCTGGTCCCGGGCGGCAGGCTGAGCCTGTGCTTAATTCTTCTTCCTGATGGGAAAATAGAGTTACCTGTGCCTGTCCCAACACCTAGAGCTAGTCTCTCATTGGTTCCCCCTCTTCCCGTTCATCCTCAGGACAAATTGCAACCTGTACGGAACAGGAGGTTAAAGGTGCTGATTCTCCAAGGAGGGAGATTGCTAGTAAAGCGGCTGGAATGGCGAACCCGAGCACAAGGACATGAGAAATGAGGTGCGTTTTAGAAACCTTTCCCGATCACACGGTGTACCATCTTCTGGGTTTCTCATGCATGTTTTCGATGTAGGAAGATGCCCTTGAACCTGGAGATTTGGGACCCATGCGATGGGTACCACGCAGTATTACTTTAAAGGGTCTGCGTTTGCTCACCCGACCTCACCAAACCTCTCAGCCCCAAGAGTGTCCACCCTTATGTCTCAATCATCTGTGGGTCTAGATATGGTCAATCCAGGTGGCATCACAGCCCCTGAACGAATTTTGTAAGAATTTCTCTCTCTTTCACTGTCTTTGTTTCACGGGTTTGTAAAAGTAATTGATTTTTATAATGGGGTTTAGCTGCTTTTCACTGCTGTGTTTATGTCACTTTACACCCACTTGACTCACTTACAGAGAGATATCAATACATAGGTTTTAAGATTCTTACTAGTCAGATATATTCTTGGGCGGTGAATAGGGGGTGTTGAGTCCAATTCACTGAGCAAGGAGTAGGTCTTGTCTATTACATATTGGGTTTATGGAACGGTATCTGAGGTAATTTGATACCCTTGTTTTATGCATCACCCCACCTCACCTTTCCCGTTAAGCAGCCATAGTGTGTTTCTGAAAGTGTGACTCTGTTCTGTTTTGTAATTCAGTTCAAGGGTAGCGGTTTTTGCATTCCCTCTATAAGTGATATCTTATGATAAGTGTCTTTTTCTGTGTGACTTATTTCACTTAGAATCATCGTACCTAAATCCACTCATCATGCTGCTACTAGCCTTATGACGTTGATTTCATGGCTGAGTGATATTGCATTGTACATAAGGACCACAACTTCTTTATCCATTTTTCTCTTTCCTGGGATATTTAAGGTGTAACGAAGTGGAGGTTCTTGTCAACAGAGCAGCCCTAAACGTTGGGGTGCCTGTGTCTTGCTGATTTTTAGTTTTCCCAATTTATACACCCATGAGTGGAAGTGCCCTATGCTCTCTAAGCTGAGTTTTTTAGATGTTTCAGGACACACCGTACACTTCTCCAGAGTGGCTGTCGGCAATTTACATCCCGCCCATCAGCGTAGCAAGGCTCCCGTTTCTCCATGGTCTGTCCTGCATTTCTGGTTTTGACACTTTTTCAGCATGGCCCTTTTGACCGATGGGACGCGAGACTTCTTTGTAGCGCTGATTTCCCTTTCCAGGTTGCTTGGTTGGCCAAAAAGGGCGTATGCGTTTTTTCCTGAATATATTCAGGAAAAAACGCATACGCCCTTTTTGGCCAAGGGCATCATTGTCGAGGTTTTGCCGCTTTTCCTGTGCTTTAAAGGCGATTCGAATCTCCCTCCTGAAATCTGTTTCCTGCAATTCTGCCTTGCTTTCAAATCCTCTTCGTTGCCTTCCCTCAATATATTTGTGGACGAGAGTGATCATTTATAAGTCTGCAGGTTTGTGAATTGCAGTGCCCCTGAGCTCCATTTTTCAAGTCGCTTTCTTGGGAGCTGGCCGCAAAAGCGCAGGATTGCTTCAGGCCCTATTCTGGACCCGGGTGGCAGGCTGAGCCTGTGCTTAATTCTTCTTCCTGATGTGAAAATAGAGTTACCTGTGCCTGTCCCAACACCTAGAGCTAGTCTCTCATTGGTTCCCCCTCTTCCCGTTCATCCTCAGGACAAATTGTAACCTGTACGGAACAGGAGGTTAAAGGTGCTGATTCTCCAAGGAGGGAGATTGCTAGTAAAGCGGCTGGAATGGCGAACCCGAGCACAAGGACATGAGAAATAAGGTGCGTTTTAGAAACCTTTCCCGATCACACGGTGTACCATCTTCTGGGTTTCTCATGCATGTTTTCGATGTAGGAAGATGCCCTTGAACCTGGAGATTTGGGACCCATGGGATGGGTACCACGCAGTATTACTTTAAAGGGTCTGCGTTTGCTCACCCGACCTCACCAAACGTCTCAGCCCCAAGAGTATCCACCCTTATGTCTCAATCAGCTGTGGGTCTAGATATGGTCAATCCAGGTGGCATCACCGCCCCTGAACGAATTTTGTAAGAATTTCTCTCTCTTTCACTGTCTTTGTTTCACGGGTTTGTAAAAGTAATTGATTTTTATAATGGGGTTTAGCTGCTTTTCACTGCTGTGTTTATGTCACTTTAAACCCACTTGACTCACTTACAGAGAGATATCAATACATAGGTTTTAAGATTCTTACTAGTCAGATATATTCTTGGGCGGTGAATAGGGGGTGTTGAGTCCAATTCACTGAGCAAGGAGTAGGTCTTGTCTATTACATATTGGGTTTATGGAACGGTATCTGAGGTAATTTGATACCCTTGTTTTATGCATCACCCCACCTCACCTTTCCCGTTAAGCAGCCATAGTGTGTTTCTGAAAGTGTGACTTTGTTCTGTTTTGTAATTCAGTTCAAGGGTAGCGGTTTTTGTATTCCCTCTATAAGTGATATCTTATGATAAGTGTCTTTTTCTGTGTGACTTATTTCACTTAGAATCTTCGTACCTAAATCCACTCATCATGCTGCTACTAGCCTTATGACGTTGATTTCATGGCTGAGTGATATTGCATTGTACATAAGGACCACAACTTCTTTAGCCATTTTTCTCTTTCCTGGGATATTTAAGGTGTAACGACGTGGAGGTTCTTGTGAACAGAGCAGCCCTAAACGTTGTGGTGCCTGTGTCTTGCTGATTTTTACTTTTCCCAATTTATACACCCATGAGTGGAAGTGCCCTATGCTCTCTAAGCTGAGTTTTTTAGATTTTTCAGGACACACCGTACACTTCTCCAGAGTGGCTGTTGGCAATTTACATCCCGCCCATCAGCGTAGCAAGGCTCCCGTTTCTCCATGGTCTGTCCTGCATTTCTGGTTTTGACACTTTTTCAGCATGGCCCTTTTGACCGATGGGACGCGAGACTTCTTTGTAGCGCTGATTTCTCTTTCCAGGTTGCTTGGTTGGCCAAAAAGGGCGTATGCGTTTTTTCCTGAATATATTCAGGAAAAAACGCATACGCCCTTTTTGGCCAAGTGCATCATTGTAGAGGTTTTGCCGCTTTTCCTGTGCTTTAAAGGCGATTCGAATCGCCCTCCTGTAATCTGTTTCCTGCAATTCTGCCTTGCTTTCAAATCCTCTTCGTTGCCTTCCCTCAATATATTTGTGGACGAGAGTGATCATTTATAAGTCTGCAGGTTTGTGAATTGCAGTGCCCCTGAGCTCCATTTTTCAAGTCGCTTTCTTGGGAGCTGGCCGCAAAAGCGCAGGATTGCTTCAGGCCCTATTCTGGTCCCGGGCGGCAGGCTGAGCCTGTGCTTAATTCTTCTTCATGATGGGAAAATAGAGTTACCTGTGCCTGTCCCAACTCCTAGAGCTAGTCTCTCATTGGTTCCCCCTCTTCCCGTTCATCCTCAGGACAAATTGCAACCTGTACGGAACAGGAGGTTAAAGGTGCTGATTCTCCAAGGAGGGAGATTGCTAGTAAAGCGGCTGGAATGGCGAACCCGAGCACAAGGACATGAGAAATGAGGTGCGTTTTAGAAACCTTTCCCAATCACACGGTGTACCATCTTCTGGGTTTCTCATGCATGTTTTTGATGTAGGAAGATGCCCTTGAACCTGGAGATTTGGGACCCACGCGATGGGTACCACGCAGTATTACTTTAAAGGGTCTGCGTTTGCTCACCCGACCTCACCAAACCTCTCAGCCCCAAGAGTGTCCACCCTTATGTCTCAATCAGCTGTGGGTCTAGATATGGTCAATCCAGGTGGCATCACCGCCCCTGAACGAATTTTGTAAGAATTTCTCTCTCTTTCACTGTCTTTGTTTCACGGGTTTGTAAAAGTAATTGATTTTTATAATGGGGTTTAGCTGCTTTTCACTGCTGTGTTTATGTCACTTTACACCCACTTGACTCACTTACAGAGAGATATCAATACATAGGTTTTAAGATTCTTACTAGTCAGATATATTCTTGGGCGGTGAATAGGGGGTGTTGAGTCCAATTCACTGAGCAAGGAGTAGGTCTTGTCTATTACATATTGGGTTTATGGAACGGTATCTGAGGTAATTTGATACCCTTGTTTTATGCATCACCCCACCTCACCTTTCCCGTTAAGCAGCCATAGTGTGTTTCTGAAAGTGTGACTTTGTTCTGTTTTGTAATTCAGTTCAAGGGTAGCGGTTTTTGTATTCCCTCTATAAGTGATATCTTATGATAAGTGTCTTTTTCTGTGTGACTTATTTCACTTAGAATCTTCGTACCTAAATCCACTCATCATGCTGCTACTAGCCTTATGACGTTGATTTCATGGCTGAGTGATATTGCATTGTACATAAGGACCACAACTTCTTTATCCATTTTTCTCTTTCCTGGGATATTTAATGTGTAACGAAGTGGAGGTTCTTGTGAACAGAGCAGCCCTAAACGTTGTGGTGCTTGTGTCTTGCTGATTTTTACTTTTCCCAATTTATACACCCATGAGTGGAAGTGCCCTATGCTCTCTAAGCTGAATTTTTTAGATGTTTCAGGACACACCGTACACTTCTCCAGAGTGGCTGTTGGCAATTTACATCCCGCCCATCAGCGTAGCAAGGCTCCCGTTTCTCCATGGTCTGTCCTGCATTTCTGGTTTTGACACTTTTTCAGCATGGCCCTTTTGACCGATGGGACGCGAGATTTCTTTGTAGCCCTGATTTCCCTTTCCAGGTTGCTTGTTTGGCCAAAAAGGGCGTATGCGTTTTTTCCTGAATATATTCAGGAAAAAACGCATACGCCCTTTTTGGCCAAGGGCATCATTGTCGAGGTTTTGCCGCTTTTCCTGTGCTTTAAAGGCGATTCGAATATCCCTCCTGAAATCTGTTTCCTGCAATTCTGCCTTGCTTTCAAATCCTCTTCTTTGCCTTCCCTCAATATATTTGTGGACGAGAGTGATCATTTATAAGTCTGCAGGTTTGTGAATTGCAGTGCCCCTGAGCTCCATTTTTCAACTCGCTTTCTTGGGAGCTGGCCGCAAAAGCGCAGGATTGCTTCAGGCCCTATTCTGGCCCCGGGCGGCAGGCTGAGCCTGTGCTTAATTCTTCTTCCTGATGGGAAAATAGTGTTAACTGTGCCTGTCCCAACACCTAGAGCTAGTCTCTCATTGGTTGCCCACTTCCCGTTCATCCTCAGGACAAATTGCAACCTGTACGGAACAGGAGGTTAAAGGTGCTGATTCTCCAAGGAGGGAGATTGCTAGTAAAGCGGCTGGAATGGCGAACCCGAGCACAAGGACATGAGAAATGAGGTGCGTTTTAGAAACCTTTCCCGATCACACGGTGTACCATCTTCTGGGTTTCTCATGCATGTTTTCGATGTAGGAAGATGCCCTTGAACCTGGAGATTTGGGACCCATGCGATGGGTACCACGCAGTATTACTTTAAAGGGTCTGCGTTTGCTCACCCGACCTCACCAAACCTCTTAGCCCCAAGAGTGTTCACCCTTATGTCTCAATCAGCTGTGGGTCTAGATATGGTCAATCCAGGTGGCATCACAGCCCCTGAACGAATTTTGTAAGAATTTCTCTCTCTTTCACTGTCTTTGTTTCAAGGGTTTGTAAAAGTAATTGATTTTTATAATGGGGTTTAGCTGCTTTTCACTGCTGTGTTTATGTCACTTTACACCCACTTGACTCACTTACAGAGAGATATCAGTACATAGGTTTTAAGATTCTTACTAATCAGATATATTCTTGGGCGGTGAATAGGGGGTGTTGAGTCCAATTCACTGAGCAAGGAGTAGGTCTTGTCTATTACATATTGGGTTTATGGAACGGTATCTGAGGTAATTTGATACCCTTGTTTTATGCATCACCCCACCTCACCTTTCCCGTTAAGCAGCCATAGTGTGTTTCTGAAAGTGTGACTTTGTTCTGTTTTGTAATTCAGTTCAAGGGTAGCAGTTTTTGCATTCCCTCTATAAGTGATATCTTATGATAAGTGTCTTTTTCTGTGTGACTTATTTCACTTAGAATCGTCGTACCTAAATCCACTCATCATGCTGCTACTAGCCTTATGACGTTGATTTCATGGCTGAGTGATATTGCATTGTACATAAGGACCACAACTTCTTTATCCATTTTTCTCTTTCCTGGGATATTTAAGGTGTAACGAAGTGGAGGTTCTTGTCAACAGAGCAGCCCTAAACGTTGGGGTACCTGTGTCTTGCTGATTTTTACTTTTCCCAATTAATACACCCATGAGTGGAAGTGCCCTATGCTCTCTAAGCTGAGTTTTTTAGATGTTTCAGGACACACCGTACACTTCTCCAGAGTGGCTGTTGTCAATTTACATCCCACCCATCAGCGTAGCAAGGCTCCCGTTTCTCCATGGTCTGTCCTGCATTTCTGGTTTTGACACTTTTTCAGCATGGCCCTTTTGACCGATTGGACGTGAGACTTCTTTGTAGCGCTGATTTCCCTTTCCAGGTTGCTTGGTTGGCCAAAAAGGGCGTATGCGTTTTTTGCTGAATATATTCAGGAAAAAACGCATACGCCCTTTTTGGCCAAGGGCATCATTGTCGAGGTTTTGCCGCTTTTCCGGTGCTTTAAAGGCGATTCGAATCTCCCTCCTGAAATCTGTTTCCTGCAATTCTGCCTTGCTTTCAAATCCGCTTCGTTGCCTTCCCTCAATATATTTGTGGACGAGAGTGATCATTTATAAGTCTGCAGGTTTGTGAATAGCAGTGCCCCTGAGCTCCATTTTTCAACTCGCTTTCTTGGGAGCTGGCCGCAAAGGCGCAGGATTGCTTCAGGCCCTATTCTGGCCCCGGGCGGCAGGCTGAGCCTGTGCTTAATTCTTCTTCCTGATGGGAAAATAGATTTACCTGTGCCTGTCCCAACACCTAGAGTTAGTCTCTCATTGGTTCCCCCTCTTCCCGTTCATCCTCAGGACAAATTGCAACCTGTACGGAACAGGAGGTTAAAGGTGCTGATTCTCCAAGGAGGGAGATTGCTAGTAAAGCGGCTGGAATGGCGAACCCGAGCACAAGGACATGAGAAATGAGGTGCGTTTTAGAAACCTTTCCCGATCACACGGTGTACCATCTTCTGGGTTTCTCATGCATGTTTTCGATGTAGGAAGATGCCCTTGAACCTGGAGATTTGGGACCCATGGGATGGGTACCAGGCAGTATTACTTTAAAGGGTCTGCGTTTGCTCACCCAACCTCACCAAACCTCTCAGCCCCAAGAGTGTCCACCCTTATGTCTCAATCAGCTGTGGGTCTAGATATGGTCAATCCAGGTGGCATCACAGCCCCTGAACGAATTTTTTAAGAATTTCTCTCTCTTTCACTGTCTTTGTTTCACGGGTTTGTAAAAGTAATTGATTTTTATAATGGGGTTTAGCTGCTTTTCACTGCTGTGTTTATGTCACTTTACACCCACTTGACTCACTTACAGAGAGATATCAATACATAGGTTTTAAGATTCTTACTAGTCAGATATATTCTTGGGCGGTGAATAGGGGGTGTTGAGTCCAATTCACTGAGCAAGGAGTAGGTCTTGTCTATTACATATTGGGTTTATGGAACGGTATCTGAGGTAATTTGATACCCTTGTTTTATGCATCACCCCACCTCACCTTTCCCGTTAAGCAGCCATAGTGTGTTTCTGAAAGTGTGACTTTGTTCTGTTTTGTAATTCAGTTCAAGGGTAGCAGTTTTTGCATTCCCTCTATAAGTGATATCTTATGATAAGTGTCTTTTTCTGTGTGACTTATTTCACTTAGAATCGTCGTACCTAAATCCACTCATCATGCTGCTACTAGCCTTATGACGTTGATTTCATGGCTGAGTGATATTGCATTGTACATAAGGACCACAACTTCTTTATCCATTTTTCTCTTTCCAGGGATATTTAAGGTGTAACGAAGTGGAGGTTCTTGTCAACAGAGCAGCCCTAAACGTTGGGGTGCCTGTGTCTTGCTGATTTTTAGTTTTCCCAATTTATACACCCATGAGTGGAAGTGCCCTATGCTCCCTAAGCTGAGTTTTTTAGATGTTTCAGGACACACCGTACACTTCTCCAGAGTGGCTGTTGGCAATTTACATCCCGCCCATCAGCGTAGCAAGGCTCCCGTTTCTCCATGGTCTGTCCTGCATTTGTGGTTTTGACACTTTTTCAGCATGGCCCTTTTGACCGATGGGACGCGAGATTTCTTTGTAGCCCTGATTTCCCTTTCCAGGTTG
This sequence comes from Balaenoptera physalus, assembly GCF_965194825.1. Classification (NCBI taxonomy): domain Eukaryota; kingdom Metazoa; phylum Chordata; class Mammalia; order Artiodactyla; family Balaenopteridae; genus Balaenoptera; species Balaenoptera physalus. Next base: position 380,930 of record NW_028125981.1, on the reverse strand, counting down.
CTTGTTTGGCCAAAAAGGGCGTATGCGTTTTTTCCTGAATATATTCAGGAAAAAACGCATACGCCCTTTTTGGCCAAGGGCATCATTGTCGAGGTTTTGCCGCTTTTCCGGTGCTTTAAAGGCGATTCGAATATCCCTCCTGAAATCTGTTTCCTGCAATTCTGCCTTGCTTTCAAATCCTCTTCGTTGCCTTCCCTCAATATATTTGTGGACGAGAGTGATCATTTATAAGTCTGCAGGTTTGTGAATTGCAGTGCCCCTGAGCTCCATTTTTCAACTCGCTTTCTTGGGAGCTGGCCGCAAAAGCGCAGGATTGCTTCAGGCCCTATTCTGGCCCCGGGCGGCAGGCTGAGCCTGTGCTTAATTCTTCTTCCTGATGGGAAAATAGTGTTAACTGTGCCTGTCCCAACACCTAGAGCTAGTCTCTCATTGGTTGCCCACTTCCCGTTCATCCTCAGGACAAATTGCAACCTGTACGGAACAGGAGGTTAAAGGTGCTGATTCTCCAAGGAGGGAGATTGCTAGTAAAGCGGCTGGAATGGCGAACCCGAGCACAAGGACATGAGAAATGAGGTGCGTTTTAGAAACCTTTCCCGATCACACGGTGTACCATCTTCTGGGTTTCTCATGCATGTTTTCGATGTAGGAAGATGCCCTTGAACCTGGAGATTTGGGACCCATGCGATGGGTACCACGCAGTATTACTTTAAAGGGTCTGCGTTTGCTCACCCGACCTCACCAAATCTCTCAGCCCCAAGAGTGTTCACCCTTATGTCTCAATCAGCTGTGGGTCTAGATATGGTCAATCCAGGTGGCATCACAGCCCCTGAACGAATTTTGTAAGAATTTCTCTCTCTTTCACTGTCTTTGTTTCAAGGGTTTGTAAAAGTAATTGATTTTTATAATGGGGTTTAGCTGCTTTTCACTGCTGTGTTTATGTCACTTTACACCCACTTGACTCACTTACAGAGAGATATCAGTACATAGGTTTTAAGATTCTTACTAATCAGATATATTCTTGGGCGGTGAATAGGGGGTGTTGAGTCCAATTCACTGAGCAAGGAGTAGGTCTTGTCTATTACATATTGGGTTTATGGAACGGTATCTGAGGTAATTTGATACCCTTGTTTTATGCATCACCCCACCTCACCTTTCCCGTTAAGCAGCCATAGTGTGTTTCTGAAAGTGTGACTTTGTTCTGTTTTGTAATTCAGTTCAAGGGTAGCAGTTTTTGCATTCCCTCTATAAGTGATATCTTATGATAAGTGTCTTTTTCTGTGTGACTTATTTCACTTAGAATCGTCGTACCTAAATCCACTCATCATGCTGCTACTAGCCTTATGACGTTGATTTCATGGCTGAGTGATATTGCATTGTACATAAGGACCACAACTTCTTTATCCATTTTTCTCTTTCCTGGGATATTTAAGGTGTAACGAAGTGGAGGTTCTTGACAACAGAGCAGCCCTAAACGTTGGGGTGCCTGTGTCTTGTTGAATTTTAGTTTTCCCAATTTATACACCCATGAGTGGAAGTGCCCTATGCTCTCTAAGCTGAGTTTTTTAGATGTTTCAGGACACACCGTACACTTCTCCAGAGTGGCTGTTGGCAATTTACATCCCGCCCATCAGCGTAGCAAGGCTCCCGTTTCTCCATGGTCTGTCCTGCATTTCTGGTTTTGACACTTTTTCAGCATGGCCCTTTTGACCGATGGGACGCGAGACTTCTTTGTAGCGCTGATTTCCCTTTCCAGGTTGCTTGGTTGGCCAAAAAGGGCGTATGCGTTTTTTCCTGGATATATTCAGGAAAAAACGCATACGCCCTTTTTGGCCAAGGGCATCATTGTCGAGGTTTTGCCGCTTTTCCTGTGCTTTAAAGGCGATTCGAATCTCCCTCCTGAAATCTGTTTCCTGCAATTCTGCCTTGCTTTCAAATCCTCTTCGTTGCCTTCCCTCAATTTATTTGTGGACGAGAGTGATCATTTATAAGTCTGCAGGTTTGTGAATTGCAGTGGCCCTGAGCTCCATTTTTCAACTCGCTTTCTTGGGAGCTGGCCGCAAAAGCGCAGGATTGCTTCAGGCCTTATTCTGGTCCCGGGCGGCAGGCTGAGCCTGTGCTTAATTCTTCTTCCTGATGGGAAAATAGAGTTACCTGTGCCTGTCCCAACACCTAGAGCTAGTCTCTCATTGGTTCCCCCTCTTCCCGTTCATCCTCAGGACAAATTGCAACCTGTACGGAACAGGAGGTTAAAGGTGCTGATTCTCCAAGGAGGGAGATTGCTAGTAAAGTGGCTGGAATGGCGAACCCTAGCACAAGGACATGAGAAATGAGGTGCGTTTTAGAAACCTTTCCCGATCACACGGTGTACCATCTTCTGGGTTTCTCATGCATGTTTTCGATGTAGGAAGATGCCCTTGAACCTGGAGATTTGGGACCCATGCGATGGGTACCACGCAGTATTACTTTAAAGGGTCTGCGTTTGCTCACCCGACCTCACCAAACCTCTCAGCCCCAAGAGTATCCACCCTTATGTCTCAATCAGCTGTGGGTCTAGATATGGTCAATCCAGGTGGCATCACAGCCCCTGAACGAATTTTGTAAGAATTTCTCTCTCTTTCACTGTCTTTGTTTCACGGGTTTGTAAAAGTAATTGATTTTTATAATGGGGTTTAGCTGCTTTTCACTGCTGTGTTTATGTCACTTTACACCCACTTGACTCACTTACAGAGAGATATCAATACATAGGTTTTAAGATTCTTACTAGTCAGATATATTCTTGGGCGGTGAATAGGGGGTGTTGAGTCCAATTCACTGAGCAAGGAGTAGGTCTTGTCTATTACATATTGGGTTTATGGAACGGTATCTGAGGTAATTTGATACCCTTGTTTTATGCATCACCCCACCTCACCTTTCCCGTTAAGCAGCCATAGTGTGTTTCTGAAAGTGTGACTGTTTTCTGTTTTGTAATTCAGTTCAAGGGGAGCGGTTTTTGCATTTCCTCTATAAGTGATATCTTATGATAAGTGTCTTTTTCTGTGTGACTTATTTCACTTAGAATCGTCGTACCTAAATCCACTCATCATGCTGCTACTAGCCTTATGACGTTGATTTCATGGCTGAGTGATATTGCATTGTACATAAGGACCACAACTTCTTTATCCATTTTTCTCTTTCCTGGGATATTTAAGGTGTAACGAAGTGGAGGTTCTTGTCAACAGAGCAGCCCTAAACGTTGGGGTGCCTGTGTCTTGCTGATTTTTACTTTTCCCAATTTATACACCCATGAGTGGAAGTGCCCTATGCTCTCTAAGCTGAGTTTTTTAGATGTTTCAGGACACACCGTACACTTCTCCAGAGTGGCTGTTGGCAATTTACATCCCGCCCATCAGCGTAGCAAGGCTCCCGTTTCTCCATGTTCTGTCCTGCATTTCTGGTTTTGACACTTTTTCAGCATGGCCCTTTTGACCGATGGGACGCGAGATTTCTTTGTAGCCCTGATTTCCCTTTCCAGGTTGCTTGTTTGGCCAAAAAGGGCGTATGCGTTTTTTCCTGAATATATTCAGGAAAAAACGCATACGCCCTTTTTGGCCAAGGGCATCATTGTCGAGGTTTTGCCGCTTTTCCTGTGCTTTAAAGGCGATTCGAATATCCCTCCTGAAATCTGTTTCTTGCAATTCTGCCTTGCTTTCAAATCCTCTTCGTTACCTTCCCTCAATATATTTGTGGACGAGAGTGATCATTTATAAGTCTGCAGGTTTGTGAATTGCAGTGCCCCTGAGCTCCATTTTTCAACTCGCTTTCTTGGGAGCTGGCCGCAAAAGCGCAGGATTGCTTCAGGCCCTATTCTGGCCCCGGGCGGCAGGCTGAGCCTGTGCTTAATTCTTCTTCCTGATGGGAAAATAGAGTTAACTGTGCCTGTCCCAACACCTAGAGCTAGTCTCTCATTGGTTGCCCACTTCCCGTTCATCCTCAGGACAAATTGCAACCTGTACGGAACAGGAGGTTAAAGGTGCTGATTCTCCAAGGAGGGAGATTGCTAGTAAAGTGGCTGGAATGGCGAACCCGAGCACAAGGACATGAGAAATGAGGTGCGTTTTAGAAACCTTTCCCGATCACACGGTGTACCATCTTCTGGGTTTCTCATGCATGTTTTCGATGTAGGAAGATGCCCTTGAACCTGGAGATTTGGGACCCATGCGATGGGTACCACGCAGTATTACTTTAAAGGGTCTGCGTTTGCTCACCCGACCTCACCAAACCTCTCAGCCCCAAGAGTATCCACCCTTATGTCTCAATCAGCTGTGGGTCTAGATATGGTCAATCCAGGTGGCATCACAGCCCCTGAACGAATTTTGTAAGAATTTCTCTCTCTTTCACTGTCTTTGTTTCACGGGTTTGTAAAAGTAATTGATTTTTATAATGGGGTTTAGCTGCTTTTCACTGCTGTGTTTATGTCACTTTACACCCACTTGACTCACTTACAGAGAGATATCAATACATAGGTTTTAACATTCTTACTAGTCAGATATATTCTTGGGCGGTGAATAGGGGATGTTGAGTCCAATTCACTGAGCAAGGAGTAGGTCTTGTCTATTACATATTGGGTTTATGGAACGGTATCTGAGGTAATTTGATACCCTTGTTTGATGCATCACCCCACCTCACCTTTCCCGTTAAGCAGCCATAGTGTGTTTCTGAAAGTGTGACTGTTTTCTGTTTTGTAATTCAGTTCAAGGGGAGCGGTTTTTGCATTTCCTCTATAAGTGATATCTTATGATAAGTGTCTTTTTCTGTGTGACTTATTTCACTTAGAATCGTCGTACCTAAATCCACTCATCATGCTGCTACTAGCCTTATGACGTTGATTTCATGGCTGAGTGATATTGCATTGTACATAAGGACCACAACTTCTTTATCCATTTTTCTCTTTCCTGGGATATTTAAGGTGTAACGAAGTGGAGGTTCTTGTCAACAGAGCAGCCCTAAACGTTGGGGTGCCTGTGTCTTGCTGATTTTTACTTTTCCCAATTTATACACCCATGAGTGGAAGTGCCCTATGCTCTCTAAGCTGAGTTTTTTAGATGTTTCAGGACACACCGTACACTTCTCCAGAGTGGCTGTTGGCAATTTACATCCCGCCCATCAGCGTAGCAAGGCTCCCGTTTCTCCATGTTCTGTCCTGCATTTCTGGTTTTGACACTTTTTCAGCATGGCCCTTTTGACCGATGGGACGCGAGATTTCTTTGTAGCCCTGATTTCCCTTTCCAGGTTGCTTGTTTGGCCAAAAAGGGCGTATGCGTTTTTTCCTGAATATATTCAGGAAAAAACGCATACGCCCTTTTTGGCCAAGGGCATCATTGTCGAGGTTTTGCCGCTTTTCCTGTGCTTTAAAGGCGATTCGAATATCCCTCCTGAAATCTGTTTCTTGCAATTCTGCCTTGCTTTCAAATCCTCTTCGTTACCTTCCCTCAATATATTTGTGGACGAGAGTGATCATTTATAAGTCTGCAGGTTTGTGAATTGCAGTGCCCCTGAGCTCCATTTTTCAACTCGCTTTCTTGGGAGCTGGCCGCAAAAGCGCAGGATTGCTTCAGGCCCTATTCTGGCCCCGGGCGGCAGGCTGAGCCTGTGCTTAATTCTTCTTCCTGATGGGAAAATAGAGTTAACTGTGCCTGTCCCAACACCTAGAGCTAGTCTCTCATTGGTTGCCCACTTCCCGTTCATCCTCAGGACAAATTGCAACCTGTACGGAACAGGAGGTTAAAGGTGCTGATTCTCCAAGGAGGGAGATTGCTAGTAAAGTGGCTGGAATGGCGAACCCGAGCACAAGGACATGAGAAATGAGGTGCGTTTTAGAAACCTTTCCCGATCACACGGTGTACCATCTTCTGGGTTTCTCATGCATGTTTTCGATGTAGGAAGATGCCCTTGAACCTGGAGATTTGGGACCCATGCGATGGGTACCACGCAGTATTACTTTAAAGGGTCTGCGTTTGCTCACCCGACCTCACCAAACCTCTCAGCCCCAAGAGTGTTCACCCTTATGTCTCAATCAGCTGTGGGTCTAGATATGGTCAATCCAGGTGGCATCACAGCCCCTGAACGAATTTTGTAAGAATTTCTCTCTCTTTCACTGTCTTTGTTTCCAGGGTTTGTAAAAGTAATTGATTTTTATAATGGGGTTTAGCTGCTTTTCACTGCTGTGTTTATGTCACTTTACACCCACTTGACTCACTTACAGAGAGATATCAATACATAGGTTTTAAGATTCTTACTAATCAGATATATTCTTGGGCGGTGAATAGGGGGTGTTGAGTCCAATTCACTGAGCAAGGAGTAGGTCTTGTCTATTACATATTGGGTTTATGGAACGGTATCTGAGGTAATTTGATACCCTTGTTTTATGCATCACCCCACCTCACCTTTCCCGTTAAGCAGCCATAGTGTGTTTCTGAAAGTGTGACTTTGTTCTGTTTTGTAATTCAGTTCAAGGGTAGCAGTTTTTGCATTCCCTCTATAAGTGATATCTTATGATAAGTGTCTTTTTCTGTGTGACTTATTTCACTTAGAATCGTCGTACCTAAATCCACTCATCATGCTGCTACTAGCCTTATGACGTTGATTTCATGGCTGAGTGATATTGCATTGTACATAAGGACCACAACTTCTTTATCCATTTTTCTCTTTCCTGGGATATTTAAGGTGTAACGAAGTGGAGGTTCTTGTCAACAGAGCAGCCCTAAACGTTGGGGTACCTGTGTCTTGCTGATTTTTACTTTTCCCAATTAATACACCCATGAGTGGAAGTGCCCTATGCTCTCTAAGCTGAGTTTTTTAGATGTTTCAGGACACACCGTACACTTCTCCAGAGTGGCTGTTGTCAATTTACATCCCACCCATCAGCGTAGCAAGGCTCCCGTTTCTCCATGGTCTGTCCTGCATTTCTGGTTTTGACACTTTTTCAGCATGGCCCTTTTGACCGATGGGACGCGAGACTTCTTTGTAGCGCTGATTTCCCTTTCCAGGTTGCTTGGTTGGCCAAAAAGGGCGTATGCGTTTTTTCCTGAATATATTCAGGAAAAAACGCATACGCCCTTTTTGGCCAAGGGCATCATTGTCGAGGTTTTGCCGCTTTTCCTGTGCTTTAAAGGCGATTCGAATATCCCTCCTGAAATCTGTTTCCTGCAATTCTGCCTTGCTTTCAAATCCTCTTCGTTGCCTTCCCTCAATATATTTGTGGACGAGAGTGATCATTTATAAGTCTGCAGGTTTGTGAATTGCAGTGCCCCTGAGCTCCATTTTTCAACTCGCTTTCTTGGGAGCTGGCCGCAAAAGCGCAGGATTGCTTCAGGCCCTATTCTGGCCCCGGGCGGCAGGCTGAGCCTGTGCTTAATTCTTCTTCCTGATGGGAAAATAGAGTTAACTGTGCCTGTCCCAACACCTAGAGTTAGTCTCTCATTGGTTCCCCCTCTTCCCGTTCATCCTCAGGACAAATTGCAACCTGTACGGAACAGGAGGTTAAAGGTGCTGATTCTCCAAGGAGGGAGATTGCTAGTAAAGCGGCTGGAATGGCGAACCCGAGAACAAGGACATGAGAAATGAGGTGCGTTTTAGAAACCTTTCCCGATCACACGGTGTACCATCTTCTGGGTTTCTCATGCATGTTTTCGGTGTAGGAAGATGCCCTTGAACCTGGAGATTTGGGACCCATGGGATGGGTACTACGCAGTATTACTTTAAAGGGTCTACGTTTGCTCACCCGACCTCACCAAACCTCTCAGCCCCAAGAGTGTCCACCCTTATGTCTCAATCAGCTGTGGGTCTAGATATGGTCAATCCAGGTGGCATCACAGCCCCTGAACGAATTTTGTAAGAATTTCTCTCTCTTTCACTGTCTTTGTTTCACGGGTTTGTAAAAGTAATTGATTTTTATAATGGGGTTTAGCTGCTTTTCACTGCTGTGTTTATGTCACTTTACACCCACTTGACTCACTTACAGAGAGATATCAATACATAGGTTTTAAGATTCTTACTAGTCAGATATATTCTTGGGCGGTGAATAGGGGGTGTTGAGTCCAATTCACTGAGCAAGGAGTAGGTCTTGTCTATTACATATTTGGTTTATGGAACGGTATCTGAGCTAATTTGAAACCCTTGTTTTATGCAACACCCCACCTCATCTTTCCCGTTAAGAAGCCATAGTGTGTTTCTGAAAGTGTGACTCTGTTCTGTTTTGTAATTCAGTTCAAGGGTAGCGGTTTTTGCATTCTCTCTATAAGTGATATGATAAGTGTCTTTTTCTGTGTGACTTATTTCACTTAGAATCGTCGTACCTAAATCCACTCATCATGCTGCTACTAGCCTTATGACGTTGATTTCATGGCTGAGTGATATTGCATTGTACATAAGGACCACAACTTCTTTATCCATTTTTCTCTTTCCTGGGATATTTAAGGTGTAACGAAGTGGAGGTTCTTGACAACAGAGCAGCCCTAAACGTTGGGGTGCCTGTGTCTTGTTGAATTTTAGTTTTCCCAATTTATACACCCATGAGTGGAAGTGCCCTATGCTCTCTAAGCTGAGTTTTTTAGATGTTTCAGGACACACCGTACACTTCTCCAGAGTGGCTGTTGGCAATTTACATCCCGCCCATCAGCGTAGCAAGGCTCCCGTTTCTCCATGGTCTGTCCTGCATTTCTGGTTTTGACACTTTTTCAGCATGGCCCTTTTGACCGATGGGACGCGAGACTTCTTTGTAACGCTGATTTCCCTTTCCAGGTTGCTTGGTTGGCCAAAAAGGGCGTATGCGTTTTTTCCTGAATATATTCAGGAAAAAACGCATACGCCCTTTTTGGCCAAGGGCATCATTGTCGAGGTTTTGCCGCTTTTCCTGTGCTTTAAAGGCGATTCGAATCTCCCTCCTGAAATCTGTTTCCTGCAATTCTGCCTTGCTTTCAAATCCTCTTCGTTGCCTTCCCTCAATATATTTGTGGACGAGAGTGATTATTTATAAGTCTGCAGGTTTGTGAATTGCAGTGCCACTGAGCTCCATTTTTCAACTCGCTTTCTTGGGAGCTAGCCGCAAAAGCGCAGGATTGCTTCAGGCCCTATTCTGGTCCCGGGCGGCAGGCTGAGCCTGTGCTTAATTCTTCTTCCTGATGGGAAAATAGAGTTAACTGTGCCTGTCCCAACACCTAGAGCTAGTCTCTCATTGGTTTCCCCTCTTCCCGTTCATCCTCAGGACAAATTGCAACCTGTACGGAACAGGAGGTTAAAGGTGCTGATTCTCCAAGGAGGGAGATTGCTAGTAAAGCGGCTGGAATGGCGAACCCGAGCACAAGGACATGAGAAATGAGGTGCGTTTTAGAAACCTTTCCCGATCACACGGTGCACCATCTTCTGGGTTTCTCATGCATGTTTTCGATGTAGGAAGATGCCCTTGAACCTGGAGATTTGGGACCCATGCGATGGGTACCACGCAGTATTACTTTAAAGGGTCTGCGTTTGCTCACCCGACCTCACCAAACCTCTCAGCCCCAAGAGTGTCCACCCTTATGTCTCAATCAGCTGTGGGTCTAGATATGGTCAATCCAGGTGGCATCACAGCCCCTGAACGAATTTTGTAAGAATTTCTCTCTCTTTCACTGTCTTTGTTTCACGGGTTTGTAAAAGTAATTGATTTTTATAATGGGGTTTAGCTGCTTTTCACTGCTGTGTTTATGTCACTTTACACCCACTTGACTCACTTACAGAGAGATATCAATACATAGGTTTTAAGATTCTTACTAGTCAGATATATTCTTGGGCGGTGAATAGGGGGTGTTGAGTCCAATTCACTGAGCAAGGAGTAGGTCTTGTCTATTACATATTGGGTTTATGGAACGGTATCTGAGGTAATTTGATACCCTTGATTTATGCATCACCCCACCTCACCTTTCCCGTTAAGCAGCCATAGTGTGTTTCTGAAAGTGTGACTTTGTTCTGTTTTGTAATTCAGTTCAAGGGTAGCGGTTTTTGCATTCCCTCTATAAGTGATATCTTATGATAAGTGTCTTTTTCTGTGTGACTTATTTCACTTAGAATCGTCGTACCTAAATCCACTCATCATGCTGCTAGTAGCCTTATGACGTTGATTTCATGGCTGAGTGATATTGCATTGTACATAAGGACCACAACTTCTTTATCCATTTTTCTCTTTCCTGGGATATTTAAGGTGTAACGAAGTGGAGGTTCTTGTCAACAGAGCAGCCCTAAACGTTGGTGTGCCTGTGTCTTGCTGATTTTTACTTTTCCCAATTAATACACCCATGAGTGGAAGTGCCCTATGCTCTCTAAGCTGAGTTTTTTAGATGTTTCAGGACACACCGTACACTTCTCCAGAGTGGCTGTTGGCAATTTACATCCCGCCCATCAGCGTAGCAAGGCTCCCGTTTCTCTATGGTCTGTCCTGCATTTCTGGTTTTGACACTTTTTCAGCATGGCCCTTTTGACCGATGGGACGCGAGACTTCTTTGTAGCGCTGATTTCACTTTCCAGGTTGCTTGGTTGGCCAAAAAGGGCGTATGCGTTTTTTCCTGAATATATTCAGGAAAAAACGCATACGCCTTTTTTGGCCAAGGGCATCATTGTCGAGGTTTTGCCGCTTTTCCTGTGCTTTAAAGGCGATTCGAATCTCCCTCCTGAAATCTGTTTCCTGCAATTCTGCCTTGCTTTCAAATCCTCTTCGTTGCCTTCCCTCAATATATTTGTGGACGAGAGTGATCATTTATAAGTCTGCAGGTTTGTGAATTGCAGTGCCCCTGAGCTCCATTTTTCAACTCGCTTTCTTGGGAGCTGGCCGCAAAAGCGCAGGATTGCTTCAGGCCCTATTCTGGCCCCGGGCGGCAGGCTGAGCCTGTGCTTAATTCTTCTTCCTGATGGGAAAATAGAGTTATCTGTGCCTGTCCCAACACCTAGAGTTAGTCTCTCATTGGTTCCCCCTCTTCCCGTTCATCCTCAGGACAAATTGCAACCTGTACGGAACAGGAGGTTAAAGATGCTGATTCTCCAAGGAGGGAGATTGCTAGTAAAGCGGCTGGAATGGCGAACCCGAGCACAAGGACATGAGAAATGAGGTGCGTTTTAGAAACCTTTCCCGATCACACGGTGTACCATCTTCTGGGTTTCTCATGCATGTTTTCGATGTAGGAAGATGCCCTTGAACCTGGAGATTTGGGACCCATGCGATGGGTACCACGCAGTATTACTTTAAAGGGTCTGCGTTTGCTCACCCGACCTCACCAAACCTCTCAGCCCCAAGAGTGTCCACCCTTATGTCTCAATCAGCTGTGGGTCTAGATATGGTCAATCCAGGTGGCATCACAGCCCCTGAACGAATTTTGTAAGAATTTCTCTCTCTTTCACTGTCTTTGTTTCACGGGTTTGTAAAAGTAATTGATTTTTATAATGGGGTTTACCTGCTTTTCACTGCTGTGTTTATGTCACTTTACACCCAGTTGACTCACTTACAGAGAGATATCAATACATAGGTTTTAAGATTCTTACTAGTCAGATATATTCTTGGGCTGTGAATAGGGGGTGTTGAGTCCAATTCACTGAGCAAGGAGTAGGTCTTGTCTATTACATATTGGGTTTATGGAACGGTATCTGAGCTAATTTGAAACCCTTGTTTTATGCATCACCCCACCTCATCTTTCCCGTTAAGCAGCCATAGGGTGTTTCTGAAAGTGTGACTCTGTTCTGTTTTGTAATTCAGTTCAAGGGTAGCGGTTTTTGCATTCCCTTTATAAGTGATATCTTATGATAAGTGTCTTTTTCTGTGTGACTTATTTCACTTAGAATCGTCGTACCTAAATCCACTCATCATGCTGCTAGTAGCCTTATGACGTTGATTTCATGGCTGAGTGATATTGCATTGTACATAAGGACCACAACTTCTTTATCCATTTTTCTCTTTCCTGGGATATTTAAGGTGTAACGAAGTGGAGGTTCTTGTCAACAGAGCAGCCCTAAACGTTGGTGTGCCTGTGTCTTGCTGATTTTTACTTTTCCCAATTAATACACCCATGAGTGGAAGTGCCCTATGCTCTCTAAGCTGAGTTTTTTAGATGTTTCAGGACACACCGTACACTTCTCCAGAGTGGCTGTTGGCAATTTACATCCCGCCCATCAGCGTAGCAAGGCTCCCGTTTCTCCATGGTCTGTCCTGCATTTCTGGTTTTGACACTTTTTCAGCATGGCCCTTTTGACCGATGGGACGCGAGACTTCTTTGTAGCGCTGATTTCCCTTTCCAGGTTGCTTGGTTGGCCAAAAAGGGCGTATGCGTTTTTTCCTGAATATATTCAGGAAAAAACGCATACGCCCTTTTTGGCCAAGGGCATCATTGTCGAGGTTTTGCCGCTTTTCCTGTGCTTTAAAGGCGATTCGAATCTCCCTCCTGAAATCTGTTTCCTGCAATTCTGCCTTGCTTTCAAATCCTCTTCGTTGCCTTCCCTCAATATATTTGTGGACGAGAGTGATTATTTATAAGTCTGCAGGTTTGTGAATTGCAGTGCCCCTGAGCTCCATTTTTCAACTCGCTTTCTTGGGAGCTAGCCGCAAAAGCGCAGGATTGCTTCAGGCCCTATTCTGGTCCCGGGCGGCAGGCTGAGCCTGTGCTTAATTCTTCTTCCTGATGGGAAAATAGAGTTAACTGTGCCTGTCCCAACACCTAGAGCTAGTCTCTCATTGGTTGCCCTCTTCCCGTTCATCCTCAGGACAAATTGCAACCTGTACGGAACAGGAGGTTAAAGGTGCTGATTCTCCAAGGAGGGAGATTGCTAGTAAAGCGGCTGGAATGGCGAACCCGAGCACAAGGACATGAGAAATGAGGTGCGTTTTAGAAACCTTTCCCGATCACACGGTGTACCATCTTCTGGGTTTCTCATGCATGTTTTCGATGTAGGAAGATGCCCTTGAACCTGGAGATTTGGGACCCATGGGATGGGTACCACGCAGTATTACTTTAAAGGGTCTGCGTTTGCTCACCCGACCTCACCAAACCTCTCAGCCCCAAGAGTGTCCACCCTTATGTCTCAATCAGCTGTGGGTCTAGATATGGTCAATCCAGGTGGCATCACAGCCCCTGAACGAATTTTGTAAGAATTTCTCTCTCTTTCACTGTCTTTGTTTCACGGGTTTGTAAAAGTAATTGATTTTTATAATGGGGTTTAGCTGCTTTTCACTGCTGTGTTTATGTCACTTTACACCCACTTGACTTACTTACAGAGAGATATCAATACATAGGTTTTAAGATTCTTACTAGTCAGATATATTCTTGGGCGGTGAATAGGGGGTGTTGAGTCCAATTCACTGAGCAAGGAGTAGGTCTTGTCTATTACATATTGGGTTTATGGAACGGTATCTGAGGTAATTTGATACCCTTGTTTTATGCATCACCCCACCTCACCTTTCCCGTTAAGCAGCCATAGTGTGTTTCTGAAAGTGTGACTTTGTTCTGTTTTGTAATTCAGTTCAAGGGTAGCGGTTTTTGCATTCCCTCTATAAGTGATATCTTATGATAAGTGTCTTTTTCTGTGTGAATTATTTCACTTAGAATCGTCGTACCTAAATCCACTCATCATGCTGCTAGTAGCCTTATGACGTTGATTTCATGGCTGAGTGATATTGCATTGTACATAAGGACCACAACTTCTTTATCCATTTTTCTCTTTCCTGGGATATTTAAGGTGTAACGAAGTGGAGGTTCTTGTCAACAGAGCAGCCCTAAACGTTGGGGTGCCTGTGTCTTGCTGATTTTTACTTTTCCCAATTAATACACCCATGAGAGGAAGTGCCCTATGCTCTCTAAGCTGAGTTTTTTAGATGTTTCAGGACACACCGTACACTTCTCCAGAGTGGCTGTTGGCAATTTACATCCCGCCCATCAGCGTAGCAAGGCTCCCGTTTCTCCATGGTCTGTCCTGCATTTCTGGTTTTGACACTTTTTCAGCATGGCACTTTTGACCGATGGAACGCGAGACTTCTTTGTAGCGCTGATTTCCCTTTCCAGGTTGCTTGGTTGGCCAAAAAGGGCGTATGCGTTTTTTCCTGAATATATTCAGGAAAAAACGCATACGCCCTTTTTGGCCAAGGGCATCATTGTCGAGGTTTTGCCGCTTTTCCTGTGCTTTAAAGGCGATTCGAATCTCCCTCCTGAAATCTGTTTCCTGCAATTCTGCCTTGCTTTCAAATCCTCTTCGTTGCCTTCCCACAATATATTTGTGGACGAGAGTGATCATTTATAAGTCTGCAGGTTTGTGAATTGCAGTGCCCCTGAGCTCCATTTTTCAACTCGCTTTCTTGGAGCTGGCCGCAAAAGCGCAGGATTGCTTCAGGCCCTATTCTGGCCCCGGGCGGCAGGCTGAGCCTGTGCTTAATTCTTCTTCCTGATGGGAAAATAGAGTTAACTGTGCCTGTCCCAACACCTAGAGTTAGTCTCTCATTGGTTCCCCCTCTTCCCGTTCATCCTCAGGACAAATTGCAAGCTGTACGGAACAGGAGAGTAAAGGTGCTGATTCTCCAAGGAGGGAGATTGCTAGTAAAGCGGCTGGAATGGCGAACCCGAGCACAAGGACATGAGAAATGAGGTGCGTTTTAGAAACCTTTCCCGATCACACGGTGTACCATCTTCTGGGTTTCTCATGCATGTTTTCGATATAGGAAGATGCCCTTGAACCTGGAGATTTGGGACCCATGCGATGGGTACCACGCAGTATTACTTTAAAGGGTCTGCGTTTGCTCACCCGACCTCACCAAATCTCTCAGCCCCAAGAGTGTCCACCCTTATGTCTCAATCAGCTGTGGGTCTAGATATGGTCAATCCAGGTGGCATCACAGCCCCTGAACGAATTTTGTAAGAATTTCTCTCTCTTTCACTGTCTTTGTTTCACGGGTTTGTAAAAGTAATTGATTTTTATAATGGGGTTTAGCTGCTTTTCACTGCTGTGTTTATGTCACTTTAAACCCACTTGACTCACTTACAGAGAGATATCAATACATAGGTTTTAAGATTCTTACTAGTCAGATATATTCTTGGGCGGTGAATAGGGGGTGTTGAGTCCAATTCACTGAGCAAGGAGTAGGTCTTGTCTATTACATATTGGGTTTATGGAACGGTATCTGAGGTAATTTGATACCCTTGTTTTATGCATCACCCCACCTCACATTTCCCGTTAAGCAGCCATAGTGTGTTTCTGAAAGTGTGACGTTGTTCTGTTTTGTAATTCAGTTCAAGGGTAGCGGTTTTTGCATTCCCTCTATAAGTGATATCTTATGATAAGTGTCTTTTTCTGTGTGACTTATTTCACTTAGAATCGTCGTACCTAAATCCACTCATCATGCTGCTACTAGCCTTATGACGTTGATTTCATGGCTGAGTGATATTGCATTGTACATAAGGACCACAACTTCTTTATCCATTTTTCTCTTTCCTGGGATATTTAAGGTGTAACGAAGTGGAGGTTCTTGTCAACAGAGCAGCCCTAAACGTTGGGGTGCCTGTGTCTTGCTGATTTTTACTTTTCCCAATTAATACACCCATGAGTGGAAGTGCCCTATGCTCTCTAAGCTGAGTTTTTTAGATGTTTCGGGACACACCGTACACTTCTCCAGAGTGGCTGTTGGCAATTTACATCCCGCCTATCAGTGTAGCAAGGGTCCCGTTTCTCCATGGTCTGTCCTGCATTTCTGGTTTTGACCCTTTTTCAGCATGGCCCTTTTGACCGATGGGACGCGAGACTTCTTTGTAGCGCTGATTTCCCTTTCCAGGTTGCTTGGTTGGCCAAAAAGGGCGTATGCGTTTTTTCCTGAATATATTCAGGAAAAAACGCATACGCCCTTTTTGGCCAAGGGCATCATTGTCGAGGTTTTGCCGCTTTTCCTGTGCTTTAAAGGCGATTCGAATCTCCCTCCTGAAATCTGTTTCCTGCAATTCTGCCTTGCTTTCAAATCCTCTTCGTTGCCTTCCCTCAATATATTTGTGGACGAGAGTGATCATTTATAAGTCTGCAGGTTTGTGAATTGCTGTGCCCCTGAGCTCCATTTTTCAAGTCGCTTTCTTGGGAGCTGGCCGCAAAAGCGCAGGATTGCTTCAGGCCCTATTCTGGTCCCGGGTGGCAGGCTGAGCCTGTGCTTAATTCTTCTTCCTGATGTGAAAATAGAGTTACCTGTGCCTGTCCCAACACCTAGAGCTAGTCTCTCATTGGTTCCCCCTCTTCCCGTTCATCCTCAGGACAAATTGTAACCTGTACGGAACAGGAGGTTAAAGGTGCTGATTCTCCAAGGAGGGAGATTGCTAGTAAAGCGGCTGGAATGGCGAACCCGAGCACAAGGACATGAGAAATAAGGTGCGTTTTAGAAACCTTTCCCGATCACACGGTGTACCATCTTCTGGGTTTCTCATGCATGTTTTCGATGTAGGAAGATGCCCTTGAACCTGGAGATTTGGGACCCATGCGATGGGTACCACGCAGTATTACTTTAAAGGGTCTGCGTTTGCTCACCCGACCTCACCAAACCTCTCAGCCCCAAGAGTGTCCACCCTTATGTCTCAATCATCTGTGGGTCTAGATATGGTCAATCCAGGTGGCATCACAGCCCCTGAACGAATTTTGTAAGAATTTCTCTCACTTTCACTGTCTTTGTTTCACGGGTTTTAAAAAGTAATTGATTTTTATAATGGGGTTTAGCTGCTTTTCACTGCTGTGTTTATGTCACTTTACACCCACTTGACTCACTTACAGAGAGATATCAATACATAGGTTTTAAGATTCTTACTAGTCAGATATATTCTTGGGCGGTGAATAGGGGGTGTTGAGTCCAATTCACTGAGCAAGGAGTAGGTCTTGTCTATTACATATTGGGTTTATGGAACGGTATCTGAGGTAATTTGATACCCTTGTTTTATGCATCACCCCACCTCACCTTTCCCGTTAAGCAGCCATAGTGTGTTTCTGAACGTGTGACTTTGTTCTGTTTTGTAATTCAGTTCAAGGGTAGCGGTTTTTGTATTCCCTCTATAAGTGATATCTTATGATAAGTGTCTTTTTCTGTGTGACTTATTTCACTTAGAATCTTCGTACCTAAATCCACTCATCATGCTGCTACTAGCCTTATGACGTTGATTTCATGACTGAGTGATATTGTATTGTACATAAGGACCACAACTTCTTTAGCCATTTTTCTCTTTCCTGGGATATTTAAGGTGTAACGAAGTGGAGGTTCTTGTGAACAGAGCAGCCCTAAACGTTGTGGTGCCTGTGTCTTGCTGATTTTTACTTTTCCCAATTTATACACCCATGAGTGGAAGTGCCCTATGCTCTCTAAGCTGAGTTTTTTAGATTTTTCAGGACACACCGTACACTTCTCCAGAGTGGCTTTTGGCAATTTACATCCCGCCCATCAGCGTAGCAAGGCTCCCGTTTCTCCATGGTCTGTCCTGCATTTCTGGTTTTGACACTTTTTCAGCATGGCCCTTTTGACCGATGGGACGCGAGACTTCTTTGTAGCGCTGATTTCTCTTTCCAGGTTGCTTGGTTGGCCAAAAAGGGCGTATGCGTTTTTTCCTGAATATATTCAGGAAAAAACGCATACGCCCTTTTTGGCCAAGGGCATCATTGTAGAGGTTTTGCCGCTTTTCCTGTGCTTTAAAGGCGATTCGAATCGCCCTCCTGTAATCTGTTTCCTACAATTCTGCCTTGCTTTCAAATCCTCTTCGTTGCCTTCCCTCAATATATTTGTGGACGAGAGTGTTCATTTATAAGTCTGCAGGTTTGTGAATTGCAGTGCCCCTGAGCTCCATTTTTCAAGTCGCTTTCTTGGGAGCTGGCCGCAAAAGCGCAGGATTGCTTCAGGCCCTATTCTGGTCCCGGGCGGCAGGCTGAGCCTGTGCTTAATTCTTCTTCATGATGGGAAAATAGAGTTACCTGTGCCTGTCCCAACACCTAGAGCTAGTCTCTCATTGGTTTCCCCTCTTCCCGTTCATCCTCAGGACAAATTGCAACCTGTACGGAACAGGAGGTTAAAGGTGCTGATTCTCCAAGGAGGGAGATTGCTAGTAAAGCGGCTGGAATGGCGAACCCGAGCACAAGGACATGAGAAATGAGGTGAGTTTTAGAAACCTTTCCCAATCACACGGTGTACCATCTTCTGGGTTTCTCATGCATGTTTTCGATGTAGGAAGATGCCCTTGAACCTGGAGATTTGGGACCCATGCGATGGGTACCACGCAGTATTACTTTAAAGGGTCTGCATTTGCTCACCCGACCTCACCAAACCTCTCAGCCCCAAGAGTGTCCACCCTTATGTCTCAATCAGCTGTGGGTCTAGATATGGTCAATCCAGGTGGCATCACAGCCCCTGAACGAATTTTGTAAGAATTTCTCTCTCTTTCACTGTCTTTGTTTCACGGGTTTGTAAAAGTAATTGATTTTTATAATGGGGTTTAGCTGCTTTTCACTGCTGTGTTTATGTCACTTTACACCCACTTGACTCACTTACAGAGAGATATCAATACATAGGTTTTAAGATTCTTACTAGTCAGATATATTCTTGGGCGGTGAATAGGGGGTGTTGAGTCCAATTCACTGAGCAAGGAGTAGGTCTTGTCTATTACATATTGGGTTTATGGAACGGTATCTGAGGTAATTTGATACCCTTGTTTTATGCATCACCCCACCTCACCTTTCCCGTTAAGCAGCCATAGTGTGTTTCTGAAAGTGTGACTTTGTTCTGTTTTGTAATTCAGTTCAAGGGTAGCGGTTTTTGTATTCCCTCTATAAGTGATATCTTATGATAAGTGTCTTTTTCTGTGTGACTTATTTCACTTAGAATCTTCGTACCTAAATCCACTCATCATGCTGCTACTAGCCTTATGACGTTGATTTCATGGCTGAGTGATATTGCATTGTACATAAGGACCACAACTTCTTTATCCATTTTTCTCTTTCCTGGGATATTTAATGTGTAACGAAGTGGAGGTTCTTGTGAACAGAGCAGCCCTAAACGTTGTGGTGCTTGTGTCTTGCTGATTTTTACTTTTCCCAATTTATACACCCATGAGTGGAAGTGCCCTATGCTCTCTAAGCTGAGTTTTTTAGATGTTTCAGGACACACCGTACACTTCTCCAGAGTGGCTGTTGGCAATTTACATCCCGCCCATCAGCGTAGCAAGGCTCCCGTTTCTCCATGGTCTGTCCTGCATTTCTGGTTTTGACACTTTTTCAGCATGGCCCTTTTGACCGATGGGACGCGAGACTTCTTTGTAGCGCTGATTTCTCTTTCCAGGTTGCTTGGTTGGCCAAAAAGGGCGTATGCGTTTTTTCCTGAATATATTCAGGAAAAAACGCATACGCCCTTTTTGGCCAAGGGCATCATTGTCGAGGTTTTGCCGCTTTTCCGGTGCTTTAAAGGCGATTCGAATCTCACTCCTGAAATCTGTTTCCTGCAATTCTGCCTTGCTTTCAAATCCTCTTCGTTGCCTTCCCTCAATATATTTGTGGACGAGAGTGATCATTTATAAGTCTGCAGGTTTGTGAATAGCAGTGCCCCTGAGCTCCATTTTTCAACTCGCTTTCTTGGGAGCTGGCCGGAAAAGCGCAGGATTGCTTCAGGCCCTATTCTGGCCCCGGGCGGCAGGCTGAGCCTGTGCTTAATTCTTCTTCCTGATGGGAAAATAGATTTACCTGTGCCTGTCCCAACACCTAGAGTTAGTCTCTCATTGGTTCCCCCTCTTCCCGTTCATCCTCAGGACAAATTGCAACCTGTACGGAACAGGAGGTTAAAGGTGCTGATTCTCCAAGGAGGGAGATTGCTAGTAAAGCGGCTGGAATGGCGAACCCGAGCACAAGGACATGAGAAATGAGGTGCGTTTTAGAAACCTTTCCCGATCACACGGTGTACCATCTTCTGGGTTTCTCATGCATGTTTTCGATGTAGGAAGATGCCCTTGAACCTGGAGATTTGGGACCCATGGGATGGGTACCAGGCAGTATTACTTTAAAGGGTCTGCGTTTGCTCACCCAACCTCACCAAACCTCTCAGCCCCAAGAGTGTCCACCCTTATGTCTCAATCAGCTGTGGATCTAGATATGGTCAATCCAGGTGGCATCACACCCCCTGATCGAATTTTTTAAGAATTTCTCTCTCTTTCACTGTCTTTGTTTCACGGGTTTGTAAAAGTAATTGATTTTTATAATGGGATTTAGCTGCTTTTCACTGCTGTGTTTATGTCACTTTACACCCACTTGACTCCCTTACAGAGAGCTATCAATACATAGGTTTTAACATTCTTACTAGTCAGATATATTCTTGGGCGGTGAATAGGGGGTGTTGAGTCCAATTCACTGAGCAAGGAGTAGGTCTTGTCTATTACATATTGGGTTTATGGAACGGTGTCTGAGCTAATTTGAAACCCTTGTTTTATGCATCACCCCACCTCACCTTTCCCGTTAAGCAGCCATAGTGTGTTTCTGAAAGTGTGACTCTTTTCTGTTTTGTAATTCAGTTCAAGGGGAGCGGTTTTTGCATTCCCTCTATAAGTGATATCTTATGATAAGTGTCTTTTTCTGTGTGACTTATTTCACTTAGAATCGTCGTACCTAAATCCACTCATCATGCTGCTACTAGCCTTATGACGTTGATTTCATGGCTGAGTGATATTGCATTGTACATAAGGACCACAACTTCTTTATCCATTTTTCTCTTTCCTGGGATATTTAAGGTGTAACGAAGTGGAGGTTCTTGTCAACAGAGCAGCCCTAAACGTTGGGGTGCCTGTGTCTTGCTGATTTTTAGTTTTCCCAATTTATACACCCATGAGTGGAAGTGCCCTATGCTCTCTAAGCTGAGTTTTTTAGATGTTTCAGGACACACCGTACACTTCTCCAGAGTGGCTGTTGGCAATTTACATCCCGCCCATCAGCGTAGCAAGGCTCCCGTTTCTCCATGGTCTGTCCTGCATTTCTGGTTTTGACACTTTTTCAGCATGGCCCTTTTGACCGATGGGACGCGAGACTTCTTTGTAGCGCTGATTTCCCTTTCCAGGTTGCTTGGTTGGCCAAAAAGGGCGTATGCGTTTTTTCCTGAATATATTCAGGAAAAAACGCATACGCCCTTTTTGGCCAAGGGCATCATTGTAGAGGTTTTGCCGCTTTTCCTGTGCTTTAAAGGCGATTCGAATCTCCCTCCTGAAATCTGTTTCCTGCAATTCTGCCTTGCTTTCAAATCCTCTTCGTTGCCTTCCCTCAATATATTTGTGGACGAGAGTGATCATTTATAAGTCTGCAGGTTTGTGAATTGCAGTGCCCCTGAGTTCCATTTTTCAACTCGCTTTCTTGGGAGCTGGCCGCAAAAGCGCAGGATTGCTTCAGGCCCTATTCTGGTCCCGGGCGGCAGGCTGAGCCTGTGCTTAATTCTTCTTCCTGATGGGAAAATAGAGTTACCTGTGCCTGTCCCAACACCTAGAGCTAGTCTCTCATTGGTTCCCCCTCTTCCCGTTCATCCTCAGGACAAATTGCCACCTGTACGGAACAGGAGGTTAAAGGTGCTGATTCTCCAAGGAGGGAGATTGCTAGTAAAGCGGCTGGAATGGCGAACCCGAGCACAAGGACATGAGAAATGAGGTGCGTTTTAGAAACCTTTCCCGATCACACGGTGTACCATCTTCTGGGTTTCTCATGCATGTTTTCGATGTAGGAAGATGCCCTTGAACCTGGAGATTTGGGACCCATGCGATGGGTACCACGCAGTATTACTTTAAAGGGTCTGCGTTTGCTCACCCGACCTCACCAAACCTCTCAGCCCCAAGAGTGTCCACCCTTATGTCTCAATCAGCTGTGGGTCTAGATATGGTCAATCCAGGTGGCATCACAGCCCCTGAACGAATTTTGTAAGAATTTCTCTCTCTTTCACTGTCTTTGTTTCACGGGTTTGTAAAAGTAATTGATTTTTATAATGGGGTTTAGCTGCTTTTCACTGCTGTGTTTATGTCACTTTACACCCACTTGACTCACTTACAGAGAGATATCAATACATAGGTTTTAAGATTCTTACTAGTCAGATATATTCTTGGGCGGTGAATAGGGGGTGTTGAGTCCAATTCACTGAGCAAGGAGTAGGTCTTGTCTATTACATATTGGGTTTATGGAACGGTATCTGAGGTAATTTGATACCCTTGTTTTATGCATTACCCCACCTCACCTTTCCCATTAAGCAGCCATAGTGTGTTTCTGAAAGTGTGACTTTGTTCTGTTTTGTAATTCAGTTCAAGGGTAGCGGTTTTTGTATTCCCTCTATAAGTGATATCTTATGATAAGTGTCTTTTTCTGTGTGACTTATTTCACTTAGAATCTTCGTACCTAAATCCACTCATCATGCTGCTACTAGCCTTATGACGTTGATTTCATGGCTGAGTGATATTGCATTGTACATAAGGACCACAACTTCTTTATCCATTTTTCTCTTTCCTGGGATATTTAATGTGTAACGAAGTGGAGGTTCTTGTGAACAGAGCAGCCCTAAACGTTGTGGTGCCTGTGTCTTGCTGATTTTTACTTTTCCCAATTTATACACCCATGAGTGGAAGTGCCCTATGCTCTCTAAGCTGAGTTTTTTAGATTTTTCAGGACACACCGTACACTTCTCCAGAGTGGCTGTTGGTAATTTACATCCCGCCCATCAGCGTAGCAAGGCTCCCGTTTCTCCATGGTCTGTCCTGCATTTCTGGTTTTGACACTTTTTCAGCATGGCCCTTTTGACCGATTGGACGTGAGACTTCTTTGTAGCGCTGATTTCCCTTTCCAGGTTGCTTGGTTGGCCAAAAAGGGCGTATGCGTTTTTTCCTGAATATATTCAGGAAAAAACGCATACGCCCTTTTTGGCCAAGGGCATCATTGTCGAGGTTTTGCCGCTTTTCCGGTGCTTTAAAGGCGATTCGAATCTCACTCCTGAAATCTGTTTCCTGCAATTCTGCCTTGCTTTCAAATCCTCTTCGTTGCCTTCCCTCAATATATTTGTGGACGAGAGTGATCATTTATAAGTCTGCAGGTTTGTGAATAGCAGTGCCCCTGAGCTCCATTTTTCAACTCGCTTTCTTGGGAGCTGGCCGGAAAAGCGCAGGATTGCTTCAGGCCCTATTCTGGCCCCGGGCGGCAGGCTGAGCCTGTGCTTAATTCTTCTTCCTGATGGGAAAATAGATTTACCTGTGCCTGTCCCAACACCTAGAGTTAGTCTCTCATTGGTTCCCCCTCTTCCCGTTCATCCTCAGGACAAATTGCAACCTGTACGGAACAGGAGGTTAAAGGTGCTGATTCTCCAAGGAGGGAGATTGCTAGTAAAGCGGCTGGAATGGCGAACCCGAGCACAAGGACATGAGAAATGAGGTGCGTTTTAGAAACCTTTCCCGATCACACGGTGTACCATCTTCTGGGTTTCTCATGCATGTTTTCGATGTAGGAAGATGCCCTTGAACCTGGAGATTTGGGACCCATGGGATGGGTACCAGGCAGTATTACTTTAAAGGGTCTGCGTTTGCTCACCCAACCTCACCAAACCTCTCAGCCCCAAGAGTGTCCACCCTTATGTCTCAATCAGCTGTGGATCTAGATATGGTCAATCCAGGTGGCATCACACCCCCTGATCGAATTTTTTAAGAATTTCTCTCTCTTTCACTGTCTTTGTTTCACGGGTTTGTAAAAGTAATTGATTTTTATAATGGGATTTAGCTGCTTTTCACTGCTGTGTTTATGTCACTTTACACCCACTTGACTCACTTACAGAGAGCTATCAATACATAGGTTTTAACATTCTTACTAGTCAGATATATTCTTGGGCGGTGAATAGGGGGTGTTGAGTCCAATTCACTGAGCAAGGAGTAGGTCTTGTCTATTACATATTGGGTTTATGGAACGGTGTCTGAGCTAATTTGAAACCCTTGTTTTATGCATCACCCCACCTCACCTTTCCCGTTAAGCAGCCATAGTGTGTTTCTGAAAGTGTGACTCTTTTCTGTTTTGTAATTCAGTTCAAGGGGAGCGGTTTTTGCCTTCCCTCTATAAGTGATATCTTATGATAAGTGTCTTTTTCTGTGTGACTTATTTCACTTAGAATCGTCGTACCTAAATCCACTCATCATGCTGCTACTAGCCTTATGACGTTGATTTCACGGCTGAGTGATATTGCATTGTACATAAGGACCACAACTTCTTTATCCATTTTTCTCTTTCCTGGGATATTTAAGGTGTAACGAAGTGGAGGTTCTTGTCAACAGAGCAGCCCTAAACGTTGGGGTGCCTGTGTCTTGCTGATTTTTAGTTTTCCCAATTTATACACCCATGAGTGGAAGTGCCCTATGCTCTCTAAGCTGAGTTTTTTAGATGTTTCAGGACACACCGTACACTTCTCCAGAGTGGCTGTTGGCAATTTACATCCCGCCCATCAGCGTAGCAAGGCTCCCGTTTCTCCATGGTCTGTCCTGCATTTCTGGTTTTGACACTTTTTCAGCATGGCCCTTTTGACCGATGGGACGCGAGATTTCTTTGTAGCCCTGATTTCCCTTTCCAGGTTTCTTGTTTGGCCAAAAAGGGCGTATGCGTTTTTTCCTGAATATATTCAGGAAAAAACGCATACGCCCTTTTTGGCCAAGGGCATCATTGTCGAGGTTTTGCCGCTTTTCCTGTGCTTTAAAGGCGATTCGAATATCCCTCCTGAAATCTGTTTCTTGCAATTCTGCCTTGCTTTCAAATCCTCTTCGTTGCCTTCCCTCAATATATTTGTGGACGAGAGTGATCATTTATAAGTCTGCAGGTTTGTGAATTGCAGTGCCCCTGAGCTCCATTTTTCAACTCGCTTTCTTGGGAGCTGGCCGCAAAAGCGCAGGATTGCTTCAGGCCCTATTCTGGCCCCGGGCGGCAGGCTGAGCCTGTGCTTAATTCTTCTTCCTGATGGGAAAATAGAGTTAACTGTGCCTGTCCCAACACCTAGAGCTAGTCTCTCATTGGTTGCCCACTTCCCGTTCATCCTCAGGACAAATTGCAACCTGTACGGAACAGGAGGTTAAAGGTGCTGATTCTCCAAGGAGGGAGATTGCTAGTAAAGTGGCTGGAATGGCGAACCCGAGCACAAGGACATGAGAAATGAGGTGCGTTTTAGAAACCTTTCCCGATCACACGGTGTACCATCTTCTGGGTTTCTCATGCATGTTTTCGATGTAGGAAGATGCCCTTGAACCTGGAGATTTGGGACCCATGCGATGGGTTCCACGCAGTATTACTTTAAAGGGTCTGCGTTTGCTCACCCGACCTCACCAAACCTCTCAGCCCCAAGAGTGTTCACCCTTATGTCTCAATCAGCTGTGGGTCTAGATATGGTCAATCCAGGTGGCATCACAGCCCCTGAACGAATTTTGTAAGAATTTCTCTCTCTTTCACTGTCTTTGTTTCACGGGTTTGTAAAAGTAATTGATTTTTATAGTGGGGTTTAGCTGCTTTTCACTGCTGTGTTTATGTAACTTTACACCCACTTGACTCACTTACAGAGAGATATCAATACATAGGTTTTAAGATTCTTACTAATCAGATATATTCTTGGGCGGTGAATAGGGGGTGTTGAGTCCAATTCACTGAGCAAGGAGTAGGTCTTGTCTATTACATATTGGGTTTATGGAACGGTATCTGAGGTAATTTGATACCCTTGTTTTATGCATCACCCCACCTCACCTTTCCCGTTAAGCAGCCATAGTGTGTTTCTGAAAGTGTGACTTTGTTCTGTTTTGTAATTCAGTTCAAGGGTAGCAGTTTTTGCATTCCCTCTATAAGTGATATCTTATGATAAGTGTCTTTTTCTGTGTGACTTATTTCACTTAGAATCGTCGTACCTAAATCCACTCATCATGCTGCTACTAGCCTTATGACGTTGATTTCATGGCTGAGTGATATTGCATTGTACATAAGGACCACAACTTCTTTATCCATTTTTCTCTTTCCTGGGATATTTAAGGTGTAACGAAGTGGAGGTTCTTGTCAACAGAGCAGCCCTAAACGTTGGGGTACCTGTGTCTTGCTGATTTTTACTTTTCCCAATTAATACACCCATGAGTGGAAGTGCCCTATGCTCTCTAAGCTGAGTTTTTTAGATGTTTCAGGACACACCGTACACTTCTCCAGAGTGGCTGTTGTCAATTTACATCCCACTCATCAGCGTAGCAAGGCTCCCGTTTCTCCATGGTCTGTCCTGCATTTCTGGTTTTGACACTTTTTCAGCATGGCCCTTTTGACCGATTGGACGTGAGACTTCTTTGTAGCGCTGATTTCCCTTTCCAGGTTGCTTGGTTGGCCAAAAAGGGCGTATGCGTTTTTTCCTGAATATATTCAGGAAAAAACGCATACGCCCTTTTTGGCCAAGGGCATCATTGTAGAGGTTTTGCCGCTTTTCCTGTGCTTTAAAGGCGATTCGAATCGCCCTCCTGTAATCTGTTTCCTGCAATTCTGCCTTGCTTTCAAATCCTCTTCGTTGCCTTCCCTCAATATATTTGTGGACGAGAGTGATCATTTATAAGTCTGCAGGTTTGTGAATAGCAGTGCCCCTGAGCTCCATTTTTCAACTCGCTTTCTTGGGAGCTGGCCGCAAAAGCGCAGGATTGCTTCAGGCCCTATTCTGGCCCCGGGCGGCAGGCTGAGCCTGTGCTTAATTCTTCTTCCTGATGGGAAAATAGATTTACCTGTGCCTGTCCCAACACCTAGAGTTAGTCTCTCATTGGTTCCCCCTCTTCCCGTTCATCCTCAGGACAAATTGCAACCTGTACGTAACAGGAGGTTAAAGGTGCTGATTCTCCAAGGAGGGAGATTGCTAGTAAAGCGGCTGGAATGGCGAACCCGAGCACAAGGACATGAGAAATGAGGTGCGTTTTAGAAACCTTTCCCGATCACACGGTGTACCATCTTCTGGGTTTCTCATGCATGTTTTCGATGTAGGAAGATGCCCTTGAACCTGGAGATTTGGGACCCATGGGATGGGTACTACGCAGTATTACTTTAAAGGGTCTACGTTTGCTCACCCGACCTCACCAAACCTCTCAGCCCCAAGAGTGTCCACCCTTATGTCTCAATCAGCTGTGGGTCTAGATATGGTCAATCCAGGTGGCATCACAGCCCCTGAACGAATTTTGTAAGAATTTCTCTCTCTTTCACTGTCTTTGTTTCACGAGTTTGTAAAAGTAATTGATTTTTATAATGGGGTTTAGCTGCTTTTCACTGCTGTGTTTATGTCACTTTACACCCACTTGACTCACTTACAGAGAGATATCAATACATAGGTTTTAAGATTCTTACTAGTCAGATATATTCTTGGGCGGTGAATAGGGGGTGTTGAGTCCAATTCACTGAGCAAGGAGTAGGTCTTGTCTATTACATATTTGGTTTATGGAACGGTATCTGAGCTAATTTGAAACCCTTGTTTTATGCAACACCCCACCTCATCTTTCCCGTTAAGCAGCCATAGTGTGTTTCTGAAAGTGTGACTCTGTTCTGTTTTGTAATTCAGTTCAAGGGTAGCGGTTTTTGCATTCTCTCTATAAGTGATATCTTATGATAAGTGTCTTTTTCTGTGTGACTTATTTCACTTAGAATCGTCGTACCTAAATCCACTCATCATGCTGCTAGTAGCCTTATGACGTTGATTTCATGGCTGAGTGATATTGCATTGTACATAAGGACCACAACTTCTTTATCCATTTTTCTCTTTCCTGGGATATTTAAGGTGTAACGAATTGGAGGTTCTTGACAACAGAGCAGCCCTAAACGTTGGGGTGCCTGTGTCTTGTTGAATTTTAGTTTTCCCAATTTATACACCCATGAGTGGAAGTGCCCTATGCTCTCTAAGCTGAGTTTTTTAGATGTTTCAGGACACACCGTACACTTCTCCAGAGTGGCTGTTGGCAATTTACATCCCGCCCATCAGCGTAGCAAGGCTCCCGTTTCTCCATGGTCTGTCCTGCATTTCTGGTTTTGACACTTTTTCAGCATGGCCCTTTTGACCGATGGGACGCGAGACTTCTTTGTAGCGCTGATTTCCCTTTCCAGGTTGCTTGGTTGGCCAAAAAGGGCGTATGCGTTTTTTCCTGAATATATTCAGGAAAAAACGCATACGCCCTTTTTGGCCAAGGGCATCATTGTCGAGGTTTTGCCGCTTTTCCTGTGCTTTAAAGGCGATTCGAATCTCCCTCCTGAAATCTGTTTCCTGCAATTCTGCCTTGCTTTCAAATCCTCTTCGTTGCCTTCCCTCAATATATTTGTGGACGAGAGTGATCATTTATAAGTCTGCAGGTTTGTGAATTGCAGTGCCCCTGAGCTCCATTTTTCAACTCGCTTTCTTGGGAGCTGGCCGCAAAAGCGCAGGATTGCTTCAGCCCTATTCTGGTCCCGGGCGGCAGGCTGAGCCTGTGCTTAATTCTTCTTCCTGATGGGAAAATAGAGTTACCTGTGCCTGTCCCAACACCTAGAGCTAGTCTCTCATTGGTTGCCCTCTTCCCGTTCATCCTCAGGACAAATTGCAACCTGTACGGAACAGGAGGTTAAAGGTGCTGATTCTCCAAGGAGGGAGATTGCTAGTAAAGCGGCTGGAATGGCGAACCCGAGCACAAGGACATGAGAAATGAGGTGCGTTTTAGAAACCTTTCCCGATCACACGGTGTACCATCTTCTGGGTTTCTCATGCATGTTTTCGATGTAGGAAGATGCCCTTGAACCTGGAGATTTGGGACCCATGCGATGGGTACCACGCAGTATTACTTTAAAGGGTCTGCGTTTGCTCACCCGACCTCACCAAACCTCTCAGCCCCAAGAGTGTCCACCCTTATGTCTCAATCAGCTGTGGGTCTAGATATGGTCAATCCAGGTGGCATCACAGCCCCTGAACGAATTTTGTAAGAATTTCTCTCTCTTTCACTGTCTTTGTTTCACGGGTTTGTAAAAGTAATTGATTTTTATAATGGGGTTTAGCTGCTTTTCACTGCTGTGTTTATGTCACTTTACACCCACTTGACTCACTTACAGAGAGATATCAATACATAGGTTTTAAGATTCTTACTAGTCAGATATATTCTTGGGCGGTGAATAGGGGGTGTTGAGTCCAATTCACTGAGCAAGGAGTAGGTCTTGTCTATTACATATTGGGTTTATGGAACGGTATCTGAGCTAATTTGAAACCCTTGTTTTATGCATCACCCCACCTCATCTTTCCCGTTAAGCAGCCATAGGGTGTTTCTGAAAGTGTGACTCTGTTCTGTTTTGTAATTCAGTTCAAGGGTAGCGGTTTTTGCATTCCCTTTATAAGTGATATCTTATGATAAGTGTCTTTTTCTGTGTGACTTATTTCACTTAGAATCGTCGTACCTAAATCCACTCATCATGCTGCTAGTAGCCTTATGACGTTGATTTCATGGCTGAGTGATATTGCATTGTACATAAGGACCACAACTTCTTTATCCATTTTTCTCTTTCCTGGGATATTTAAGGTGTAACGAAGTGGAGGTTCTTGTCAACAGAGCAGCCCTAAACGTTGGTGTGCCTGTGTCTTGCTGATTTTTACTTTTCCCAATTAATACACCCATGAGTGGAAGTGCCCTATGCTCTCTAAGCTGAGTTTTTTAGATGTTTCAGGACACACCGTACACTTCTCCAGAGTGGCTGTTGGCAATTTACATCCCGCCCATCAGCGTAGCAAGGCTCCCGTTTCTACATGGTCTGTCCTGCATTTCTGGTTTTGACACTTTTTCAGCATGGCCCTTTTGACCGATGGGACGCGAGACTTCTTTGTAGCGCTGATTTCCCTTTCCAGGTTGCTTGGTTGGCCAAAAAGGGCGTATGCGTTTTTTCCTGAATATATTCAGGAAAAAACGCATACGCCCTTTTTGGCCAAGGGCATCATTGTCGAGGTTTTGCCGCTTTTCCTGTGCTTTAAAGGCGATTCGAATCTCCCTCCTGAAATCTGTTTCCTGCAATTCTGCCTTGCTTTCAAATCCTCTTCGTTGCCTTCCCTCAATATATTTGTGGACGAGAGTGATTATTTATAAGTCTGCAGGTTTGTGAATTGCAGTGCCCCTGAGCTCCATTTTTCAACTCGCTTTCTTGGGAGCTAGCCGCAAAAGCGCAGGATTGCTTCAGGCCCTATTCTGGTCCCGGGCGGCAGGCTGAGCCTGTGCTTAATTCTTCTTCCTGATGGGAAAATAGAGTTAACTGTGCCTGTCCCAACACCTAGAGCTAGTCTCTCATTGGTTGCCCTCTTCCCGTTCATCCTCAGGACAAATTGCAACCTGTACGGAACAGGAGGTTAAAGGTGCTGATTCTCCAAGGAGGGAGATTGCTAGTAAAGCGGCTGGAATGGCGAACCCGAGCACAAGGACATGAGAAATGAGGTGCGTTTTAGAAACCTTTCCCGATCACACGGTGTACCATCTTCTGGGTTTCTCATGCATGTTTTCGATGTAGGAAGATGCCCTTGAACCTGGAGATTTGGGACCCATGCGATGGGTACCACGCAGTATTACTTTAAAGGGTCTGCGTTTGCTCACCCGACCTCACCAAACCTCTCAGCCCCAAGAGTGTCCACCCTTATGTCTCAATCAGCTGTGGGTCTAGATATGGTCAATCCAGGTGGCATCACAGCCCCTGAACGAATTTTGTAAGAATTTCTCTCTCTTTCACTGTGTTTGTTTCACGGCTTTGTAAAAGTAATTGATTTTTATAATGGGGTTTAGCTGCTTTTCACTGCTGTGTTTATGTCACTTTACACCCACTTGACTCACTTACAGAGAGATATCAATACATAGGTTTTAAGATTCTTACTAGTCAGATATATTCTTGGGCGGTGAATAGGGGGTGTTGAGTCCAATTCACTGAGCAAGGAGTAGGTCTTGTCTATTACATATTGGGTTTATGGAACGGTATCTGAGGTAATTTGATACCCTTGTTTTATGCATCACCCCACCTCACCTTTCCCGTTAAGCAGCCATAGTGTGTTTCTGAAAGTGTGACTTTGTTCTGTTTTGTAATTCAGTTCAAGGGTAGCGGTTTTTGCATTCCCTCTATAAGTGATATCTTATGATAAGTGTCTTTTTCTGTGTGACTTATTTCACTTAGAATCGTCGTACCTAAATCCACTCATCATGCTGCTAGTAGCCTTATGACGTTGATTTCATGGCTGAGTGATATTGCATTGTACATAAGGACCACAACTTCTTTATCCATTTTTCTCTTTCCTGGGATATTTAAGGTGTAACGAAGTGGAGGTTCTTGTCAACAGAGCAGCCCTAAACGTTGGGGTGCCTGTGTCTTGCTGATTTTTACTTTTCCCAATTAATACACCCATGAGAGGAAGTGCCCTATGCTCTCTAAGCTGAGTTTTTTAGATGTTTCAGGACACACCGTACACTTCTCCAGAGTGGCTGTTGGCAATTTACATCCCGCCCATCAGCGTAGCAAGGCTCCCGTTTCTCCATGGTCTGTCCTGCATTTCTGGTTTTGACACTTTTTCAGCATGGCCCTTTTGACCGATGGAACGCGAGACTTCTTTGTAGCGCTGATTTCCCTTTCCAGGTTGCTTGGTTGGCCAAAAAGGGCGTATGCGTTTTTTCCTGAATATATTCAGGAAAAAACGCATACGCCCTTTTTGGCCAAGGGCATCATTGTCGAGGTTTTGCCGCTTTTCCTGTGCTTTAAAGGCGATTCGAATCTCCCTCCTGAAATCTGTTTCCTGCAATTCTGCCTTGCTTTCAAATCCTCTTCGTTGCCTTCCCACAATATATTTGTGGACGAGAGTGATCATTTATAAGTCTGCAGGTTTGTGAATTGCAGTGCCCCTGAGCTCCATTTTTCAACTCGCTTTCTTGGGAGCTGGCCGCAAAAGCGCAGGATTGCTTCAGGCCCTATTCTGGCCCCGGGCGGCAGGCTGAGCCTGTGCTTAATTCTTCTTCCTGATGGGAAAATAGAGTTAACTGTGCCTGTCCCAACACCTAGAGTTAGTCTCTCATTGGTTCCCCCTCTTCCCGTTCATCCTCAGGACAAATTGCAACCTGTACGGAACAGGAGGTTAAAGGTGCTGATTCTCCAAGGAGGGAGATTGCTAGTAAAGCGGCTGGAATGGCGAACCCGAGCACAAGGACATGAGAAATGAGGTGCGTTTTAGAAACCTTTCCCGATCACACGGTGTACCATCTTCTGGGTTTCTCATGCATGTTTTCGATGTAGGAAGATGCCCTTGAACCTGGAGATTTGGGACCCATGCGATGGGTACCACGCAGTATTACTTTAAAGGGTCTGCGTTTGCTCACCCGACCTCACCAAACCTCTCAGCCCCAAGAGTGTCCACCTTTATGTCTCAATCAGCTGTGGGCCTAGATATGGTCAATCCAGGTGGCATCACAGCCCCTGAACGAATTTTGTAAGAATTTTTCTCTCTTTCACTGTCTTTGTTTCACGGGTTTGTAAAAGTAATTGATTTTTATAATGGGGTTTACCTGCTTTTCACTGCTGTGTTTATGTCACTTTACACCCACTTGACTCACTTACAGAGAGATATCAATACATAGGTTTTAAGATTCTTACTAGTCAGATATATTCTTGGGCGGTGAATAGGCGGTGTTGAGTCCAATTCACTGAGCAAGGAGTAGGTCTTGTCTATTACATATTGGGTTTATGGAACGGTGTCTGAGCTAATTTGAAACCCTTGTTTTATGCATCACCCCACCTCACCTTTCCCGTTAAGCAGCCATAGTGTGTTTCTGAAAGTGTGACTCTTTTCTGTTTTGTAATTCAGTTCAAGGGGAGCGGTTTTTGCATTCCCTCTATAAGTGATATCTTATGATAAGTGTCTTTTTCTGTGTGACTTATTTCACTTAGAATCGTCGTACCTAAATCCACTCATCATGCTGCTACTAGCCTTATGACGTTGATTTCATGGCTGAGTGATATTGCATTGTACATAAGGACCACAACTTCTTTATCCATTTTTCTCTTTCCTGGGATATTTAAGGTGTAACGAAGTGGAGGTTCTTGTCAACAGAGCAGCCCTAAACGTTGGGGTGCCTGTGTCTTGCTGATTTTTAGTTTTCCCAATTTATACACCCATGAGTGGAAGTGCCCTATGCTCTCTAAGCTGAGTTTTTTAGATGTTTCAGGACACACCGTACACTTCTCCAGAGTGGCTGTTGGCAATTTACATCCCGCCCATCAGCGTAGCAAGGCTCCCGTTTCTCCATGGTCT
Organism: Balaenoptera physalus; assembly: GCF_965194825.1. NCBI lineage: Eukaryota > Metazoa > Chordata > Mammalia > Artiodactyla > Balaenopteridae > Balaenoptera > Balaenoptera physalus. The sequence goes on along the minus strand of NW_028125981.1, from coordinate 347,638 downwards.
GTCCTGCATTTCTGGTTTTGACACTTTTTCAGCATGGCCCTTTTGACCGATGGGACGCGAGACTTCTTTGTAGCGCTGATTTCCCTTTCCAGGTTGCTTGGTTGGCCAAAAAGGGCGTATGCGTTTTTTCCTGAATATATTCAGGAAAAAACGCATACGCCCTTTTTGGCCAAGGGCATCATTGTAGAGGTTTTGCCGCTTTTCCTGTGCTTTAAAGGCGATTCGAATCTCCCTCCTGAAATCTGTTTCCTGCAATTCTGCCTTGCTTTCAAATCCTCTTCGTTGCCTTCCCTCAATATATTTGTGGACGAGAGTGATCATTTATAAGTCTGCAGGTTTGTGAATTGCAGTGCCCCTGAGTTCCATTTTTCAACTCGCTTTCTTGGGAGCTGGCCGCAAAAGCGCAGGATTGCTTCAGGCCCTATTCTGGTCCCGGGCGGCAGGCTGAGCCTGTGCTTAATTCTTCTTCCTGATGGGAAAATAGAGTTACCTGTGCCTGTCCCAACACCTAGAGCTAGTCTCTCATTGGTTCCCCCTCTTCCCGTTCATCCTCAGGACAAATTGCCACCTGTACGGAACAGGAGGTTAAAGGTGCTGATTCTCCAAGGAGGGAGATTGCTAGTAAAGCGGCTGGAATGGCGAACCCGAGCACAAGGACATGAGAAATGAGGTGCGTTTTAGAAACCTTTCCCGATCACACGGTGTACCATCTTCTGGGTTTCTCATGCATGTTTTCGATGTAGGAAGATGCCCTTGAACCTGGAGATTTGGGACCCATGCGATGGGTACCACGCAGTATTACTTTAAAGGGTCTGCGTTTGCTCACCCGACCTCACCAAACCTCTCAGCCCCAAGAGTGTCCACCCTTATGTCTCAATCAGCTGTGGGTCTAGATATGGTCAATCCAGGTGGCATCACAGCCCCTGAACGAATTTTGTAAGAATTTCTCTCTCTTTCACTGTCTTTGTTTCACGGGTTTGTAAAAGTAATTGATTTTTATAATGGGGTTTAGCTGCTTTTCACTGCTGTGTTTATGTCACTTTACACCCACTTGACTCACTTACAGAGAGATATCAATACATAGGTTTTAAGATTCTTACTAGTCAGATATATTCTTGGGCGGTGAATAGGGGGTGTTGAGTCCAATTCACTGAGCAAGGAGTAGGTCTTGTCTATTACATATTGGGTTTATGGAACGGTATCTGAGGTAATTTGATACCCTTGTTTTATGCATTACCCCACCTCACCTTTCCCATTAAGCAGCCATAGTGTGTTTCTGAAAGTGTGACTTTGTTCTGTTTTGTAATTCAGTTCAAGGGTAGCGGTTTTTGTATTCCCTCTATAAGTGATATCTTATGATAAGTGTCTTTTTCTGTGTGACTTATTTCACTTAGAATCTTCGTACCTAAATCCACTCATCATGCTGCTACTAGCCTTATGACGTTGATTTCATGGCTGAGTGATATTGCATTGTACATAAGGACCACAACTTCTTTATCCATTTTTCTCTTTCCTGGGATATTTAATGTGTAACGAAGTGGAGGTTCTTGTGAACAGAGCAGCCCTAAACGTTGTGGTGCCTGTGTCTTGCTGATTTTTACTTTTCCCAATTTATACACCCATGAGTGGAAGTGCCCTATGCTCTCTAAGCTGAGTTTTTTAGATTTTTCAGGACACACCGTACACTTCTCCAGAGTGGCTGTTGGTAATTTACATCCCGCCCATCAGCGTAGCAAGGCTCCCGTTTCTCCATGGTCTGTCCTGCATTTCTGGTTTTGACACTTTTTCAGCATGGCCCTTTTGACCGATGGGACGCGAGATTTCTTTGTAGCCCCGATTTCCCTTTCCAGGTTTCTTGTTTGGCCAAAAAGGGCGTATGCGTTTTTTCCTGAATATATTCAGGAAAAAACGCATACGCCCTTTTTGGCCAAGGGCATCATTGTCGAGGTTTTGCCGCTTTTCCTGTGCTTTAAAGGCGATTCGAATATCCCTCCTGAAATCTGTTTCTTGCAATTCTGCCTTGCTTTCAAATCCTCTTCGTTGCCTTCCCTCAATATATTTGTGGACGAGAGTGATCATTTATAAGTCTGCAGGTTTGTGAATAGCAGTGCCCCTGAGCTCCATTTTTCAACTCGCTTTCTTGGGAGCTGGCCGCAAAAGCGCAGGATTGCTTCAGGCCCTATTCTGGCCCCGGGCGGCAGGCTGAGCCTGTGCTTAATTCTTCTTCCTGATGGGAAAATAGATTTACCTGTGCCTGTCCCAACACCTAGAGTTAGTCTCTCATTGGTTCCCCCTCTTCCCGTTCATCCTCAGGACAAATTGCAACCTGTACGGAACAGGAGGTTAAAGGTGCTGATTCTCCAAGGAGGGAGATTGCTAGTAAAGCGGCTGGAATGGCGAACCCGAGCACAAGGACATGAGAAATGAGGTGCGTTTTAGAAACCTTTCCCGATCACACGGTGTACCATCTTCTGGGTTTCTCATGCATGTTTTCGATGTAGGAAGATGCCCTTGAACCTGGAGATTTGGGACCCATGGGATGGGTACTACGCAGTATTACTTTAAAGGGTCTACGTTTGCTCACCCGACCTCACCAAACCTCTCAGCCCCAAGAGTGTCCACCCTTATGTCTCAATCAGCTGTGGGTCTAGATATGGTCAATCCAGGTGGCATCACAGCCCCTGAACGAATTTTGTAAGAATTTCTCTCTCTTTCACTGTCTTTGTTTCACGAGTTTGTAAAAGTAATTGATTTTTATAATGGGGTTTAGCTGCTTTTCACTGCTGTGTTTATGTCACTTTACACCCACTTGACTCACTTACAGAGAGATATCAATACATAGGTTTTAAGATTCTTACTAGTCAGATATATTCTTGGGCGGTGAATAGGGGGTGTTGAGTCCAATTCACTGAGCAAGGAGTAGGTCTTGTCTATTACATATTTGGTTTATGGAACGGTATCTGAGCTAATTTGAAACCCTTGTTTTATGCAACACCCCACCTCATCTTTCCCGTTAAGCAGCCATAGTGTGTTTCTGAAAGTGTGACTCTGTTCTGTTTTGTAATTCAGTTCAAGGGTAGCGGTTTTTGCATTCTCTCTATAAGTGATATCTTATGATAAGTGTCTTTTTCTGTGTGACTTATTTCACTTAGAATCGTCGTACCTAAATCCACTCATCATGCTGCTAGTAGCCTTATGACGTTGATTTCATGGCTGAGTGATATTGCATTGTACATAAGGACCACAACTTCTTTATCCATTTTTCTCTTTCCTGGGATATTTAAGGTGTAACGAATTGGAGGTTCTTGACAACAGAGCAGCCCTAAACGTTGGGGTGCCTGTGTCTTGTTGAATTTTAGTTTTCCCAATTTATACACCCATGAGTGGAAGTGCCCTATGCTCTCTAAGCTGAGTTTTTTAGATGTTTCAGGACACACCGTACACTTCTCCAGAGTGGCTGTTGGCAATTTACATCCCGCCCATCAGCGTAGCAAGGCTCCCGTTTCTCCATGGTCTGTCCTGCATTTCTGGTTTTGACACTTTTTCAGCATGGCCCTTTTGACCGATGGGACGCGAGACTTCTTTGTAGCGCTGATTTCCCTTTCCAGGTTGCTTGGTTGGCCAAAAAGGGCGTATGCGTTTTTTCCTGAATATATTCAGGAAAAAACGCATACGCCCTTTTTGGCCAAGGGCATCATTGTCGAGGTTTTGCCGCTTTTCCTGTGCTTTAAAGGCGATTCGAATCTCCCTCCTGAAATCTGTTTCCTGCAATTCTGCCTTGCTTTCAAATCCTCTTCGTTGCCTTCCCTCAATATATTTGTGGACGAGAGTGATCATTTATAAGTCTGCAGGTTTGTGAATTGCAGTGCCCCTGAGCTCCATTTTTCAACTCGCTTTCTTGGGAGCTGGCCGCAAAAGCGCAGGATTGCTTCAGCCCTATTCTGGTCCCGGGCGGCAGGCTGAGCCTGTGCTTAATTCTTCTTCCTGATGGGAAAATAGAGTTACCTGTGCCTGTCCCAACACCTAGAGCTAGTCTCTCATTGGTTGCCCTCTTCCCGTTCATCCTCAGGACAAATTGCAACCTGTACGGAACAGGAGGTTAAAGGTGCTGATTCTCCAAGGAGGGAGATTGCTAGTAAAGCGGCTGGAATGGCGAACCCGAGCACAAGGACATGAGAAATGAGGTGCGTTTTAGAAACCTTTCCCGATCACACGGTGTACCATCTTCTGGGTTTCTCATGCATGTTTTCGATGTAGGAAGATGCCCTTGAACCTGGAGATTTGGGACCCATGCGATGGGTACCACGCAGTATTACTTTAAAGGGTCTGCGTTTGCTCACCCGACCTCACCAAACCTCTCAGCCCCAAGAGTGTCCACCCTTATGTCTCAATCAGCTGTGGGTCTAGATATGGTCAATCCAGGTGGCATCACAGCCCCTGAACGAATTTTGTAAGAATTTCTCTCTCTTTCACTGTCTTTGTTTCACGGGTTTGTAAAAGTAATTGATTTTTATAATGGGGTTTAGCTGCTTTTCACTGCTGTGTTTATGTCACTTTACACCCACTTGACTCACTTACAGAGAGATATCAATACATAGGTTTTAAGATTCTTACTAGTCAGATATATTCTTGGGCGGTGAATAGGGGGTGTTGAGTCCAATTCACTGAGCAAGGAGTAGGTCTTGTCTATTACATATTGGGTTTATGGAACGGTATCTGAGCTAATTTGAAACCCTTGTTTTATGCATCACCCCACCTCATCTTTCCCGTTAAGCAGCCATAGGGTGTTTCTGAAAGTGTGACTCTGTTCTGTTTTGTAATTCAGTTCAAGGGTAGCGGTTTTTGCATTCCCTTTATAAGTGATATCTTATGATAAGTGTCTTTTTCTGTGTGACTTATTTCACTTAGAATCGTCGTACCTAAATCCACTCATCATGCTGCTAGTAGCCTTATGACGTTGATTTCATGGCTGAGTGATATTGCATTGTACATAAGGACCACAACTTGTTTATCCATTTTTCTCTTTCCTGGGATATTTAAGGTGTAACGAAGTGGAGGTTCTTGTCAACAGAGCAGCCCTAAACGTTGGTGTGCCTGTGTCTTGCTGATTTTTACTTTTCCCAATTAATACACCCATGAGTGGAAGTGCCCTATGCTCTCTAAGCTGAGTTTTTTAGATGTTTCAGGACACACCGTACACTTCTCCAGAGTGGCTGTTGGCAATTTACATCCCGCCCATCAGCGTAGCAAGGCTCCCGTTTCTACATGGTCTGTCCTGCATTTCTGGTTTTGACACTTTTTCAGCATGGCCCTTTTGACCGATGGGACGCGAGACTTCTTTGTAGCGCTGATTTCCCTTTCCAGGTTGCTTGGTTGGCCAAAAAGGGCGTATGCGTTTTTTCCTGAATATATTCAGGAAAAAACGCATACGCCCTTTTTGGCCAAGGGCATCATTGTCGAGGTTTTGCCGCTTTTCCTGTGCTTTAAAGGCGATTCGAATCTCCCTCCTGAAATCTGTTTCCTGCAATTCTGCCTTGCTTTCAAATCCTCTTCGTTGCCTTCCCTCAATATATTTGTGGACGAGAGTGATTATTTATAAGTCTGCAGGTTTGTGAATTGCAGTGCCCCTGAGCTCCATTTTTCAACTCGCTTTCTTGGGAGCTAGCCGCAAAAGCGCAGGATTGCTTCAGGCCCTATTCTGGTCCCGGGCGGCAGGCTGAGCCTGTGCTTAATTCTTCTTCCTGATGGGAAAATAGAGTTAACTGTGCCTGTCCCAACACCTAGAGCTAGTCTCTCATTGGTTGCCCTCTTCCCGTTCATCCTCAGGACAAATTGCAACCTGTACGGAACAGGAGGTTAAAGGTGCTGATTCTCCAAGGAGGGAGATTGCTAGTAAAGCGGCTGGAATGGCGAACCCGAGCACAAGGACATGAGAAATGAGGTGCGTTTTAGAAACCTTTCCCGATCACACGGTGTACCATCTTCTGGGTTTCTCATGCATGTTTTCGATGTAGGAAGATGCCCTTGAACCTGGAGATTTGGGACCCATGCGATGGGTACCACGCAGTATTACTTTAAAGGGTCTGCGTTTGCTCACCCGACCTCACCAAACCTCTCAGCCCCAAGAGTGTCCACCCTTATGTCTCAATCAGCTGTGGGTCTAGATATGGTCAATCCAGGTGGCATCACAGCCCCTGAACGAATTTTGTAAGAATTTCTCTCTCTTTCACTGTGTTTGTTTCACGGCTTTGTAAAAGTAATTGATTTTTATAATGGGGTTTAGCTGCTTTTCACTGCTGTGTTTATGTCACTTTACACCCACTTGACTCACTTACAGAGAGATATCAATACATAGGTTTTAAGATTCTTACTAGTCAGATATATTCTTGGGCGGTGAATAGGGGGTGTTGAGTCCAATTCACTGAGCAAGGAGTAGGTCTTGTCTATTACATATTGGGTTTATGGAACGGTATCTGAGGTAATTTGATACCCTTGTTTTATGCATCACCCCACCTCACCTTTCCCGTTAAGCAGCCATAGTGTGTTTCTGAAAGTGTGACTTTGTTCTGTTTTGTAATTCAGTTCAAGGGTAGCGGTTTTTGCATTCCCTCTATAAGTGATATCTTATGATAAGTGTCTTTTTCTGTGTGACTTATTTCACTTAGAATCGTCGTACCTAAATCCACTCATCATGCTGCTAGTAGCCTTATGACGTTGATTTCATGGCTGAGTGATATTGCATTGTACATAAGGACCACAACTTCTTTATCCATTTTTCTCTTTCCTGGGATATTTAAGGTGTAACGAAGTGGAGGTTCTTGTCAACAGAGCAGCCCTAAACGTTGGGGTGCCTGTGTCTTGCTGATTTTTACTTTTCCCAATTAATACACCCATGAGAGGAAGTGCCCTATGCTCTCTAAGCTGAGTTTTTTAGATGTTTCAGGACACACCGTACACTTCTCCAGAGTGGCTGTTGGCAATTTACATCCCGCCCATCAGCGTAGCAAGGCTCCCGTTTCTCCATGGTCTGTCCTGCATTTCTGGTTTTGACACTTTTTCAGCATGGCCCTTTTGACCGATGGAACGCGAGACTTCTTTGTAGCGCTGATTTCCCTTTCCAGGTTGCTTGGTTGGCCAAAAAGGGCGTATGCGTTTTTTCCTGAATATATTCAGGAAAAAACGCATACGCCCTTTTTGGCCAAGGGCATCATTGTCGAGGTTTTGCCGCTTTTCCTGTGCTTTAAAGGCGATTCGAATCTCCCTCCTGAAATCTGTTTCCTGCAATTCTGCCTTGCTTTCAAATCCTCTTCGTTGCCTTCCCACAATATATTTGTGGACGAGAGTGATCATTTATAAGTCTGCAGGTTTGTGAATTGCAGTGCCCCTGAGCTCCATTTTTCAACTCGCTTTCTTGGGAGCTGGCCGCAAAAGCGCAGGATTGCTTCAGGCCCTATTCTGGCCCCGGGCGGCAGGCTGAGCCTGTGCTTAATTCTTCTTCCTGATGGGAAAATAGAGTTAACTGTGCCTGTCCCAACACCTAGAGTTAGTCTCTCATTGGTTCCCCCTCTTCCCGTTCATCCTCAGGACAAATTGCAACCTGTACGGAACAGGAGGTTAAAGGTGCTGATTCTCCAAGGAGGGAGATTGCTAGTAAAGCGGCTGGAATGGCGAACCCGAGCACAAGGACATGAGAAATGAGGTGCGTTTTAGAAACCTTTCCCGATCACACGGTGTACCATCTTCTGGGTTTCTCATGCATGTTTTCGATGTAGGAAGATGCCCTTGAACCTGGAGATTTGGGACCCATGCGATGGGTACCACGCAGTATTACTTTAAAGGGTCTGCGTTTGCTCACCCGACCTCACCAAACCTCTCAGCCCCAAGAGTGTCCACCTTTATGTCTCAATCAGCTGTGGGCCTAGATATGGTCAATCCAGGTGGCATCACAGCCCCTGAACGAATTTTGTAAGAATTTTTCTCTCTTTCACTGTCTTTGTTTCACGGGTTTGTAAAAGTAATTGATTTTTATAATGGGGTTTACCTGCTTTTCACTGCTGTGTTTATGTCACTTTACACCCACTTGACTCACTTACAGAGAGATATCAATACATAGGTTTTAAGATTCTTACTAGTCAGATATATTCTTGGGCGGTGAATAGGCGGTGTTGAGTCCAATTCACTGAGCAAGGAGTAGGTCTTGTCTATTACATATTGGGTTTATGGAACGGTATCTGAGCTAATTTGAAACCCTTGTTTTATGCATCACCCCACCTCATCTTTCCCGTTAAGCAGCCATAGTGTGTTTCTGAAAGTGTGACTCTGTTCTGTTTTGTAATTCAGTTCAAGGGTAGCGGTTTTTGCATTCCCTCTATAAGTGATATCTTATGATAAGTGTCTTTTTCTGTGTGACTTATTTCACTTAGAATCGTCGTACCTAAATCCACTCATCATGCTGCTAGTAGCCTTATGACGTTGATTTCATGGCTGAGTGATATTGCATTGTACATAAGGACCACAACTTCTTTATCCATTTTTCTCTTTCCTGGGATATTTAAGGTGTAACGAAGTGGAGGTTCTTGTCAACAGAGCAGCCCTAAACGTTGGGGTGCCTGTGTCTTGCTGATTTTTACTTTTCCCAATTAATACACCCATGAGAGGAAGTGCCCTATGCTCTCTAAGCTGAGTTTTTTAGATGTTTCAGGACACACCGTACACTTCTCCAGAGTGGCTGTTGGCAATTTACATCCCGCCCATCAGCGTAGCAAGGCTCCCGTTTCTCCATGGTCTGTCCTGCATTTCTGGTTTTGACACTTTTTCAGCATGGCCCTTTTGACCGATGGAACGCGAGACTTCTTTGTAGCGCTGATTTCCCTTTCCAGGTTGCTTGGTTGGCCAAAAAGGGCGTATGCGTTTTTTCCTGAATATATTCAGGAAAAAACGCATACGCCCTTTTTGGCCAAGGGCATCATTGTCGAGGTTTTGCCGCTTTTCCTGTGCTTTAAAGGCGATTCGAATCTCCCTCCTGAAATCTGTTTCCTGCAATTCTGCCTTGCTTTCAAATCCTCTTCGTTGCCTTCCCACAATATATTTGTGGACGAGAGTGATCATTTATAAGTCTGCAGGTTTGTGAATTGCAGTGCCCCTGAGCTCCATTTTTCAACTCGCTTTCTTGGGAGCTGGCCGCAAAAGCGCAGGATTGCTTCAGGCCCTATTCTGGCCCCGGGCGGCAGGCTGAGCCTGTGCTTAATTCTTCTTCCTGATGGGAAAATAGAGTTAACTGTGCCTGTCCCAACACCTAGAGTTAGTCTCTCATTGGTTCCCCCTCTTCCCGTTCATCCTCAGGACAAATTGCAACCTGTACGGAACAGGAGGTTAAAGGTGCTGATTCTCCAAGGAGGGAGATTGCTAGTAAAGCGGCTGGAATGGCGAACCCGAGCACAAGGACATGAGAAATGAGGTGCGTTTTAGAAACCTTTCCCGATCACACGGTGTACCATCTTCTGGGTTTCTCATGCATGTTTTCGATGTAGGAAGATGCCCTTGAACCTGGAGATTTGGGACCCATGCGATGGGTACCACGCAGTATTACTTTAAAGGGTCTGCGTTTGCTCACCCGACCTCACCAAACCTCTCAGCCCCAAGAGTGTCCACCCTTATGTCTCAATCATCTGTGGGTCTAGATATGGTCAATCCAGGTGGCATCACAGCCCCTGAACGAATTTTGTAAGAATTTCTCTCTCTTTCACTGTCTTTGTTTCACGGGTTTGTAAAAGTAATTGATTTTTATAATGGGGTTTAGCTGCTTTTCACTGCTGTGTTTATGTCACTTTACACCCACTTGACTCACTTACAGAGAGATATCAATACATAGGTTTTAAGATTCTTACTAGTCAGATATATTCTTGGGCGGTGAATAGGGGGTGTTGAGTCCAATTCACTGAGCAAGGAGTAGGTCTTGTCTATTACATATTGGGTTTATGGAACGGTATCTGAGGTAATTTGATACCCTTGTTTTATGCATCACCCCACCTCACCTTTCCCGTTAAGCAGCCATAGTGTGTTTCTGAAAGTGTGACTTTGTTCTGTTTTGTAATTCAGTTCAAGGGTAGCGGTTTTTGTATTCCCTCTATAAGTGATATCTTATGATAAGTGTCTTTTTCTGTGTGACTTATTTCACTTAGAATCTTCGTACCTAAATCCACTCATCATGCTGCTACTAGCCTTATGACGTTGATTTCATGGCTGAGTGATATTGCATTGTACATAAGGACCACAACTTCTTTATCCATTTTTCTCTTTCCTGGGATATTTAATGTGTAACGAAGTGGAGGTTCTTGTGAACAGAGCAGCCCTAAACGTTGTGGTGCTTGTGTCTTGCTGATTTTTACTTTTCCCAATTTATACACCCATGAGTGGAAGTGCCCTATGCTCTCTAAGCTGAGTTTTTTAGATGTTTCAGGACACACCGTACACTTCTCCAGAGTGGCTGTTGGCAATTTACATCCCGCCCATCAGCGTAGCAAGGCTCCCGTTTCTCCATGGTCTGTCCTGCATTTCTGGTTTTGACACTTTTTCAGCATGACCCTTTTGACCGATGGGACGCGAGATTTCTTTGTAGCCCTGATTTCCCTTTCCAGGTTGCTTGTTTGGCCAAAAAGGGCGTATGCGTTTTTTCCTGAATATATTCAGGAAAAAACGCATACGCCCTTTTTGGCCAAGGGCATCATTGTCGAGGTTTTGCCGCTTTTCCTGTGCTTTAAAGGCGATTCGAATATCCCTCCTGAAATCTGTTTCCTGCAATTCTGCCTTGCTTTCAAATCCTCTTCTTTGCCTTCCCTCAATATATTTGTGGACGAGAGTGATCATTTATAAGTCTGCAGGTTTGTGAATTGCAGTGCCCCTGAGCTCCATTTTTCAACTCGCTTTCTTGGGAGCTGGCCGCAAAAGCGCAGGATTGCTTCAGGCCCTATTCTGGCCCCGGGCGGCAGGCTGAGCCTGTGCTTAATTCTTCTTCCTGATGGGAAAATAGTGTTAACTGTGCCTGTCCCAACACCTAGAGCTAGTCTCTCATTGGTTGCCCACTTCCCGTTCATCCTCAGGACAAATTGCAACCTGTACGGAACAGGAGGTTAAAGGTGCTGATTCTCCAAGGAGGGAGATTGCTAGTAAAGCGGCTGGAATGGCGAACCCGAGCACAAGGACATGAGAAATGAGGTGCGTTTTAGAAACCTTTCCCGATCACACGGTGTACCATCTTCTGGGTTTCTCATGCATGTTTTCGATGTAGGAAGATGCCCTTGAACCTGGAGATTTGGGACCCATGCGATGGGTACCACGCAGTATTACTTTAAAGGGTCTGCGTTTGCTCACCCGACCTCACCAAACCTCTTAGCCCCAAGAGTGTTCACCCTTATGTCTCAATCAGCTGTGGGTCTAGATATGGTCAATCCAGGTGGCATCACAGCCCCTGAACGAATTTTGTAAGAATTTCTCTCTCTTTCACTGTCTTTGTTTCAAGGGTTTGTAAAAGTAATTGATTTTTATAATGGGGTTTAGCTGCTTTTCACTGCTGTGTTTATGTCACTTTACACCCACTTGACTCACTTACAGAGAGATATCAGTACATAGGTTTTAAGATTCTTACTAATCAGATATATTCTTGGGCGGTGAATAGGGGGTGTTGAGTCCAATTCACTGAGCAAGGAGTAGGTCTTGTCTATTACATATTGGGTTTATGGAACGGTATCTGAGGTAATTTGATACCCTTGTTTTATGCATCACCCCACCTCACCTTTCCCGTTAAGCAGCCATAGTGTGTTTCTGAAAGTGTGACTTTGTTCTGTTTTGTAATTCAGTTCAAGGGTAGCAGTTTTTGCATTCCCTCTATAAGTGATATCTTATGATAAGTGTCTTTTTCTGTGTGACTTATTTCACTTAGAATCGTCGTACCTAAATCCACTCATCATGCTGCTACTAGCCTTATGACGTTGATTTCATGGCTGAGTGATATTGCATTGTACATAAGGACCACAACTTCTTTATCCATTTTTCTCTTTCCTGGGATATTTAAGGTGTAACGAAGTGGAGGTTCTTGTCAACAGAGCAGCCCTAAACGTTGGGGTACCTGTGTCTTGCTGATTTTTACTTTTCCCAATTAATAACACCCATGAGTGGAAGTGCCCTATGCTCTCTAAGCTGAGTTTTTTAGATGTTTCAGGACACACCGTACACTTCTCCAGAGTGGCTGTTGTCAATTTACATCCCACCCATCAGCGTAGCAAGGCTCCCGTTTCTCCATGGTCTGTCCTGCATTTCTGGTTTTGACACTTTTTCAGCATGGCCCTTTTGACCGATTGGACGTGAGACTTCTTTGTAGCGCTGATTTCCCTTTCCAGGTTGCTTGGTTGGCCAAAAAGGGCGTATGCGTTTTTTGCTGAATATATTCAGGAAAAAACGCATACGCCCTTTTTGGCCAAGGGCATCATTGTCGAGGTTTTGCCGCTTTTCCGGTGCTTTAAAGGCGATTCGAATCTCCCTCCTGAAATCTGTTTCCTGCAATTCTGCCTTGCTTTCAAATCCTCTTCGTTGCCTTCCCTCAATATATTTGTGGACGAGAGTGATCATTTATAAGTCTGCAGGTTTGTGAATAGCAGTGCCCCTGAGCTCCATTTTTCAACTCGCTTTCTTGGGAGCTGGCCGCAAAGGCGCAGGATTGCTTCAGGCCCTATTCTGGCCCCGGGCGGCAGGCTGAGCCTGTGCTTAATTCTTCTTCCTGATGGGAAAATAGATTTACCTGTGCCTGTCCCAACACCTAGAGTTAGTCTCTCATTGGTTCCCCCTCTTCCCGTTCATCCTCAGGACAAATTGCAACCTGTACGGAACAGGAGGTTAAAGGTGCTGATTCTCCAAGGAGGGAGATTGCTAGTAAAGCGGCTGGAATGGCGAACCCGAGCACAAGGACATGAGAAATGAGGTGCGTTTTAGAAACCTTTCCCGATCACACGGTGTACCATCTTCTGGGTTTCTCATGCATGTTTTCGATGTAGGAAGATGCCCTTGAACCTGGAGATTTGGGACCCATGGGATGGGTACCAGGCAGTATTACTTTAAAGGGTCTGCGTTTGCTCACCCAACCTCACCAAACCTCTCAGCCCCAAGAGTGTCCACCCTTATGTCTCAATCAGCTGTGGGTCTAGATATGGTCAATCCAGGTGGCATCACAGCCCCTGAACGAATTTTGTAAGAATTTCTCTCTCTTTCACTGTCTTTGTTTCACGGGTTTGTAAAAGTAATTGATTTTTATAATGGGGTTTAGCTGCTTTTCACTGCTGTGTTTATGTCACTTTACACCCACTTGACTCACTTACAGAGAGATATCAATACATAGGTTTTAAGATTCTTACTAGTCAGATATATTCTTGGGCGGTGAATAGGGGGTGTTGAGTCCAATTCACTGAGCAAGGAGTAGGTCTTGTCTATTACATATTGGGTTTATGGAACGGTATCTGAGGTAATTTGATACCCTTGTTTTATGCATCACCCCACCTCACCTTTCCCGTTAAGCAGCCATAGTGTGTTTCTGAAAGTGTGACTTTGTTCTGTTTTGTAATTCAGTTCAAGGGTAGCAGTTTTTGCATTCCCTCTATAAGTGATATCTTATGATAAGTGTCTTTTTCTGTGTGACTTATTTCACTTAGAATCGTCGTACCTAAATCCACTCATCATGCTGCTACTAGCCTTATGACGTTGATTTCATGGCTGAGTGATATTGCATTGTACATAAGGACCACAACTTCTTTATCCATTTTTCTCTTTCCAGGGATATTTAAGGTGTAACGAAGTGGAGGTTCTTGTCAACAGAGCAGCCCTAAACGTTGGGGTGCCTGTGTCTTGCTGATTTTTAGTTTTCCCAATTTATACACCCATGAGTGGAAGTGCCCTATGCTCTCTAAGCTGAGTTTTTTAGATGTTTCAGGACACACCGTACACTTCTCCAGAGTGGCTGTTGGCAATTTACATCCCGCCCATCAGCGTAGCAAGGCTCCCGTTTCTCCATGGTCTGTCCTGCATTTGTGGTTTTGACACTTTTTCAGCATGGCCCTTTTGACCGATGGGACGCGAGATTTCTTTGTAGCCCTGATTTCCCTTTCCAGGTTGCTTGTTTGGCCAAAAAGGGCGTATGCGTTTTTTCCTGAATATATTCAGGAAAAAACGCATACGCCCTTTTTGGCCAAGGGCATCATTGTCGAGGTTTTGCCGCTTTTCCTGTGCTTTAAAGGCGATTCGAATATCCCTCCTGAAATCTGTTTCCTGCAATTCTGCCTTGCTTTCAAATCCTCTTCGTTGCCTTCCCTCAATATATTTGTGGACGAGAGTGATCATTTATAAGTCTGCAGGTTTGTGAATTGCAGTGCCCCTGAGCTCCATTTTTCAACTCGCTTTCTTGGGAGCTGGCCGCAAAAGCGCAGGATTGCTTCAGGCCCTATTCTGGCCCCGGGCGGCAGGCTGAGCCTGTGCTTAATTCTTCTTCCTGATGGGAAAATAGTGTTAACTGTGCCTGTCCCAACACCTAGAGCTAGTCTCTCATTGGTTGCCCACTTCCCGTTCATCCTCAGGACAAATTGCAACCTGTACGGAACAGGAGGTTAAAGGTGCTGATTCTCCAAGGAGGGAGATTGCTAGTAAAGCGGCTGGAATGGCGAACCCGAGCACAAGGACATGAGAAATGAGGTGCGTTTTAGAAACCTTTCCCGATCACACGGTGTACCATCTTCTGGGTTTCTCATGCATGTTTTCGATGTAGGAAGATGCCCTTGAACCTGGAGATTTGGGACCCATGCGATGGGTACCACGCAGTATTACTTTAAAGGGTCTGCGTTTGCTCACCCGACCTCACCAAATCTCTCAGCCCCAAGAGTGTTCACCCTTATGTCTCAATCAGCTGTGGGTCTAGATATGGTCAATCCAGGTGGCATCACAGCCCCTGAACGAATTTTGTAAGAATTTCTCTCTCTTTCACTGTCTTTGTTTCAAGGGTTTGTAAAAGTAATTGATTTTTATAATGGGGTTTAGCTGCTTTTCACTGCTGTGTTTATGTCACTTTACACCCACTTGACTCACTTACAGAGAGATATCAGTACATAGGTTTTAAGATTCTTACTAATCAGATATATTCTTGGGCGGTGAATAGGGGGTGTTGAGTCCAATTCACTGAGCAAGGAGTAGGTCTTGTCTATTACATATTGGGTTTATGGAACGGTATCTGAGGTAATTTGATACCCTTGTTTTATGCATCACCCCACCTCACCTTTCCCGTTAAGCAGCCATAGTGTGTTTCTGAAAGTGTGACTTTGTTCTGTTTTGTAATTCAGTTCAAGGGTAGCAGTTTTTGCATTCCCTCTATAAGTGATATCTTATGATAAGTGTCTTTTTCTGTGTGACTTATTTCACTTAGAATCGTCGTACCTAAATCCACTCATCATGCTGCTACTAGCCTTATGACGTTGATTTCATGGCTGAGTGATATTGCATTGTACATAAGGACCACAACTTCTTTATCCATTTTTCTCTTTCCTGGGATATTTAAGGTGTAACGAAGTGGAGGTTCTTGACAACAGAGCAGCCCTAAACGTTGGGGTGCCTGTGTCTTGTTGAATTTTAGTTTTCCCAATTTATACACCCATGAGTGGAAGTGCCCTATGCTCTCTAAGCTGAGTTTTTTAGATGTTTCAGGACACACCGTACACTTCTCCAGAGTGGCTGTTGGCAATTTACATCCCGCCCATCAGCGTAGCAAGGCTCCCGTTTCTCCATGGTCTGTCCTGCATTTCTGGTTTTGACACTTTTTCAGCATGGCCCTTTTGACCGATGGGACGCGAGACTTCTTTGTAGCGCTGATTTCCCTTTCCAGGTTGCTTGGTTGGCCAAAAAGGGCGTATGCGTTTTTTCCTGGATATATTCAGGAAAAAACGCATACGCCCTTTTTGGCCAAGGGCATCATTGTCGAGGTTTTGCCGCTTTTCCTGTGCTTTAAAGGCGATTCGAATCTCCCTCCTGAAATCTGTTTCCTGCAATTCTGCCTTGCTTTCAAATCCTCTTCGTTGCCTTCCCTCAATTTATTTGTGGACGAGAGTGATCATTTATAAGTCTGCAGGTTTGTGAATTGCAGTGGCCCTGAGCTCCATTTTTCAACTCGCTTTCTTGGGAGCTGGCCGCAAAAGCGCAGGATTGCTTCAGGCCTTATTCTGGTCCCGGGCGGCAGGCTGAGCCTGTGCTTAATTCTTCTTCCTGATGGGAAAATAGAGTTACCTGTGCCTGTCCCAACACCTAGAGCTAGTCTCTCATTGGTTCCCCCTCTTCCCGTTCATCCTCAGGACAAATTGCAACCTGTACGGAACAGGAGGTTAAAGGTGCTGATTCTCCAAGGAGGGAGATTGCTAGTAAAGTGGCTGGAATGGCGAACCCTAGCACAAGGACATGAGAAATGAGGTGCGTTTTAGAAACCTTTCCCGATCACACGGTGTACCATCTTCTGGGTTTCTCATGCATGTTTTCGATGTAGGAAGATGCCCTTGAACCTGGAGATTTGGGACCCATGCGATGGGTACCACGCAGTATTACTTTAAAGGGTCTGCGTTTGCTCACCCGACCTCACCAAACCTCTCAGCCCCAAGAGTATCCACCCTTATGTCTCAATCAGCTGTGGGTCTAGATATGGTCAATCCAGGTGGCATCACAGCCCCTGAACGAATTTTGTAAGAATTTCTCTCTCTTTCACTGTCTTTGTTTCACGGGTTTGTAAAAGTAATTGATTTTTATAATGGGGTTTAGCTGCTTTTCACTGCTGTGTTTATGTCACTTTACACCCACTTGACTCACTTACAGAGAGATATCAATACATAGGTTTTAAGATTCTTACTAGTCAGATATATTCTTGGGCGGTGAATAGGGGGTGTTGAGTCCAATTCACTGAGCAAGGAGTAGGTCTTGTCTATTACATATTGGGTTTATGGAACGGTATCTGAGGTAATTTGATACCCTTGTTTTATGCATCACCCCACCTCACCTTTCCCGTTAAGCAGCCATAGTGTGTTTCTGAAAGTGTGACTGTTTTCTGTTTTGTAATTCAGTTCAAGGGGAGCGGTTTTTGCATTTCCTCTATAAGTGATATCTTATGATAAGTGTCTTTTTCTGTGTGACTTATTTCACTTAGAATCGTCGTACCTAAATCCACTCATCATGCTGCTACTAGCCTTATGACGTTGATTTCATGGCTGAGTGATATTGCATTGTACATAAGGACCACAACTTCTTTATCCATTTTTCTCTTTCCTGGGATATTTAAGGTGTAACGAAGTGGAGGTTCTTGTCAACAGAGCAGCCCTAAACGTTGGGGTGCCTGTGTCTTGCTGATTTTTACTTTTCCCAATTTATACACCCATGAGTGGAAGTGCCCTATGCTCTCTAAGCTGAGTTTTTTAGATGTTTCAGGACACACCGTACACTTCTCCAGAGTGGCTGTTGGCAATTTACATCCCGCCCATCAGCGTAGCAAGGCTCCCGTTTCTCCATGTTCTGTCCTGCATTTCTGGTTTTGACACTTTTTCAGCATGGCCCTTTTGACCGATGGGACGCGAGATTTCTTTGTAGCCCTGATTTCCCTTTCCAGGTTGCTTGTTTGGCCAAAAAGGGCGTATGCGTTTTTTCCTGAATATATTCAGGAAAAAACGCATACGCCCTTTTTGGCCAAGGGCATCATTGTCGAGGTTTTGCCGCTTTTCCTGTGCTTTAAAGGCGATTCGAATATCCCTCCTGAAATCTGTTTCTTGCAATTCTGCCTTGCTTTCAAATCCTCTTCGTTACCTTCCCTCAATATATTTGTGGACGAGAGTGATCATTTATAAGTCTGCAGGTTTGTGAATTGCAGTGCCCCTGAGCTCCATTTTTCAACTCGCTTTCTTGGGAGCTGGCCGCAAAAGCGCAGGATTGCTTCAGGCCCTATTCTGGCCCCGGGCGGCAGGCTGAGCCTGTGCTTAATTCTTCTTCCTGATGGGAAAATAGAGTTAACTGTGCCTGTCCCAACACCTAGAGCTAGTCTCTCATTGGTTGCCCACTTCCCGTTCATCCTCAGGACAAATTGCAACCTGTACGGAACAGGAGGTTAAAGGTGCTGATTCTCCAAGGAGGGAGATTGCTAGTAAAGTGGCTGGAATGGCGAACCCGAGCACAAGGACATGAGAAATGAGGTGCGTTTTAGAAACCTTTCCCGATCACACGGTGTACCATCTTCTGGGTTTCTCATGCATGTTTTCGATGTAGGAAGATGCCCTTGAACCTGGAGATTTGGGACCCATGCGATGGGTACCACGCAGTATTACTTTAAAGGGTCTGCGTTTGCTCACCCGACCTCACCAAACCTCTCAGCCCCAAGAGTATCCACCCTTATGTCTCAATCAGCTGTGGGTCTAGATATGGTCAATCCAGGTGGCATCACAGCCCCTGAACGAATTTTGTAAGAATTTCTCTCTCTTTCACTGTCTTTGTTTCACGGGTTTGTAAAAGTAATTGATTTTTATAATGGGGTTTAGCTGCTTTTCACTGCTGTGTTTATGTCACTTTACACCCACTTGACTCACTTACAGAGAGATATCAATACATAGGTTTTAACATTCTTACTAGTCAGATATATTCTTGGGCGGTGAATAGGGGATGTTGAGTCCAATTCACTGAGCAAGGAGTAGGTCTTGTCTATTACATATTGGGTTTATGGAACGGTATCTGAGGTAATTTGATACCCTTGTTTTATGCATCACCCCACCTCACCTTTCCCGTTAAGCAGCCATAGTGTGTTTCTGAAAGTGTGACTCTGTTCTGTTTTGTAATTCAGTTCAAGGGTAGCGGTTTTTGCATTCTCTCTATAAGTGATATGATAAGTGTCTTTTTCTGTGTGACTTATTTCACTTAGAATCGTCGTACCTAAATCCACTCATCATGCTGCTACTAGCCTTATGACGTTGATTTCATGGCTGAGTGATATTGCATTGTACATAAGGACCACAACTTCTTTATCCATTTTTCTCTTTCCTGGGATATTTAAGGTGTAACGAAGTGGAGGTTCTTGACAACAGAGCAGCCCTAAACGTTGGGGTGCCTGTGTCTTGTTGAATTTTAGTTTTCCCAATTTATACACCCATGAGTGGAAGTGCCCTATGCTCTCTAAGCTGAGTTTTTTAGATGTTTCAGGACACACCGTACACTTCTCCAGAGTGGCTGTTGGCAATTTACATCCCGCCCATCAGCGTAGCAAGGCTCCCGTTTCTCCATGGTCTGTCCTGCATTTCTGGTTTTGACACTTTTTCAGCATGGCCCTTTTGACCGATGGGACGCGAGACTTCTTTGTAACGCTGATTTCCCTTTCCAGGTTGCTTGGTTGGCCAAAAAGGGCGTATGCGTTTTTTCCTGAATATATTCAGGAAAAAACGCATACGCCCTTTTTGGCCAAGGGCATCATTGTCGAGGTTTTGCCGCTTTTCCTGTGCTTTAAAGGCGATTCGAATCTCCCTCCTGAAATCTGTTTCCTGCAATTCTGCCTTGCTTTCAAATCCTCTTCGTTGCCTTCCCTCAATATATTTGTGGACGAGAGTGATCATTTATAAGTCTGCAGGTTTGTGAATTGCAGTGCCCCTGAGCTCCATTTTTCAACTCGCTTTCTTGGGAGCTGGCCGCAAAAGCGCAGGATTGCTTCAGGCCCTATTCTGGCCCCGGGCGGCAGGCTGAGCCTGTGCTTAATTCTTCTTCCTGATGGGAAAATAGAGTTAACTGTGCCTGTCCCAACACCTAGAGCTAGTCTCTCATTGGTTGCCCACTTCCCGTTCATCCTCAGGACAAATTGCAACCTGTACGGAACAGGAGGTTAAAGGTGCTGATTCTCCAAGGAGGGAGATTGCTAGTAAAGTGGCTGGAATGGCGAACCCGAGCACAAGGACATGAGAAATGAGGTGCGTTTTAGAAACCTTTCCCGATCACACGGTGTACCATCTTCTGGGTTTCTCATGCATGTTTTCGATGTAGGAAGATGCCCTTGAACCTGGAGATTTGGGACCCATGCGATGGGTACCACGCAGTATTACTTTAAAGGGTCTGCGTTTGCTCACCCGACCTCACCAAACCTCTCAGCCCCAAGAGTGTTCACCCTTATGTCTCAATCAGCTGTGGGTCTAGATATGGTCAATCCAGGTGGCATCACAGCCCCTGAACGAATTTTGTAAGAATTTCTCTCTCTTTCACTGTCTTTGTTTCAAGGGTTTGTAAAAGTAATTGATTTTTATAATGGGGTTTAGCTGCTTTTCACTGCTGTGTTTATGTCACTTTACACCCACTTGACTCACTTACAGAGAGATATCAATACATAGGTTTTAAGATTCTTACTAATCAGATATATTCTTGGGCGGTGAATAGGGGGTGTTGAGTCCAATTCACTGAGCAAGGAGTAGGTCTTGTCTATTACATATTGGGTTTATGGAACGGTATCTGAGGTAATTTGATACCCTTGTTTTATGCATCACCCCACCTCACCTTTCCCGTTAAGCAGCCATAGTGTGTTTCTGAAAGTGTGACTTTGTTCTGTTTTGTAATTCAGTTCAAGGGTAGCAGTTTTTGCATTCCCTCTATAAGTGATATCTTATGATAAGTGTCTTTTTCTGTGTGACTTATTTCACTTAGAATCGTCATACCTAAATCCACTCATCATGCTGCTACTAGCCTTATGACGTTGATTTCATGGCTGAGTGATATTGCATTGTACATAAGGACCACAACTTCTTTATCCATTTTTCTCTTTCCTGGGATATTTAAGGTGTAACGAAGTGGAGGTTCTTGTCAACAGAGCAGCCCTAAACGTTGGGGTACCTGTGTCTTGCTGATTTTTACTTTTCCCAATTAATACACCCATGAGTGGAAGTGCCCTATGCTCTCTAAGCTGAGTTTTTTAGATGTTTCAGGACACACCGTACACTTCTCCAGAGTGGCTGTTGTCAATTTACATCCCACCCATCAGCGTAGCAAGGCTCCCGTTTCTCCATGGTCTGTCCTGCATTTCTGGTTTTGACACTTTTTCAGCATGGCCCTTTTGACCGATGGGACGCGAGACTTCTTTGTAGCGCTGATTTCCCTTTCCAGGTTGCTTGGTTGGCCAAAAAGGGCGTATGCGTTTTTTCCTGAATATATTCAGGAAAAAACGCATACGCCCTTTTTGGCCAAGGGCATCATTGTCGAGGTTTTGCCGCTTTTCCTGTGCTTTAAAGGCGATTCGAATATCCCTCCTGAAATCTGTTTCCTGCAATTCTGCCTTGCTTTCAAATCCTCTTCGTTGCCTTCCCTCAATATATTTGTGGACGAGAGTGATCATTTATAAGTCTGCAGGTTTGTGAATTGCAGTGCCCCTGAGCTCCATTTTTCAACTCGCTTTCTTGGGAGCTGGCCGCAAAAGCGCAGGATTGCTTCAGGCCCTATTCTGGCCCCGGGCGGCAGGCTGAGCCTGTGCTTAATTCTTCTTCCTGATGGGAAAATAGAGTTAACTGTGCCTGTCCCAACACCTAGAGTTAGTCTCTCATTGGTTCCCCCTCTTCCCGTTCATCCTCAGGACAAATTGCAACCTGTACGGAACAGGAGGTTAAAGGTGCTGATTCTCCAAGGAGGGAGATTGCTAGTAAAGCGGCTGGAATGGCGAACCCGAGAACAAGGACATGAGAAATGAGGTGCGTTTTAGAAACCTTTCCCGATCACACGGTGTACCATCTTCTGGGTTTCTCATGCATGTTTTCGGTGTAGGAAGATGCCCTTGAACCTGGAGATTTGGGACCCATGGGATGGGTACTACGCAGTATTACTTTAAAGGGTCTACGTTTGCTCACCCGACCTCACCAAACCTCTCAGCCCCAAGAGTGTCCACCCTTATGTCTCAATCAGCTGTGGGTCTAGATATGGTCAATCCAGGTGGCATCACAGCCCCTGAACGAATTTTGTAAGAATTTCTCTCTCTTTCACTGTCTTTGTTTCACGGGTTTGTAAAAGTAATTGATTTTTATAATGGGGTTTAGCTGCTTTTCACTGCTGTGTTTATGTCACTTTACACCCACTTGACTCACTTACAGAGAGATATCAATACATAGGTTTTAAGATTCTTACTAGTCAGATATATTCTTGGGCGGTGAATAGGGGGTGTTGAGTCCAATTCACTGAGCAAGGAGTAGGTCTTGTCTATTACATATTTGGTTTATGGAACGGTATCTGAGCTAATTTGAAACCCTTGTTTTATGCAACACCCCACCTCATCTTTCCCGTTAAGAAGCCATAGTGTGTTTCTGAAAGTGTGACTCTGTTCTGTTTTGTAATTCAGTTCAAGGGTAGCGGTTTTTGCATTCTCTCTATAAGTGATATGATAAGTGTCTTTTTCTGTGTGACTTATTTCACTTAGAATCGTCGTACCTAAATCCACTCATCATGCTGCTACTAGCCTTATGACGTTGATTTCATGGCTGAGTGATATTGCATTGTACATAAGGACCACAACTTCTTTATCCATTTTTCTCTTTCCTGGGATATTTAAGGTGTAACGAAGTGGAGGTTCTTGACAACAGAGCAGCCCTAAACGTTGGGGTGCCTGTGTCTTGTTGAATTTTAGTTTTCCCAATTTATACACCCATGAGTGGAAGTGCCCTATGCTCTCTAAGCTGAGTTTTTTAGATGTTTCAGGACACACCGTACACTTCTCCAGAGTGGCTGTTGGCAATTTACATCCCGCCCATCAGCGTAGCAAGGCTCCCGTTTCTCCATGGTCTGTCCTGCATTTCTGGTTTTGACACTTTTTCAGCATGGCCCTTTTGACCGATGGGACGCGAGACTTCTTTGTAACGCTGATTTCCCTTTCCAGGTTGCTTGGTTGGCCAAAAAGGGCGTATGCGTTTTTTCCTGAATATATTCAGGAAAAAACGCATACGCCCTTTTTGGCCAAGGGCATCATTGTCGAGGTTTTGCCGCTTTTCCTGTGCTTTAAAGGCGATTCGAATCTCCCTCCTGAAATCTGTTTCCTGCAATTCTGCCTTGCTTTCAAATCCTCTTCGTTGCCTTCCCTCAATATATTTGTGGACGAGAGTGATCATTTATAAGTCTGCAGGTTTGTGAATTGCAGTGCCCCTGAGCTCCATTTTTCAACTCGCTTTCTTGGGAGCTGGCCGCAAAAGCGCAGGATTGCTTCAGGCCCTATTCTGGCCCCGGGCGGCAGGCTGAGCCTGTGCTTAATTCTTCTTCCTGATGGGAAAATAGAGTTAACTGTGCCTGTCCCAACACCTAGAGCTAGTCTCTCATTGGTTGCCCACTTCCCGTTCATCCTCAGGACAAATTGCAACCTGTACGGAACAGGAGGTTAAAGGTGCTGATTCTCCAAGGAGGGAGATTGCTAGTAAAGTGGCTGGAATGGCGAACCCGAGCACAAGGACATGAGAAATGAGGTGCGTTTTAGAAACCTTTCCCGATCACACGGTGTACCATCTTCTGGGTTTCTCATGCATGTTTTCGATGTAGGAAGATGCCCTTGAACCTGGAGATTTGGGACCCATGCGATGGGTACCACGCAGTATTACTTTAAAGGGTCTGCGTTTGCTCACCCGACCTCACCAAACCTCTCAGCCCCAAGAGTGTTCACCCTTATGTCTCAATCAGCTGTGGGTCTAGATATGGTCAATCCAGGTGGCATCACAGCCCCTGAACGAATTTTGTAAGAATTTCTCTCTCTTTCACTGTCTTTGTTTCAAGGGTTTGTAAAAGTAATTGATTTTTATAATGGGGTTTAGCTGCTTTTCACTGCTGTGTTTATGTCACTTTACACCCACTTGACTCACTTACAGAGAGATATCAATACATAGGTTTTAAGATTCTTACTAATCAGATATATTCTTGGGCGGTGAATAGGGGGTGTTGAGTCCAATTCACTGAGCAAGGAGTAGGTCTTGTCTATTACATATTGGGTTTATGGAACGGTATCTGAGGTAATTTGATACCCTTGTTTTATGCATCACCCCACCTCACCTTTCCCGTTAAGCAGCCATAGTGTGTTTCTGAAAGTGTGACTTTGTTCTGTTTTGTAATTCAGTTCAAGGGTAGCAGTTTTTGCATTCCCTCTATAAGTGATATCTTATGATAAGTGTCTTTTTCTGTGTGACTTATTTCACTTAGAATCGTCGTACCTAAATCCACTCATCATGCTGCTACTAGCCTTATGACGTTGATTTCATGGCTGAGTGATATTGCATTGTACATAAGGACCACAACTTCTTTATCCATTTTTCTCTTTCCTGGGATATTTAAGGTGTAACGAAGTGGAGGTTCTTGTCAACAGAGCAGCCCTAAACGTTGGGGTACCTGTGTCTTGCTGATTTTTACTTTTCCCAATTAATACACCCATGAGTGGAAGTGCCCTATGCTCTCTAAGCTGAGTTTTTTAGATGTTTCAGGACACACCGTACACTTCTCCAGAGTGGCTGTTGTCAATTTACATCCCACCCATCAGCGTAGCAAGGCTCCCGTTTCTCCATGGTCTGTCCTGCATTTCTGGTTTTGACACTTTTTCAGCATGGCCCTTTTGACCGATGGGACGCGAGACTTCTTTGTAGCGCTGATTTCCCTTTCCAGGTTGCTTGGTTGGCCAAAAAGGGCGTATGCGTTTTTTCCTGAATATATTCAGGAAAAAACGCATACGCCCTTTTTGGCCAAGGGCATCATTGTCGAGGTTTTGCCGCTTTTCCTGTGCTTTAAAGGCGATTCGAATATCCCTCCTGAAATCTGTTTCCTGCAATTCTGCCTTGCTTTCAAATCCTCTTCGTTGCCTTCCCTCAATATATTTGTGGACGAGAGTGATCATTTATAAGTCTGCAGGTTTGTGAATTGCAGTGCCCCTGAGCTCCATTTTTCAACTCGCTTTCTTGGGAGCTGGCCGCAAAAGCGCAGGATTGCTTCAGGCCCTATTCTGGCCCCGGGCGGCAGGCTGAGCCTGTGCTTAATTCTTCTTCCTGATGGGAAAATAGAGTTAACTGTGCCTGTCCCAACACCTAGAGTTAGTCTCTCATTGGTTCCCCCTCTTCCCGTTCATCCTCAGGACAAATTGCAACCTGTACGGAACAGGAGGTTAAAGGTGCTGATTCTCCAAGGAGGGAGATTGCTAGTAAAGCGGCTGGAATGGCGAACCCGAGAACAAGGACATGAGAAATGAGGTGCGTTTTAGAAACCTTTCCCGATCACACGGTGTACCATCTTCTGGGTTTCTCATGCATGTTTTCGGTGTAGGAAGATGCCCTTGAACCTGGAGATTTGGGACCCATGGGATGGGTACTACGCAGTATTACTTTAAAGGGTCTACGTTTGCTCACCCGACCTCACCAAACCTCTCAGCCCCAAGAGTGTCCACCCTTATGTCTCAATCAGCTGTGGGTCTAGATATGGTCAATCCAGGTGGCATCACAGCCCCTGAACGAATTTTGTAAGAATTTCTCTCTCTTTCACTGTCTTTGTTTCACGGGTTTGTAAAAGTAATTGATTTTTATAATGGGGTTTAGCTGCTTTTCACTGCTGTGTTTATGTCACTTTACACCCACTTGACTCACTTACAGAGAGATATCAATACATAGGTTTTAAGATTCTTACTAGTCAGATATATTCTTGGGCGGTGAATAGGGGGTGTTGAGTCCAATTCACTGAGCAAGGAGTAGGTCTTGTCTATTACATATTTGGTTTATGGAACGGTATCTGAGCTAATTTGAAACCCTTGTTTTATGCAACACCCCACCTCATCTTTCCCGTTAAGAAGCCATAGTGTGTTTCTGAAAGTGTGACTCTGTTCTGTTTTGTAATTCAGTTCAAGGGTAGCGGTTTTTGCATTCTCTCTATAAGTGATATGATAAGTGTCTTTTTCTGTGTGACTTATTTCACTTAGAATCGTCGTACCTAAATCCACTCATCATGCTGCTACTAGCCTTATGACGTTGATTTCATGGCTGAGTGATATTGCATTGTACATAAGGACCACAACTTCTTTATCCATTTTTCTCTTTCCTGGGATATTTAAGGTGTAACGAAGTGGAGGTTCTTGACAACAGAGCAGCCCTAAACGTTGGGGTGCCTGTGTCTTGTTGAATTTTAGTTTTCCCAATTTATACACCCATGAGTGGAAGTGCCCTATGCTCTCTAAGCTGAGTTTTTTAGATGTTTCAGGACACACCGTACACTTCTCCAGAGTGGCTGTTGGCAATTTACATCCCGCCCATCAGCGTAGCAAGGCTCCCGTTTCTCCATGGTCTGTCCTGCATTTCTGGTTTTGACACTTTTTCAGCATGGCCCTTTTGACCGATGGGACGCGAGACTTCTTTGTAACGCTGATTTCCCTTTCCAGGTTGCTTGGTTGGCCAAAAAGGGCGTATGCGTTTTTTCCTGAATATATTCAGGAAAAAACGCATACGCCCTTTTTGGCCAAGGGCATCATTGTCGAGGTTTTGCCGCTTTTCCTGTGCTTTAAAGGCGATTCGAATCTCCCTCCTGAAATCTGTTTCCTGCAATTCTGCCTTGCTTTCAAATCCTCTTCGTTGCCTTCCCTCAATATATTTGTGGACGAGAGTGATCATTTATAAGTCTGCAGGTTTGTGAATTGCAGTGCCCCTGAGCTCCATTTTTCAACTCGCTTTCTTGGGAGCTGGCCGCAAAAGCGCAGGATTGCTTCAGGCCCTATTCTGGCCCCGGGCGGCAGGCTGAGCCTGTGCTTAATTCTTCTTCCTGATGGGAAAATAGAGTTAACTGTGCCTGTCCCAACACCTAGAGCTAGTCTCTCATTGGTTGCCCACTTCCCGTTCATCCTCAGGACAAATTGCAACCTGTACGGAACAGGAGGTTAAAGGTGCTGATTCTCCAAGGAGGGAGATTGCTAGTAAAGTGGCTGGAATGGCGAACCCGAGCACAAGGACATGAGAAATGAGGTGCGTTTTAGAAACCTTTCCCGATCACACGGTGTACCATCTTCTGGGTTTCTCATGCATGTTTTCGATGTAGGAAGATGCCCTTGAACCTGGAGATTTGGGACCCATGCGATGGGTACCACGCAGTATTACTTTAAAGGGTCTGCGTTTGCTCACCCGACCTCACCAAACCTCTCAGCCCCAAGAGTGTTCACCCTTATGTCTCAATCAGCTGTGGGTCTAGATATGGTCAATCCAGGTGGCATCACAGCCCCTGAACGAATTTTGTAAGAATTTCTCTCTCTTTCACTGTCTTTGTTTCAAGGGTTTGTAAAAGTAATTGATTTTTATAATGGGGTTTAGCTGCTTTTCACTGCTGTGTTTATGTCACTTTACACCCACTTGACTCACTTACAGAGAGATATCAATACATAGGTTTTAAGATTCTTACTAATCAGATATATTCTTGGGCGGTGAATAGGGGGTGTTGAGTCCAATTCACTGAGCAAGGAGTAGGTCTTGTCTATTACATATTGGGTTTATGGAACGGTATCTGAGGTAATTTGATACCCTTGTTTTATGCATCACCCCACCTCACCTTTCCCGTTAAGCAGCCATAGTGTGTTTCTGAAAGTGTGACTTTGTTCTGTTTTGTAATTCAGTTCAAGGGTAGCAGTTTTTGCATTCCCTCTATAAGTGATATCTTATGATAAGTGTCTTTTTCTGTGTGACTTATTTCACTTAGAATCGTCGTACCTAAATCCACTCATCATGCTGCTACTAGCCTTATGACGTTGATTTCATGGCTGAGTGATATTGCATTGTACATAAGGACCACAACTTCTTTATCCATTTTTCTCTTTCCTGGGATATTTAAGGTGTAACGAAGTGGAGGTTCTTGTCAACAGAGCAGCCCTAAACGTTGGGGTACCTGTGTCTTGCTGATTTTTACTTTTCCCAATTAATACACCCATGAGTGGAAGTGCCCTATGCTCTCTAAGCTGAGTTTTTTAGATGTTTCAGGACACACCGTACACTTCTCCAGAGTGGCTGTTGTCAATTTACATCCCACCCATCAGCGTAGCAAGGCTCCCGTTTCTCCATGGTCTGTCCTGCATTTCTGGTTTTGACACTTTTTCAGCATGGCCCTTTTGACCGATGGGACGCGAGACTTCTTTGTAGCGCTGATTTCCCTTTCCAGGTTGCTTGGTTGGCCAAAAAGGGCGTATGCGTTTTTTCCTGAATATATTCAGGAAAAAACGCATACGCCCTTTTTGGCCAAGGGCATCATTGTCGAGGTTTTGCCGCTTTTCCTGTGCTTTAAAGGCGATTCGAATATCCCTCCTGAAATCTGTTTCCTGCAATTCTGCCTTGCTTTCAAATCCTCTTCGTTGCCTTCCCTCAATATATTTGTGGACGAGAGTGATCATTTATAAGTCTGCAGGTTTGTGAATTGCAGTGCCCCTGAGCTCCATTTTTCAACTCGCTTTCTTGGGAGCTGGCCGCAAAAGCGCAGGATTGCTTCAGGCCCTATTCTGGCCCCGGGCGGCAGGCTGAGCCTGTGCTTAATTCTTCTTCCTGATGGGAAAATAGAGTTAACTGTGCCTGTCCCAACACCTAGAGTTAGTCTCTCATTGGTTCCCCCTCTTCCCGTTCATCCTCAGGACAAATTGCAACCTGTACGGAACAGGAGGTTAAAGGTGCTGATTCTCCAAGGAGGGAGATTGCTAGTAAAGCGGCTGGAATGGCGAACCCGAGAACAAGGACATGAGAAATGAGGTGCGTTTTAGAAACCTTTCCCGATCACACGGTGTACCATCTTCTGGGTTTCTCATGCATGTTTTCGGTGTAGGAAGATGCCCTTGAACCTGGAGATTTGGGACCCATGGGATGGGTACTACGCAGTATTACTTTAAAGGGTCTACGTTTGCTCACCCGACCTCACCAAACCTCTCAGCCCCAAGAGTGTCCACCCTTATGTCTCAATCAGCTGTGGGTCTAGATATGGTCAATCCAGGTGGCATCACAGCCCCTGAACGAATTTTGTAAGAATTTCTCTCTCTTTCACTGTCTTTGTTTCACGGGTTTGTAAAAGTAATTGATTTTTATAATGGGGTTTAGCTGCTTTTCACTGCTGTGTTTATGTCACTTTACACCCACTTGACTCACTTACAGAGAGATATCAATACATAGGTTTTAAGATTCTTACTAGTCAGATATATTCTTGGGCGGTGAATAGGGGGTGTTGAGTCCAATTCACTGAGCAAGGAGTAGGTCTTGTCTATTACATATTTGGTTTATGGAACGGTATCTGAGCTAATTTGAAACCCTTGTTTTATGCAACACCCCACCTCATCTTTCCCGTTAAGAAGCCATAGTGTGTTTCTGAAAGTGTGACTCTGTTCTGTTTTGTAATTCAGTTCAAGGGTAGCGGTTTTTGCATTCTCTCTATAAGTGATATGATAAGTGTCTTTTTCTGTGTGACTTATTTCACTTAGAATCGTCGTACCTAAATCCACTCATCATGCTGCTACTAGCCTTATGACGTTGATTTCATGGCTGAGTGATATTGCATTGTACATAAGGACCACAACTTCTTTATCCATTTTTCTCTTTCCTGGGATATTTAAGGTGTAACGAAGTGGAGGTTCTTGACAACAGAGCAGCCCTAAACGTTGGGGTGCCTGTGTCTTGTTGAATTTTAGTTTTCCCAATTTATACACCCATGAGTGGAAGTGCCCTATGCTCTCTAAGCTGAGTTTTTTAGATGTTTCAGGACACACCGTACACTTCTCCAGAGTGGCTGTTGGCAATTTACATCCCGCCCATCAGCGTAGCAAGGCTCCCGTTTCTCCATGGTCTGTCCTGCATTTCTGGTTTTGACACTTTTTCAGCATGGCCCTTTTGACCGATGGGACGCGAGACTTCTTTGTAACGCTGATTTCCCTTTCCAGGTTGCTTGGTTGGCCAAAAAGGGCGTATGCGTTTTTTCCTGAATATATTCAGGAAAAAACGCATACGCCCTTTTTGGCCAAGGGCATCATTGTCGAGGTTTTGCCGCTTTTCCTGTGCTTTAAAGGCGATTCGAATCTCCCTCCTGAAATCTGTTTCCTGCAATTCTGCCTTGCTTTCAAATCCTCTTCGTTGCCTTCCCTCAATATATTTGTGGACGAGAGTGATTATTTATAAGTCTGCAGGTTTGTGAATTGCAGTGCCACTGAGCTCCATTTTTCAACTCGCTTTCTTGGGAGCTAGCCGCAAAAGCGCAGGATTGCTTCAGGCCCTATTCTGGTCCCGGGCGGCAGGCTGAGCCTGTGCTTAATTCTTCTTCCTGATGGGAAAATAGAGTTAACTGTGCCTGTCCCAAAACCTAGAGCTAGTCTCTCATTGGTTGCCCTCTTCCCGTTCATCCTCAGGACAAATTGCAACCTGTACGGAACAGGAGGTTAAAGGTGCTGATTCTCCAAGGAGGGAGATTGCTAGTAAAGCGGCTGGAATGGCGAACCCGAGCACAAGGACATGAGAAATGAGGTGCGTTTTAGAAACCTTTCCCGATCACATGGTGCACCATCTTCTGGGTTTCTCATGCATGTTTTCGATGTAGGAAGATGCCCTTGAACCTGGAGATTTGGGACCCATGCGATGGGTACCACGCAGTATTACTTTAAAGGGTCTGCGTTTGCTCACCCGACCTCACCAAACCTCTCAGCCCCAAGAGTGTCCACCCTTATGTCTCAATCAGCTGTGGGTCTAGATATGGTCAATCCAGGTGGCATCACAGCCCCTGAACGAATTTTGTAAGAATTTCTCTCTCTTTCACTGTCTTTGTTTCACGGGTTTGTAAAAGTAATTGATTTTTATAATGGGGTTTAGCTGCTTTTCACTGCTGTGTTTATGTCACTTTACACCCACTTGACTCACTTACAGAGAGATATCAATACATAGGTTTTAAGATTCTTACTAGTCAGATATATTCTTGGGCGGTGAATAGGGGGTGTTGAGTCCAATTCACTGAGCAAGGAGTAGGTCTTGTCTATTACATATTGGGTTTATGGAACGGTATCTGAGGTAATTTGATACCCTTGTTTTATGCATCACCCCACCTCACCTTTCCCGTTAAGCAGCCATAGTGTGTTTCTGAAAGTGTGACTTTGTTCTGTTTTGTAATTCAGTTCAAGGGTAGCGGTTTTTGCATTCCCTCTATAAGTGATATCTTATGATAAGTGTCTTTTTCTGTGTGACTTATTTCACTTAGAATCGTCGTACCTAAATCCACTCATCATGCTGCTAGTAGCCTTATGACGTTGATTTCATGGCTGAGTGATATTGCATTGTACATAAGGACCACAACTTCTTTATCCATTTTTCTCTTTCCTGGGATATTTAAGGTGTAACGAAGTGGAGGTTCTTGTCAACAGAGCAGCCCTAAACGTTGGGGTGCCTGTGTCTTGCTGATTTTTACTTTTCCCAATTAATACACCCATGAGTGGAAGTGCCCTATGCTCTCTAAGCTGAGTTTTTTAGATGTTTCAGGACACACCGTACACTTCTCCAGAGTGGCTGTTGGCAATTTACATCCCGCCCATCAGCGTAGCAAGGCTCCCGTTTCTCCATGGTCTGTCCTGCATTTCTGGTTTTGACACTTTTTCAGCATGGCCCTTTTGACCGATGGGACGCGAGACTTCTTTGTAGCGCTGATTTCACTTTCCAGGTTGCTTGGTTGGCCAAAAAGGGCGTATGCGTTTTTTCCTGAATATATTCAGGAAAAAACGCATACGCCTTTTTTGGCCAAGGGCATCATTGTCGAGGTTTTGCCGCTTTTCCTGTGCTTTAAAGGCGATTCGAATCTCCCTCCTGAAATCTGTTTCCTGCAATTCTGCCTTGCTTTCAAATCCTCTTCGTTGCCTTCCCTCAATATATTTGTGGACGAGAGTGATCATTTATAAGTCTGCAGGTTTGTGAATTGCAGTGCCCCTGAGCTCCATTTTTCAACTCGCTTTCTTGGGAGCTGGCCGCAAAAGCGCAGGATTGCTTCAGGCCCTATTCTGGCCCCGGGCGGCAGGCTGAGCCTGTGCTTAATTCTTCTTCCTGATGGGAAAATAGAGTTAACTGTGCCTGTCCCAACACCTAGAGTCAGTCTCTCATTGGTTCCCCCTCTTCCCGTTCATCCTCAGGACAAATTGCAACCTGTACGGAACAGGAGGTTAAAGATGCTGATTCTCCAAGGAGGGAGATTGCTAGTAAAGCGGCTGGAATGGCGAACCCGAGCACAAGGACATGAGAAATGAGGTGCGTTTTAGAAACCTTTCCCGATCACACGGTGTACCATCTTCTGGGTTTCTCATGCATGTTTTCGATGTAGGAAGATGCCCTTGAACCTGGAGATTTGGGACCCATGGGATGGGTACCACGCAGTATTACTTTAAAGGGTCTGCGTTTGCTCACCCGACCTCACCAAACCTCTCAGCCCCAAGAGTGTCCACCCTTATGTCTCAATCAGCTGTGGGTCTAGATATGGTCAATCCAGGTGGCATCACAGCCCCTGAACGAATTTTGTAAGAATTTCTCTCTCTTTCACTGTCTTTGTTTCACGGGTTTGTAAAAGTAATTGATTTTTATAATGGGGTTTACCTGCTTTTCACTGCTGTGTTTATGTCACTTTACACCCAGTTGACTCACTTACAGAGAGATATCAATACATAGGTTTTAAGATTCTTACTAGTCAGATATATTCTTGGGCTGTGAATAGGGGGTGTTGAGTCCAATTCACTGAGCAAGGAGTAGGTCTTGTCTATTACATATTGGGTTTATGGAACGGTATCTGAGCTAATTTGAAACCCTTGTTTTATGCATCAGCCCACCTCATCTTTCCCGTTAAGCAGCCATAGGGTGTTTCTGAAAGTGTGACTCTGTTCTGTTTTGTAATTCAGTTCAAGGGTAGCGGTTTTTGCATTCCCTTTATAAGTGATATCTTATGATAAGTGTCTTTTTCTGTGTGACTTATTTCACTTAGAATCGTCGTACCTAAATCCACTCATCATGCTGCTAGTAGCCTTATGACGTTGATTTCATGGCTGAGTGATATTGCATTGTACATAAGGACCACAACTTCTTTATCCATTTTTCTCTTTCCTGGGATATTTAAGGTGTAACGAAGTGGAGGTTCTTGTCAACAGAGCAGCCCTAAACGTTGGTGTGCCTGTGTCTTGCTGATTTTTACTTTTCCCAATTAATACACCCATGAGTGGAAGTGCCCTATGCTCTCTAAGCTGAGTTTTTTAGATGTTTCAGGACACACCGTACACTTCTCCAGAGTGGCTGTTGGCAATTTACATCCCGCCCATCAGCGTAGCAAGGCTCCCGTTTCTCCATGGTCTGTCCTGCATTTCTGGTTTTGACACTTTTTCAGCATGGCCCTTTTGACCGATGGGACGCGAGACTTCTTTGTAGCGCTGATTTCCCTTTCCAGGTTGCTTGGTTGGCCAAAAAGGGCGTATGCGTTTTTTCCTGAATATATTCAGGAAAAAACGCATACGCCCTTTTTGGCCAAGGGCATCATTGTCGAGGTTTTGCCGCTTTTCCTGTGCTTTAAAGGCGATTCGAATCTCCCTCCTGAAATCTGTTTCCTGCAATTCTGCCTTGCTTTCAAATCCTCTTCGTTGCCTTCCCTCAATATATTTGTGGACGAGAGTGATTATTTATAAGTCTGCAGGTTTGTGAATTGCAGTGCCCCTGAGCTCCATTTTTCAACTCGCTTTCTTGGGAGCTAGCCGCAAAAGCGCAGGATTGCTTCAGGCCCTATTCTGGTCCCGGGCGGCAGGCTGAGCCTGTGCTTAATTCTTCTTCCTGATGGGAAAATAGAGTTAACTGTGCCTGTCCCAACACCTAGAGCTAGTCTCTCATTGGTTGCCCTCTTCCCGTTCATCCTCAGGACAAATTGCAACCTGTACGGAACAGGAGGTTAAAGGTGCTGATTCTCCAAGGAGGGAGATTGCTAGTAAAGCGGCTGGAATGGCGAACCCGAGCACAAGGACATGAGAAATGAGGTGCGTTTTAGAAACCTTTCCCGATCACACGGTGTACCATCTTCTGGGTTTCTCATGCATGTTTTCGATGTAGGAAGATGCCCTTGAACCTGGAGATTTGGGACCCATGGGATGGGTACCACGCAGTATTACTTTAAAGGGTCTGCGTTTGCTCACCCGACCTCACCAAACCTCTCAGCCCCAAGAGTGTCCACCCTTATGTCTCAATCAGCTGTGGGTCTAGATATGGTCAATCCAGGTGGCATCACAGCCCCTGAACGAATTTTGTAAGAATTTCTCTCTCTTTCACTGTCTTTGTTTCACGGGTTTGTAAAAGTAATTGATTTTTATAATGGGGTTTAGCTGCTTTTCACTGCTGTGTTTATGTCACTTTACACCCACTTGACTCACTTACAGAGAGATATCAATACATAGGTTTTAAGATTCTTACTAGTCAGATATATTCTTGGGCGGTGAATAGGGGGTGTTGAGTCCAATTCACTGAGCAAGGAGTAGGTCTTGTCTATTACATATTGGGTTTATGGAACGGTATCTGAGGTAATTTGATACCCTTGTTTTATGCATCACCCCACCTCACCTTTCCCGTTAAGCAGCCATAGTGTGTTTCTGAAAGTGTGACTTTGTTCTGTTTTGTAATTCAGTTCAAGGGTAGCGGTTTTTGCATTCCCTCTATAAGTGATATCTTATGATAAGTGTCTTTTTCTGTGTGAATTATTTCACTTAGAATCGTCGTACCTAAATCCACTCATCATGCTGCTAGTAGCCTTATGACGTTGATTTCATGGCTGAGTGATATTGCATTGTACATAAGGACCACAACTTCTTTATCCATTTTTCTCTTTCCTGGGATATTTAAGGTGTAACGAAGTGGAGGTTCTTGTCAACAGAGCAGCCCTAAACGTTGGGGTGCCTGTGTCTTGCTGATTTTTACTTTTCCCAATTAATACACCCATGAGAGGAAGTGCCCTATGCTCTCTAAGCTGAGTTTTTTAGATGTTTCAGGACACACCGTACACTTCTCCAGAGTGGCTGTTGGCAATTTACATCCCGCCCATCAGCGTAGCAAGGCTCCCGTTTCTCCATGGTCTGTCCTGCATTTCTGGTTTTGACACTTTTTCAGCATGGCACTTTTGACCGATGGAACGCGAGACTTCTTTGTAGCGCTGATTTCCCTTTCCAGGTTGCTTGGTTGGCCAAAAAGGGCGTATGC
Source organism: Balaenoptera physalus (assembly GCF_965194825.1). Classification (NCBI taxonomy): domain Eukaryota; kingdom Metazoa; phylum Chordata; class Mammalia; order Artiodactyla; family Balaenopteridae; genus Balaenoptera; species Balaenoptera physalus. The sequence continues at coordinate 312,386 of NW_028125981.1, read as the reverse complement.
GTTTTTTCCTGAATATATTCAGGAAAAAACGCATACGCCCTTTTTGGCCAAGGGCATCATTGTCGAGGTTTTGCCGCTTTTCCTGTGCTTTAAAGGCGATTCGAATCTCCCTCCTGAAATCTGTTTCCTGCAATTCTGCCTTGCTTTCAAATCCTCTTCGTTGCCTTCCCACAATATATTTGTGGACGAGAGTGATCATTTATAAGTCTGCAGGTTTGTGAATTGCAGTGCCCCTGAGCTCCATTTTTCAACTCGCTTTCTTGGAGCTGGCCGCAAAAGCGCAGGATTGCTTCAGGCCCTATTCTGGCCCCGGGCGGCAGGCTGAGCCTGTGCTTAATTCTTCTTCCTGATGGGAAAATAGAGTTAACTGTGCCTGTCCCAACACCTAGAGTTAGTCTCTCATTGGTTCCCCCTCTTCCCGTTCATCCTCAGGACAAATTGCAAGCTGTACGGAACAGGAGAGTAAAGGTGCTGATTCTCCAAGGAGGGAGATTGCTAGTAAAGCGGCTGGAATGGCGAACCCGAGCACAAGGACATGAGAAATGAGGTGCGTTTTAGAAACCTTTCCCGATCACACGGTGTACCATCTTCTGGGTTTCTCATGCATGTTTTCGATATAGGAAGATGCCCTTGAACCTGGAGATTTGGGACCCATGCGATGGGTACCACGCAGTATTACTTTAAAGGGTCTGCGTTTGCTCACCCGACCTCACCAAATCTCTCAGCCCCAAGAGTGTCCACCCTTATGTCTCAATCAGCTGTGGGTCTAGATATGGTCAATCCAGGTGGCATCACAGCCCCTGAACGAATTTTGTAAGAATTTCTCTCTCTTTCACTGTCTTTGTTTCACGGGTTTGTAAAAGTAATTGATTTTTATAATGGGGTTTAGCTGCTTTTCACTGCTGTGTTTATGTCACTTTAAACCCACTTGACTCACTTACAGAGAGATATCAATACATAGGTTTTAAGATTCTTACTAGTCAGATATATTCTTGGGCGGTGAATAGGGGGTGTTGAGTCCAATTCACTGAGCAAGGAGTAGGTCTTGTCTATTACATATTGGGTTTATGGAACGGTATCTGAGGTAATTTGATACCCTTGTTTTATGCATCACCCCACCTCACATTTCCCGTTAAGCAGCCATAGTGTGTCTCTGAAAGTGTGACGTTGTTCTGTTTTGTAATTCAGTTCAAGGGTAGCGGTTTTTGCATTCCCTCTATAAGTGATATCTTATGATAAGTGTCTTTTTCTGTGTGACTTATTTCACTTAGAATCGTCGTACCTAAATCCACTCATCATGCTGCTACTAGCCTTATGACGTTGATTTCATGGCTGAGTGATATTGCATTGTACATAAGGACCACAACTTCTTTATCCATTTTTCTCTTTCCTGGGATATTTAAGGTGTAACGAAGTGGAGGTTCTTGTCAACAGAGCAGCCCTAAACGTTGGGGTGCCTGTGTCTTGCTGATTTTTACTTTTCCCAATTAATACACCCATGAGTGGAAGTGCCCTATGCTCTCTAAGCTGAGTTTTTTAGATGTTTCGGGACACACCGTACACTTCTCCAGAGTGGCTGTTGGCAATTTACATCCCGCCTATCAGTGTAGCAAGGGTCCCGTTTCTCCATGGTCTGTCCTGCATTTCTGGTTTTGACCCTTTTTCAGCATGGCCCTTTTGACCGATGGGACGCGAGACTTCTTTGTAGCGCTGATTTCCCTTTCCAGGTTGCTTGGTTGGCCAAAAAGGGCGTATGCGTTTTTTCCTGAATATATTCAGGAAAAAACGCATACGCCCTTTTTGGCCAAGGGCATCATTGTCGAGGTTTTGCCGCTTTTCCTGTGCTTTAAAGGCGATTCGAATCTCCCTCCTGAAATCTGTTTCCTGCAATTCTGCCTTGCTTTCAAATCCTCTTCGTTGCCTTCCCTCAATATATTTGTGGACGAGAGTGATCATTTATAAGTCTGCAGGTTTGTGAATTGCTGTGCCCCTGAGCTCCATTTTTCAAGTCGCTTTCTTGGGAGCTGGCCGCAAAAGCGCAGGATTGCTTCAGGCCCTATTCTGGTCCCGGGTGGCAGGCTGAGCCTGTGCTTAATTCTTCTTCCTGATGTGAAAATAGAGTTACCTGTGCCTGTCCCAACACCTAGAGCTAGTCTCTCATTGGTTCCCCCTCTTCCCGTTCATCCTCAGGACAAATTGTAACCTGTACGGAACAGGAGGTTAAAGGTGCTGATTCTCCAAGGAGGGAGATTGCTAGTAAAGCGGCTGGAATGGCGAACCCGAGCACAAGGACATGAGAAATAAGGTGCGTTTTAGAAACCTTTCCCGATCACACGGTGTACCATCTTCTGGGTTTCTCATGCATGTTTTCGATGTAGGAAGATGCCCTTGAACCTGGAGATTTGGGACCCATGGGATGGGTACCACGCAGTATTACTTTAAAGGGTCTGCGTTTGCTCACCCGACCTCACCAAACGTCTCAGCCCCAAGAGTATCCACCCTTATGTCTCAATCAGCTGTGGGTCTAGATATGGTCAATCCAGGTGGCATCACCGCCCCTGAACGAATTTTGTAAGAATTTCTCTCTCTTTCACTGTCTTTGTTTCACGGGTTTGTAAAAGTAATTGATTTTTATAATGGGGTTTAGCTGCTTTTCACTGCTGTGTTTATGTCACTTTAAACCCACTTGACTCACTTACAGAGAGATATCAATACATAGGTTTTAAGATTCTTACTAGTCAGATATATTCTTGGGCGGTGAATAGGGGGTGTTGAGTCCAATTCACTGAGCAAGGAGTAGGTCTTGTCTATTACATATTGGGTTTATGGAACGGTATCTGAGCTAATTTGAAACCCTTGTTTTATGCATCACCCCACATCACCTTTCCCGTTAAGCAGCCATAGTGTGTTTCTGAAAGTGTGACTCTGTTCTGTTTTGTAATTCAGTTCAAGGGTAGCGGTTTTTGCATTCCCTCTATAAGTGATATCTTATGATAAGTGTCTTTTTCTGTGTGACTTTTTTCACTTAGAATCGTCGTACCTAAATCCACTCATCATGCTGCTACTAGCCTTATGACGTTGATTTCATGGCTGAGTGATATTGCATTGTACATAAGGACCACAACTTCTTTATCCATTTTTCTCTTTCCAGGGATATTTAAGGTGTAACGAAGTGGAGGTTCTTGTCAACAGAGCAGCCCTAAACGTTGTGGTGCCTGTGTCTTGCTGATTTTTACTTTTCCCAATTTATACACCCATGAGTGGAAGTGCCCTATGCTCTCTAAGCTGAGTTTTTTAGATGTTTCAGGACACACCGTACACTTCTCCAGAGTGGCTGTTGGCAATTTACATCCCGCCCATCAGCGTAGCAAGGCTCCCGTTTCTCCATGGTCTGTCCTGCATTTCTGGTTTTGACACTTTTTCAGCATGGCCCTTTTGACCGATGGGACGCGAGACTTCTTTGTAGCGCTGATTTCCCTTTCCAGGTTGCTTGGTTGGCCAAAAAGGGCGTATGCGTTTTTTCCTGAATATATTCAGGAAAAAACGCATACGCCCTTTTTGGCCAAGGGCATCATTGTCGAGGTTTTGCCGCTTTTCCTGTGCTTTAAAGGCGATTCGAATCGCCCTCCTGTAATCTGTTTCCTACAATTCTGCCTTGCTTTCAAATCCTCTTCGTTGCCTTCCCTCAATATATTTGTGGACGAGAGTGTTCATTTATAAGTCTGCAGGTTTGTGAATTGCAGTGCCCCTGAGCTCCATTTTTCAAGTCGCTTTCTTGGGAGCTGGCCGCAAAAGCGCAGGATTGCTTCAGGCCCTATTCTGGTCCCGGGCGGCAGGCTGAGCCTGTGCTTAATTCTTCTTCATGATGGGAAAATAGAGTTACCTGTGCCTGTCCCAACACCTAGAGCTAGTCTCTCATTGGTTTCCCCTCTTCCCGTTCATCCTCAGGACAAATTGCAACCTGTACGGAACAGGAGGTTAAAGGTGCTGATTCTCCAAGGAGGGAGATTGCTAGTAAAGCGGCTGGAATGGCGAACCCGAGCACAAGGACATGAGAAATGAGGTGAGTTTTAGAAACCTTTCCCAATCACACGGTGTACCATCTTCTGGGTTTCTCATGCATGTTTTCGATGTAGGAAGATGCCCTTGAACCTGGAGATTTGGGACCCATGCGATGGGTACCACGCAGTATTACTTTAAAGGGTCTGCATTTGCTCACCCGACCTCACCAAACCTCTCAGCCCCAAGAGTGTCCACCCTTATGTCTCAATCAGCTGTGGGTCTAGATATGGTCAATCCAGGTGGCATCACAGCCCCTGAACGAATTTTGTAAGAATTTCTCTCTCTTTCACTGTCTTTGTTTCACGGGTTTGTAAAAGTAATTGATTTTTATAATGGGGTTTAGCTGCTTTTCACTGCTGTGTTTATGTCACTTTACACCCACTTGACTCACTTACAGAGAGATATCAATACATAGGTTTTAAGATTCTTACTAGTCAGATATATTCTTGGGCGGTGAATAGGGGGTGTTGAGTCCAATTCACTGAGCAAGGAGTAGGTCTTGTCTATTACATATTGGGTTTATGGAACGGTATCTGAGCTAATTTGAAACCCTTGTTTTATGCATCACCCCACATCACCTTTCCCGTTAAGCAGCCATAGTGTGTTTCTGAAAGTGTGACTCTGTTCTGTTTTGTAATTCAGTTCAAGGGTAGCGGTTTTTGCATTCCCTCTATAAGTGATATCTTATGATAAGTGTCTTTTTCTGTGTGACTTTTTTCACTTAGAATCGTCGTACCTAAATCCACTCATCATGCTGCTACTAGCCTTATGACGTTGATTTCATGGCTGAGTGATATTGCATTGTACATAAGGACCACAACTTCTTTATCCATTTTTCTCTTTCCAGGGATATTTAAGGTGTAACGAAGTGGAGGTTCTTGTCAACAGAGCAGCCCTAAACGTTGTGGTGCCTGTGTCTTGCTGATTTTTACTTTTCCCAATTTATACACCCATGAGTGGAAGTGCCCTATGCTCTCTAAGCTGAGTTTTTTAGATGTTTCAGGACACACCGTACACTTCTCCAGAGTGGCTGTTGGCAATTTACATCCCGCCCATCAGCGTAGCAAGGCTCCCGTTTCTCCATGGTCTGTCCTGCATTTCTGGTTTTGACACTTTTTCAGCATGGCCCTTTTGACCGATGGGACGCGAGACTTCTTTGTAGCGCTGATTTCCCTTTCCAGGTTGCTTGGTTGGCCAAAAAGGGCGTATGCGTTTTTTCCTGAATATATTCAGGAAAAAACGCATACGCCCTTTTTGGCCAAGGGCATCATTGTCGAGGTTTTGCCGCTTTTCCTGTGCTTTAAAGGCGATTCGAATCGCCCTCCTGTAATCTGTTTCCTACAATTCTGCCTTGCTTTCAAATCCTCTTCGTTGCCTTCCCTCAATATATTTGTGGACGAGAGTGTTCATTTATAAGTCTGCAGGTTTGTGAATTGCAGTGCCCCTGAGCTCCATTTTTCAAGTCGCTTTCTTGGGAGCTGGCCGCAAAAGCGCAGGATTGCTTCAGGCCCTATTCTGGTCCCGGGCGGCAGGCTGAGCCTGTGCTTAATTCTTCTTCATGATGGGAAAATAGAGTTACCTGTGCCTGTCCCAACACCTAGAGCTAGTCTCTCATTGGTTTCCCCTCTTCCCGTTCATCCTCAGGACAAATTGCAACCTGTACGGAACAGGAGGTTAAAGGTGCTGATTCTCCAAGGAGGGAGATTGCTAGTAAAGCGGCTGGAATGGCGAACCCGAGCACAAGGACATGAGAAATGAGGTGAGTTTTAGAAACCTTTCCCAATCACACGGTGTACCATCTTCTGGGTTTCTCATGCATGTTTTCGATGTAGGAAGATGCCCTTGAACCTGGAGATTTGGGACCCATGCGATGGGTACCACGCAGTATTACTTTAAAGGGTCTGCATTTGCTCACCCGACCTCACCAAACCTCTCAGCCCCAAGAGTGTCCACCCTTATGTCTCAATCAGCTGTGGGTCTAGATATGGTCAATCCAGGTGGCATCACAGCCCCTGAACGAATTTTGTAAGAATTTCTCTCTCTTTCACTGTCTTTGTTTCACGGGTTTGTAAAAGTAATTGATTTTTATAATGGGGTTTAGCTGCTTTTCACTGCTGTGTTTATGTCACTTTACACCCACTTGACTCACTTACAGAGAGATATCAATACATAGGTTTTAAGATTCTTACTAGTCAGATATATTCTTGGGCGGTGAATAGGGGGTGTTGAGTCCAATTCACTGAGCAAGGAGTAGGTCTTGTCTATTACATATTGGGTTTATGGAACGGTATCTGAGGTAATTTGATACCCTTGTTTTATGCATCACCCCACCTCACCTTTCCCGTTAAGCAGCCATAGTGTGTTTCTGAAAGTGTGACTTTGTTCTGTTTTGTAATTCAGTTCAAGGGTAGCGGTTTTTGTATTCCCTCTATAAGTGATATCTTATGATAAGTGTCTTTTTCTGTGTGACTTATTTCACTTAGAATCTTCGTACCTAAATCCACTCATCATGCTGCTACTAGCCTTATGACGTTGATTTCATGGCTGAGTGATATTGCATTGTACATAAGGACCACAACTTCTTTATCCATTTTTCTCTTTCCTGGGATATTTAATGTGTAACGAAGTGGAGGTTCTTGTGAACAGAGCAGCCCTAAACGTTGTGGTGCTTGTGTCTTGCTGATTTTTACTTTTCCCAATTTATACACCCATGAGTGGAAGTGCCCTATGCTCTCTAAGCTGAGTTTTTTAGATGTTTCAGGACACACCGTACACTTCTCCAGAGTGGCTGTTGGCAATTTACATCCCGCCCATCAGCGTAGCAAGGCTCCCGTTTCTCCATGGTCTGTCCTGCATTTCTGGTTTTGACACTTTTTCAGCATGGCCCTTTTGACCGATGGGACGCGAGACTTCTTTGTAGCGCTGATTTCTCTTTCCAGGTTGCTTGGTTGGCCAAAAAGGGCGTATGCGTTTTTTCCTGAATATATTCAGGAAAAAACGCATACGCCCTTTTTGGCCAAGGGCATCATTGTAGAGGTTTTGCCGCTTTTCCTGTGCTTTAAAGGCGATTCGAATCTCCCTCCTGTAATCTGTTTCCTGCAATTCTGCCTTGCTTTCAAATCCTCTTCGTTGCCTTCCCTCAATATATTTGTGGACGAGAGTGATCATTTATAAGTCTGCAGGTTTGTGAATTGCAGTGCCCCTGAGCTCCATTTTTCAAGTCGCTTTCTTGGGAGCTGGCCGCAAAAGCGCAGGATTGCTTCAGGCCCTATTCTGGTCCCGGGCGGCAGGCTGAGCCTGTGCTTAATTCTTCTTCCTGATGGGAAAATAGAGTTACCTGTGCCTGTCCCAACACCTAGAGTTAGTCTCTCATTGGTTCCCCCTCTTCCCGTTCATCCTCAGGACAAATTGCAACCTGTACGGAACAGGAGGTTAAAGGTGCTGATTCTCCAAGGAGGGAGATTGCTAGTAAAGCGGCTGGAATGGCGAACCCGAGCACAAGGACATGAGAAATGAGGTGCGTTTTAGAAACCTTTCCCAATCACACGGTGTACCATCTTCTGGGTTTCTCATGCATGTTTTCGATGTAGGAAGATGCCCTTGAACCTGGAGATTTGGGACCCATGCGATGGGTACCACGCAGTATTACTTTAAAGGGTCTGCGTTTGCTCACCTGACCTCACCAAACCTCTCAGCCCCAAGAGTGTTCACCGTTATGTCTCAATCAGCTGTGGTCTAGATATGGTCAATCCAGGTGGCATCACAGCCCCTGAACGAATTTTGTAAGAATTTCTCTCTCTTTCACTGTCTTTGTTTCAAGGGTTTGTAAAAGTAATTGATTTTTATAATGGGGTTTAGCTGCTTTTCACTGCTGTGTTTATGTCACTTTACACCCACTTGACTCACTTACAGAGAGATATCAATACATAGGTTTTAAGATTCTTACTAATCAGATATATTCTTGGGCGGTGAATAGGGGGTGTTGAGTCCAATTCACTGAGCAAGGAGTAGGTCTTGTCTATTACATATTGGGTTTATGGAACGGTATCTGAGGTAATTTGATACCCTTGTTTTATGCATCACCCCACCTCACCTTTCCCGTTAAGCAGCCATAGTGTGTTTCTGAAAGTGTGACTTTGTTCTGTTTTGTAATTCAGTTCAAGGGTAGCAGTTTTTGCATTCCCTCTATAAGTGATATCTTATGATAAGTGTCTTTTTCTGTGTGACTTATTTCACTTAGAATCGTCGTACCTAAATCCACTCATCATGCTGCTACTAGCCTTATGACGTTGATTTCATGGCTGAGTGATATTGCATTGTACATAAGGACCACAACTTCTTTATCCATTTTTCTCTTTCCTGGGATATTTAAGGTGTAACGAAGTGGAGGTTCTTGTCAACAGAGCAGCCCTAAACGTTGGGGTACCTGTGTCTTGCTGATTTTTACTTTTCCCAATTAATACACCCATGAGTGGAAGTGCCCTATGCTCTCTAAGCTGAGTTTTTTAGATGTTTCAGGACACACCGTACACTTCTCCAGAGTGGCTGTTGTCAATTTACATCCCACCCATCAGCGTAGCAACGCTCCCGTTTCTCCATGGTCTGTCCTGCATTTCTGGTTTTGACACTTTTTCAGCATGGCCCTTTTGACCGATTGGACGTGAGACTTCTTTGTAGCGCTGATTTCCCTTTCCAGGTTGCTTGGTTGGCCAAAAAGGGCGTATGCGTTTTTTCCTGAATATATTCAGGAAAAAACGCATACGCCCTTTTTGGCCAAGGGCATCATTGTCGAGGTTTTGCCGCTTTTCCGGTGCTTTAAAGGCGATTCGAATCTCCCTCCTGAAATCTGTTTCCTGCAATTTTGCCTTGCTTTCAAATCCTCTTCGTTGCCTTCCCTCAATATATTTGTGGACGAGAGTGATCATTTATAAGTCTGCAGGTTTGTGAATTGCAGTGCCCCTGAGCTCCATTTTTCAACTCGCTTTCTTGGGAGCTGGCCGCAAAGGCGCAGGATTGCTTCAGGCCCTATTCTGGCCCCGGGCGGCAGGCTGAGCCTGTGCTTAATTCTTCTTCCTGATGGGAAAATAGATTTACCTGTGCCTGTCCCAACACCTAGAGATAGTCTCTCATTGGTTCCCCCTCTTCCCGTTCATCCTCAGGACAAATTGCAACCTGTACGGAACAGGAGGTTAAAGGTGCTGATTCTCCAAGGAGGGAGATTGCTAGTAAAGCGGCTGGAATGGCGAACCCGAGCACAAGGACATGAGAAATGAGGTGCGTTTTAGAAACCTTTCCCGATCACACGGTGTACCATCTTCTGGGTTTCTCATGCATGTTTTCGATGTAGGAAGATGCCATTGAACCTGGAGATTTGGGACCCATGGGATGGGTACCAGGCAGTATTACTTTAAAGGGTCTGCGTTTGCTCACCCAACCTCACCAAACCTCTCAGCCCCAAGAGTGTCCACCCTTATGTCTCAATCAGCTGTGGATCTAGATATGGTCAATCCAGGTGGCATCACACCCCCTGATCGAATTTTTTAAGAATTTCTCTCTCTTTCACTGTCTTTGTTTCACGGGTTTGTAAAAGTAATTGATTTTTATAATGGGATTTAGCTGCTTTTCACTGCTGTGTTTATGTCACTTTACACCCACTTGACTCACTTACAGAGAGCTATCAATACATAGGTTTTAAGATTCTTACTAGTCAGATATATTCTTGGGCGGTGAATAGGGGGTGTTGAGTCCAATTCACTGAGCAAGGAGTAGGTCTTGTCTATTACATATTGGGTTTATGGAACGGTGTCTGAGCTAATTTGAAACCCTTGTTTTATGCATCACCCCACCTCACCTTTCCCGTTAAGCAGCCATAGTGTGTTTCTGAAAGTGTGACTCTTTTCTGTTTTGTAATTCAGTTCAAGGGGAGCGGTTTTTGCATTCCCTCTATAAGTGATATCTTATGATAAGTGTCTTTTTCTGTGTGACTTATTTCACTTAGAATCGTCGTACCTAAATCCACTCATCATGCTGCTACTAGCCTTATGACGTTGATTTCATGGCTGAGTGATATTGCATTGTACATAAGGACCACAACTTCTTTATCCATTTTTCTCTTTCCTGGGATATTTAAGGTGTAACGAAGTGGAGGTTCTTGTCAACAGAGCAGCCCTAAACGTTGGGGTGCCTGTGTCTTGCTGATTTTTAGTTTTCCCAATTTATACACCCATGAGTGGAAGTGCCCTATGCTCTCTAAGCTGAGTTTTTTAGATGTTTCAGGACACACCGTACACTTCTCCAGAGTGGCTGTTGGCAATTTACATCCCGCCCATCAGCGTAGCAAGGCTCCCGTTTCTCCATGGTCTGTCCTGCATTTCTGGTTTTGACACTTTTTCAGCATGGCCCTTTTGACCGATGGGACGCGAGACTTCTTTGTAGCGCTGATTTCCCTTTCCAGGTTGCTTGGTTGGCCAAAAAGGGCGTATGCGTTTTTTCCTGAATATATTCAGGAAAAAACGCATACGCCCTTTTTGGCCAAGGGCATCATTGTCGAGGTTTTGCCGCTTTTCCTGTGCTTTAAAGGCGATTCGAATCTCCCTCCTGAAATCTGTTTCCTGCAATTCTGCCTTGCTTTCAAATCCTCTTCGTTGCCTTCCCTCAATATATTTGTGGACGAGAGTGATCATTTATAAGTCTGCAGGTTTGTGAATTGCAGTGCCCCTGAGCTCCATTTTTCAACTCGCTTTCTTGGGAGCTGGCCGCAAAAGCGCAGGATTGCTTCAGGCCCTATTCTGGTCCCGGGCGGCAGGCTGAGCCTGTGCTTAATTCTTCTTCCTGATGGGAAAATAGAGTTACCTGTGCCTGTCCCAACACCTAGAGCTAGTCTCTCATTGGTTCCCCCTCTTCCCGTTCATCCTCAGGACAAATTGCCACCTGTACGGAACAGGAGGTTAAAGGTGCTGATTCTCCAAGGAGGGAGATTGCTAGTAAAGCGGCTGGAATGGCGAACCCGAGCACAAGGACATGAGAAATGAGGTGCGTTTTGGAAACCTTTCCCGATCACACGGTGTAACATCTTCTGGGTTTCTCATGCATGTTTTCGATGTAGGAAGATGCCCTTGAACCTGGAGATTTGGGACCCATGCGATGGGTACCACGCAGTATTACTTTAAAGGGTCTGCGTTTGCTCACCCGACCTCACCAAACCTCTCAGCCCCAAGAGTGTCCACCCTTATGTCTCAATCAGCTGTGGGTCTAGATATGGTCAATCCAGGTGGCATCACAGCCCCTGAACGAATTTTGTAAGAATTTCTCTCTCTTTCACTGTCTTTGTTTCACGGGTTTGTAAAAGTAATTGATTTTTATAATGGGGTTTAGCTGCTTTTCACTGCTGTGTTTATGTCACTTTACACCCACTTGACTCACTTACAGAGAGATATCAATACATAGGTTTTAAGATTCTTACTAGTCAGATATATTCTTGGGCGGTGAATAGGGGGTGTTGAGTCCAATTCACTGAGCAAGGAGTAGGTCTTGTCTATTACATATTGGGTTTATGGAAAGGTATCTGAGGTAATTTGATACCCTTGTTTTATGCATCACCCCACCTCACCTTTCCCGTTAAGCAGCCATAGTGTGTTTCTGAAAGTGTGACTTTGTTCTGTTTTGTAATTCAGTTCAAGGGTAGCGGTTTTTGTATTCCCTCTATAAGTGATAACTTATGATAAGTGTCTTTTTCTGTGTGACTTATTTCACTTAGAATCTTCGTACCTAAATCCACTCATCATGCTGCTACTAGCCTTATGACGTTGATTTCATGGCTGAGTGATATTGCATTGTACATAAGGACCACAACTTCTTTATCCATTTTTCTCTTTCCTGGGATATTTAATGTGTAACGAAGTGGAGGTTCTTGTGAACAGAGCAGCCCTAAACGTTGTGGTGCCTGTGTCTTGCTGATTTTTACTTTTCCCAATTTATACACCCATGAGTGGAAGTGCCCTATGCTCTCTAAGCTGAGTTTTTTAGATTTTTCAGGACACACCGTACACTTCTCCAGAGTGGCTGTTGGTAATTTACATCCCGCCCATCAGCGTAGCAAGGCTCCCGTTTCTCCATGGTCTGTCCTGCATTTCTGGTTTTGACACTTTTTCAGCATGGCCCTTTTGACCGATTGGACGTGAGACTTCTTTGTAGCGCTGATTTCCCTTTCCAGGTTGCTTGGTTGGCCAAAAAGGGCGTATGCGTTTTTTCCTGAATATATTCAGGAAAAAACGCATACGCCCTTTTTGGCGAAGGGCATCATTGTCGAGGTTTTGCCGCTTTTCCGGTGCTTTAAAGGCGATTCGAATCTCACTCCTGAAATCTGTTTCCTGCAATTCTGCCTTGCTTTCAAATCCTCTTCGTTGCCTTCCCTCAATATATTTGTGGACGAGAGTGATCATTTATAAGTCTGCAGGTTTGTGAATAGCAGTGCCCCTGAGCTCCATTTTTCAACTCGCTTTCTTGGGAGCTGGCCGGAAAAGCGCAGGATTGCTTCAGGCCCTATTCTGGCCCCGGGCGGCAGGCTGAGCCTGTGCTTAATTCTTCTTCCTGATGGGAAAATAGATTTACCTGTGCCTGTCCCAACACCTAGAGTTAGTCTCTCATTGGTTCCCCCTCTTCCCGTTCATCCTCAGGACAAATTGCAACCTGTACGGAACAGGAGGTTAAAGGTGCTGATTCTCCAAGGAGGGAGATTGCTAGTAAAGCGGCTGGAATGGCGAACCCGAGCACAAGGACATGAGAAATGAGGTGCGTTTTAGAAACCTTTCCCGATCACACGGTGTACCATCTTCTGGGTTTCTCATGCATGTTTTCGATGTAGGAAGATGCCCTTGAACCTGGAGATTTGGGACCCATGGGATGGGTACCAGGCAGTATTACTTTAAAGGGTCTGCGTTTGCTCACCCAACCTCACCAAACCTCTCAGCCCCAAGAGTGTCCACCCTTATGTCTCAATCAGCTGTGGATCTAGATATGGTCAATCCAGGTGGCATCACACCCCCTGATCGAATTTTTTAAGAATTTCTCTCTCTTTCACTGTCTTTGTTTCACGGGTTTGTAAAAGTAATTGATTTTTATAATGGGATTTAGCTGCTTTTCACTGCTGTGTTTATGTCACTTTACACCCACTTGACTCACTTACAGAGAGCTATCAATACATAGGTTTTAACATTCTTACTAGTCAGATATATTCTTGGGCGGTGAATAGGGGGTGTTGAGTCCAATTCACTGAGCAAGGAGTAGGTCTTGTCTATTACATATTGGGTTTATGGAACGGTGTCTGAGCTAATTTGAAACCCTTGTTTTATGCATCACCCCACCTCACCTTTCCCGTTAAGCAGCCATAGTGTGTTTCTGAAAGTGTGACTCTTTTCTGTTTTGTAATTCAGTTCAAGGGGAGCGGTTTTTGCATTCCCTCTATAAGTGATATCTTATGATAAGTGTCTTTTTCTGTGTGACTTATTTCACTTAGAATCGTCGTACCTAAATCCACTCATCATGCTGCTACTAGCCTTATGACGTTGATTTCATGGCTGAGTGATATTGCATTGTACATAAGGACCACAACTTCTTTATCCATTTTTCTCTTTCCTGGGATATTTAAGGTGTAACGAAGTGGAGGTTCTTGTCAACAGAGCAGCCCTAAACGTTGGGGTGCCTGTGTCTTGCTGATTTTTAGTTTTCCCAATTTATACACCCATGAGTGGAAGTGCCCTATGCTCTCTAAGCTGAGTTTTTTAGATGTTTCAGGACACACCGTACACTTCTCCAGAGTGGCTGTTGGCAATTTACATCCCGCCCATCAGCGTAGCAAGGCTCCCGTTTCTCCATGGTCTGTCCTGCATTTCTGGTTTTGACACTTTTTCAGCATGGCCCTTTTGACCGATGGGACGCGAGACTTCTTTGTAGCGCTGATTTCCCTTTCCAGGTTGCTTGGTTGGCCAAAAAGGGCGTATGCGTTTTTTCCTGAATATATTCAGGAAAAAACGCATACGCCCTTTTTGGCCAAGGGCATCATTGTAGAGGTTTTGCCGCTTTTCCTGTGCTTTAAAGGCGATTCGAATCTCCCTCCTGAAATCTGTTTCCTGCAATTCTGCCTTGCTTTCAAATCCTCTTCGTTGCCTTCCCTCAATATATTTGTGGACGAGAGTGATCATTTATAAGTCTGCAGGTTTGTGAATTGCAGTGCCCCTGAGTTCCATTTTTCAACTCGCTTTCTTGGGAGCTGGCCGCAAAAGCGCAGGATTGCTTCAGGCCCTATTCTGGTCCCGGGCGGCAGGCTGAGCCTGTGCTTAATTCTTCTTCCTGATGGGAAAATAGAGTTACCTGTGCCTGTCCCAACACCTAGAGCTAGTCTCTCATTGGTTCCCCCTCTTCCCGTTCATCCTCAGGACAAATTGCCACCTGTACGGAACAGGAGGTTAAAGGTGCTGATTCTCCAAGGAGGGAGATTGCTAGTAAAGCGGCTGGAATGGCGAACCCGAGCACAAGGACATGAGAAATGAGGTGCGTTTTAGAAACCTTTCCCGATCACACGGTGTACCATCTTCTGGGTTTCTCATGCATGTTTTCGATGTAGGAAGATGCCCTTGAACCTGGAGATTTGGGACCCATGCGATGGGTACCACGCAGTATTACTTTAAAGGGTCTGCGTTTGCTCACCCGACCTCACCAAACCTCTCAGCCCCAAGAGTGTCCACCCTTATGTCTCAATCAGCTGTGGGTCTAGATATGGTCAATCCAGGTGGCATCACAGCCCCTGAACGAATTTTGTAAGAATTTCTCTCTCTTTCACTGTCTTTGTTTCACGGGTTTGTAAAAGTAATTGATTTTTATAATGGGGTTTAGCTGCTTTTCACTGCTGTGTTTATGTCACTTTACACCCACTTGACTCACTTACAGAGAGATATCAATACATAGGTTTTAAGATTCTTACTAGTCAGATATATTCTTGGGCGGTGAATAGGGGGTGTTGAGTCCAATTCACTGAGCAAGGAGTAGGTCTTGTCTATTACATATTGGGTTTATGGAACGGTATCTGAGGTAATTTGATACCCTTGTTTTATGCATTACCCCACCTCACCTTTCCCATTAAGCAGCCATAGTGTGTTTCTGAAAGTGTGACTTTGTTCTGTTTTGTAATTCAGTTCAAGGGTAGCGGTTTTTGTATTCCCTCTATAAGTGATATCTTATGATAAGTGTCTTTTTCTGTGTGACTTATTTCACTTAGAATCTTCGTACCTAAATCCACTCATCATGCTGCTACTAGCCTTATGACGTTGATTTCATGGCTGAGTGATATTGCATTGTACATAAGGACCACAACTTCTTTATCCATTTTTCTCTTTCCTGGGATATTTAATGTGTAACGAAGTGGAGGTTCTTGTGAACAGAGCAGCCCTAAACGTTGTGGTGCCTGTGTCTTGCTGATTTTTACTTTTCCCAATTTATACACCCATGAGTGGAAGTGCCCTATGCTCTCTAAGCTGAGTTTTTTAGATTTTTCAGGACACACCGTACACTTCTCCAGAGTGGCTGTTGGTAATTTACATCCCGCCCATCAGCGTAGCAAGGCTCCCGTTTCTCCATGGTCTGTCCTGCATTTCTGGTTTTGACACTTTTTCAGCATGGCCCTTTTGACCGATTGGACGTGAGACTTCTTTGTAGCGCTGATTTCCCTTTCCAGGTTGCTTGGTTGGCCAAAAAGGGCGTATGCGTTTTTTCCTGAATATATTCAGGAAAAAACGCATACGCCCTTTTTGGCCAAGGGCATCATTGTCGAGGTTTTGCCGCTTTTCCGGTGCTTTAAAGGCGATTCGAATCTCACTCCTGAAATCTGTTTCCTGCAATTCTGCCTTGCTTTCAAATCCTCTTCGTTGCCTTCCCTCAATATATTTGTGGACGAGAGTGATCATTTATAAGTCTGCAGGTTTGTGAATAGCAGTGCCCCTGAGCTCCATTTTTCAACTCGCTTTCTTGGGAGCTGGCCGGAAAAGCGCAGGATTGCTTCAGGCCCTATTCTGGCCCCGGGCGGCAGGCTGAGCCTGTGCTTAATTCTTCTTCCTGATGGGAAAATAGATTTACCTGTGCCTGTCCCAACACCTAGAGTTAGTCTCTCATTGGTTCCCCCTCTTCCCGTTCATCCTCAGGACAAATTGCAACCTGTACGGAACAGGAGGTTAAAGGTGCTGATTCTCCAAGGAGGGAGATTGCTAGTAAAGCGGCTGGAATGGCGAACCCGAGCACAAGGACATGAGAAATGAGGTGCGTTTTAGAAACCTTTCCCGATCACACGGTGTACCATCTTCTGGGTTTCTCATGCATGTTTTCGATGTAGGAAGATGCCCTTGAACCTGGAGATTTGGGACCCATGGGATGGGTACCAGGCAGTATTACTTTAAAGGGTCTGCGTTTGCTCACCCAACCTCACCAAACCTCTCAGCCCCAAGAGTGTCCACCCTTATGTCTCAATCAGCTGTGGATCTAGATATGGTCAATCCAGGTGGCATCACACCCCCTGATCGAATTTTTTAAGAATTTCTCTCTCTTTCACTGTCTTTGTTTCACGGGTTTGTAAAAGTAATTGATTTTTATAATGGGATTTAGCTGCTTTTCACTGCTGTGTTTATGTCACTTTACACCCACTTGACTCACTTACAGAGAGCTATCAATACATAGGTTTTAACATTCTTACTAGTCAGATATATTCTTGGGCGGTGAATAGGGGGTGTTGAGTCCAATTCACTGAGCAAGGAGTAGGTCTTGTCTATTACATATTGGGTTTATGGAACGGTGTCTGAGCTAATTTGAAACCCTTGTTTTATGCATCACCCCACCTCACCTTTCCCGTTAAGCAGCCATAGTGTGTTTCTGAAAGTGTGACTCTTTTCTGTTTTGTAATTCAGTTCAAGGGGAGCGGTTTTTGCCTTCCCTCTATAAGTGATATCTTATGATAAGTGTCTTTTTCTGTGTGACTTATTTCACTTAGAATCGTCGTACCTAAATCCACTCATCATGCTGCTACTAGCCTTATGACGTTGATTTCACGGCTGAGTGATATTGCATTGTACATAAGGACCACAACTTCTTTATCCATTTTTCTCTTTCCTGGGATATTTAAGGTGTAACGAAGTGGAGGTTCTTGTCAACAGAGCAGCCCTAAACGTTGGGGTGCCTGTGTCTTGCTGATTTTTAGTTTTCCCAATTTATACACCCATGAGTGGAAGTGCCCTATGCTCTCTAAGCTGAGTTTTTTAGATGTTTCAGGACACACCGTACACTTCTCCAGAGTGGCTGTTGGCAATTTACATCCCGCCCATCAGCGTAGCAAGGCTCCCGTTTCTCCATGGTCTGTCCTGCATTTCTGGTTTTGACACTTTTTCAGCATGGCCCTTTTGACCGATGGGACGCGAGATTTCTTTGTAGCCCTGATTTCCCTTTCCAGGTTTCTTGTTTGGCCAAAAAGGGCGTATGCGTTTTTTCCTGAATATATTCAGGAAAAAACGCATACGCCCTTTTTGGCCAAGGGCATCATTATCGAGGTTTTGCCGCTTTTCCTGTGCTTTAAAGGCGATTCGAATATCCCTCCTGAAATCTGTTTCTTGCAATTCTGCCTTGCTTTCAAATCCTCTTCGTTGCCTTCCCTCAATATATTTGTGGACGAGAGTGATCATTTATAAGTCTGCAGGTTTGTGAATTGCAGTGCCCCTGAGCTCCATTTTTCAACTCGCTTTCTTGGGAGCTGGCCGCAAAAGCGCAGGATTGCTTCAGGCCCTATTCTGGCCCCGGGCGGCAGGCTGAGCCTGTGCTTAATTCTTCTTCCTGATGGGAAAATAGAGTTAACTGTGCCTGTCCCAACACCTAGAGCTAGTCTCTCATTGGTTGCCCATTTCCCGTTCATCCTCAGGACAAATTGCAACCTGTACGGAACAGGAGGTTAAAGGTGCTGATTCTCCAAGGAGGGAGATTGCTAGTAAAGTGGCTGGAATGGCAAACCCGAGCACAAGGACATGAGAAATGAGGTGCGTTTTAGAAACCTTTCCCGATCACACGGTGTACCATCTTCTGGGTTTCTCATGCATGTTTTCGATGTAGGAAGATGCCCTTGAACCTGGAGATTTGGGACCCATGCGATGGGTTCCACGCAGTATTACTTTAAAGGGTCTGCGTTTGCTCACCCGACCTCACCAAACCTCTCAGCCCCAAGAGTGTTCACCCTTATGTCTCAATCAGCTGTGGGTCTAGATATGGTCAATCCAGGTGGCATCACAGCCCCTGAACGAATTTTGTAAGAATTTCTCTCTCTTTCACTGTCTTTGTTTCAAGGGTTTGTAAAAGTAATTGATTTTTATAGTGGGGTTTAGCTGCTTTTCACTGCTGTGTTTATGTAACTTTACACCCACTTGACTCACTTACAGAGAGATATCAATACATAGGTTTTAAGATTCTTACTAATCAGATATATTCTTGGGCGGTGAATAGGGGGTGTTGAGTCCAATTCACTGAGCAAGGAGTAGGTCTTGTCTATTACATATTGGGTTTATGGAACGGTATCTGAGGTAATTTGATACCCTTGTTTTATGCATCACCCCACCTCACCTTTCCCGTTAAGCAGCCATAGTGTGTTTCTGAAAGTGTGACTTTGTTCTGTTTTGTAATTCAGTTCAAGGGTAGCAGTTTTTGCATTCCCTCTATAAGTGATATCTTATGATAAGTGTCTTTTTCTGTGTGACTTATTTCACTTAGAATCGTCGTACCTAAATCCACTCATCATGCTGCTACTAGCCTTATGACGTTGATTTCATGGCTGAGTGATATTGCATTGTACATAAGGACCACAACTTCTTTATCCATTTTTCTCTTTCCTGGGATATTTAAGGTGTAACGAAGTGGAGGTTCTTGTCAACAGAGCAGCCCTAAACGTTGGGGTACCTGTGTCTTGCTGATTTTTACTTTTCCCAATTAATACACCCATGAGTGGAAGTGCCCTATGCTCTCTAAGCTGAGTTTTTTAGATGTTTCAGGACACACCGTACACTTCTCCAGAGTGGCTGTTGTCAATTTACATCCCACTCATCAGCGTAGCAAGGCTCCCGTTTCTCCATGGTCTGTCCTGCATTTCTGGTTTTGACACTTTTTCAGCATGGCCCTTTTGCCCGATTGGACGTGAGACTTCTTTGTAGCGCTGATTTCCCTTTCCAGGTTGCTTGGTTGGCCAAAAAGGGCGTATGCGTTTTTTCCTGAATATATTCAGGAAAAAACGCATACGCCCTTTTTGGCCAAGGGCATCATTGTAGAGGTTTTGCCGCTTTTCCTGTGCTTTAAAGGCGATTCGAATCGCCCTCCTGTAATCTGTTTCCTGCAATTCTGCCTTGCTTTCAAATCCTCTTCGTTGCCTTCCCTCAATATATTTGTGGACGAGAGTGATCATTTATAAGTCTGCAGGTTTGTGAATAGCAGTGCCCCTGAGCTCCATTTTTCAACTCGCTTTCTTGGGAGCTGGCCGCAAAAGCGCAGGATTGCTTCAGGCCCTATTCTGGCCCCGGGCGGCAGGCTGAGCCTGTGCTTAATTCTTCTTCCTGATGGGAAAATAGATTTACCTGTGCCTGTCCCAACACCTAGAGTTAGTCTCTCATTGGTTCCCCCTCTTCCCGTTCATCCTCAGGACAAATTGCAACCTGTACGGAACAGGAGGTTAAAGGTGCTGATTCTCCAAGGAGGGAGATTGCTAGTAAAGCGGCTGGAATGGCGAACCCGAGCACAAGGACATGAGAAATGAGGTGCGTTTTAGAAACCTTTCCCGATCACACGGTGTACCATCTTCTGGGTTTCTCATGCATGTTTTCGATGTAGGAAGATGCCCTTGAACCTGGAGATTTGGGACCCATGGGATGGGTACTACGCAGTATTACTTTAAAGGGTCTACGTTTGCTCACCCGACCTCACCAAACCTCTCAGCCCCAAGAGTGTCCACCCTTATGTCTCAATCAGCTGTGGGTCTAGATATGGTCAATCCAGGTGGCATCACAGCCCCTGAACGAATTTTGTAAGAATTTCTCTCTCTTTCACTGTCTTTGTTTCACGAGTTTGTAAAAGTAATTGATTTTTATAATGGGGTTTAGCTGCTTTTCACTGCTGTGTTTATGTCACTTTACACCCACTTGACTCACTTACAGAGAGATATCAATACATAGGTTTTAAGATTCTTACTAGTCAGATATATTCTTGGGCGGTGAATAGGGGGTGTTGAGTCCAATTCACTGAGCAAGGAGTAGGTCTTGTCTATTACATATTTGGTTTATGGAACGGTATCTGAGCTAATTTGAAACCCTTGTTTTATGCAACACCCCACCTCATCTTTCCCGTTAAGCAGCCATAGTGTGTTTCTGAAAGTGTGACTCTGTTCTGTTTTGTAATTCAGTTCAAGGGTAGCGGTTTTTGCATTCTCTCTATAAGTGATATCTTATGATAAGTGTCTTTTTCTGTGTGACTTATTTCACTTAGAATCGTCGTACCTAAATCCACTCATCATGCTGCTAGTAGCCTTATGACGTTGATTTCATGGCTGAGTGATATTGCATTGTACATAAGGACCACAACTTCTTTATCCATTTTTCTCTTTCCTGGGATATTTAAGGTGTAACGAATTGGAGGTTCTTGACAACAGAGCAGCCCTAAACGTTGGGGTGCCTGTGTCTTGTTGAATTTTAGTTTTCCCAATTTATACACCCATGAGTGGAAGTGCCCTATGCTCTCTAAGCTGAGTTTTTTAGATGTTTCAGGACACACCGTACACTTCTCCAGAGTGGCTGTTGGCAATTTACATCCCGCCCATCAGCGTAGCAAGGCTCCCGTTTCTCCATGGTCTGTCCTGCATTTCTGGTTTTGACACTTTTTCAGCATGGCCCTTTTGACCGATGGGACGCGAGACTTCTTTGTAGCGCTGATTTCCCTTTCCAGGTTGCTTGGTTGGCCAAAAAGGGCGTATGCGTTTTTTCCTGAATATATTCAGGAAAAAACGCATACGCCCTTTTTGGCCAAGGGCATCATTGTCGAGGTTTTGCCGCTTTTCCTGTGCTTTAAAGGCGATTCGAATCTCCCTCCTGAAATCTGTTTCCTGCAATTCTGCCTTGCTTTCAAATCCTCTTCGTTGCCTTCCCTCAATATATTTGTGGACGAGAGTGATCATTTATAAGTCTGCAGGTTTGTGAATTGCAGTGCCCCTGAGCTCCATTTTTCAACTCGCTTTCTTGGGAGCTGGCCGCAAAAGCGCAGGATTGCTTCAGCCCTATTCTGGTCCCGGGCGGCAGGCTGAGCCTGTGCTTAATTCTTCTTCCTGATGGGAAAATAGAGTTACCTGTGCCTGTCCCAACACCTAGAGCTAGTCTCTCATTGGTTGCCCTCTTCCCGTTCATCCTCAGGACAAATTGCAACCTGTACGGAACAGGAGGTTAAAGGTGCTGATTCTCCAAGGAGGGAGATTGCTAGTAAAGCGGCTGGAATGGCGAACCCGAGCACAAGGACATGAGAAATGAGGTGCGTTTTAGAAACCTTTCCCGATCACACGGTGTACCATCTTCTGGGTTTCTCATGCATGTTTTCGATGTAGGAAGATGCCCTTGAACCTGGAGATTTGGGACCCATGCGATGGGTACCACGCAGTATTACTTTAAAGGGTCTGCGTTTGCTCACCCGACCTCACCAAACCTCTCAGCCCCAAGAGTGTCCACCCTTATGTCTCAATCAGCTGTGGGTCTAGATATGGTCAATCCAGGTGGCATCACAGCCCCTGAACGAATTTTGTAAGAATTTCTCTCTCTTTCACTGTCTTTGTTTCACGGGTTTGTAAAAGTAATTGATTTTTATAATGGGGTTTAGCTGCTTTTCACTGCTGTGTTTATGTCACTTTACACCCACTTGACTCACTTACAGAGAGATATCAATACATAGGTTTTAAGATTCTTACTAGTCAGATATATTCTTGGGCGGTGAATAGGGGGTGTTGAGTCCAATTCACTGAGCAAGGAGTAGGTCTTGTCTATTACATATTGGGTTTATGGAACGGTATCTGAGCTAATTTGAAACCCTTGTTTTATGCATCACCCCACCTCATCTTTCCCGTTAAGCAGCCATAGGGTGTTTCTGAAAGTGTGACTCTGTTCTGTTTTGTAATTCAGTTCAAGGGTAGCGGTTTTTGCATTCCCTTTATAAGTGATATCTTATGATAAGTGTCTTTTTCTGTGTGACTTATTTCACTTAGAATCGTCGTACCTAAATCCACTCATCATGCTGCTAGTAGCCTTATGACGTTGATTTCATGGCTGAGTGATATTGCATTGTACATAAGGACCACAACTTCTTTATCCATTTTTCTCTTTCCTGGGATATTTAAGGTGTAACGAAGTGGAGGTTCTTGTCAACAGAGCAGCCCTAAACGTTGGTGTGCCTGTGTCTTGCTGATTTTTACTTTTCCCAATTAATACACCCATGAGTGGAAGTGCCCTATGCTCTCTAAGCTGAGTTTTTTAGATGTTTCAGGACACACCGTACACTTCTCCAGAGTGGCTGTTGGCAATTTACATCCCGCCCATCAGCGTAGCAAGGCTCCCGTTTCTACATGGTCTGTCCTGCATTTCTGGTTTTGACACTTTTTCAGCATGGCCCTTTTGACCGATGGGACGCGAGACTTCTTTGTAGCGCTGATTTCCCTTTCCAGGTTGCTTGGTTGGCCAAAAAGGGCGTATGCGTTTTTTCCTGAATATATTCAGGAAAAAACGCATACGCCCTTTTTGGCCAAGGGCATCATTGTCGAGGTTTTGCCGCTTTTCCTGTGCTTTAAAGGCGATTCGAATCTCCCTCCTGAAATCTGTTTCCTGCAATTCTGCCTTGCTTTCAAATCCTCTTCGTTGCCTTCCCTCAATATATTTGTGGACGAGAGTGATTATTTATAAGTCTGCAGGTTTGTGAATTGCAGTGCCCCTGAGCTCCATTTTTCAACTCGCTTTCTTGGGAGCTAGCCGCAAAAGCGCAGGATTGCTTCAGGCCCTATTCTGGTCCCGGGCGGCAGGCTGAGCCTGTGCTTAATTCTTCTTCCTGATGGGAAAATAGAGTTAACTGTGCCTGTCCCAACACCTAGAGCTAGTCTCTCATTGGTTGCCCTCTTCCCGTTCATCCTCAGGACAAATTGCAACCTGTACGGAACAGGAGGTTAAAGGTGCTGATTCTCCAAGGAGGGAGATTGCTAGTAAAGCGGCTGGAATGGCGAACCCGAGCACAAGGACATGAGAAATGAGGTGCGTTTTAGAAACCTTTCCCGATCACACGGTGTACCATCTTCTGGGTTTCTCATGCATGTTTTCGATGTAGGAAGATGCCCTTGAACCTGGAGATTTGGGACCCATGCGATGGGTACCACGCAGTATTACTTTAAAGGGTCTGCGTTTGCTCACCCGACCTCACCAAACCTCTCAGCCCCAAGAGTGTCCACCCTTATGTCTCAATCAGCTGTGGGTCTAGATATGGTCAATCCAGGTGGCATCACAGCCCCTGAACGAATTTTGTAAGAATTTCTCTCTCTTTCACTGTGTTTGTTTCACGGCTTTGTAAAAGTAATTGATTTTTATAATGGGGTTTAGCTGCTTTTCACTGCTGTGTTTATGTCACTTTACACCCACTTGACTCACTTACAGAGAGATATCAATACATAGGTTTTAAGATTCTTACTAGTCAGATATATTCTTGGGCGGTGAATAGGGGGTGTTGAGTCCAATTCACTGAGCAAGGAGTAGGTCTTGTCTATTACATATTGGGTTTATGGAACGGTATCTGAGGTAATTTGATACCCTTGTTTTATGCATCACCCCACCTCACCTTTCCCGTTAAGCAGCCATAGTGTGTTTCTGAAAGTGTGACTTTGTTCTGTTTTGTAATTCAGTTCAAGGGTAGCGGTTTTTGCATTCCCTCTATAAGTGATATCTTATGATAAGTGTCTTTTTCTGTGTGACTTATTTCACTTAGAATCGTCGTACCTAAATCCACTCATCATGCTGCTAGTAGCCTTATGACGTTGATTTCATGGCTGAGTGATATTGCATTGTACATAAGGACCACAACTTCTTTATCCATTTTTCTCTTTCCTGGGATATTTAAGGTGTAACGAAGTGGAGGTTCTTGTCAACAGAGCAGCCCTAAACGTTGGGGTGCCTGTGTCTTGCTGATTTTTACTTTTCCCAATTAATACACCCATGAGAGGAAGTGCCCTATGCTCTCTAAGCTGAGTTTTTTAGATGTTTCAGGACACACCGTACACTTCTCCAGAGTGGCTGTTGGCAATTTACATCCCGCCCATCAGCGTAGCAAGGCTCCCGTTTCTCCATGGTCTGTCCTGCATTTCTGGTTTTGACACTTTTTCAGCATGGCCCTTTTGACCGATGGAACGCGAGACTTCTTTGTAGCGCTGATTTCCCTTTCCAGGTTGCTTGGTTGGCCAAAAAGGGCGTATGCGTTTTTTCCTGAATATATTCAGGAAAAAACGCATACGCCCTTTTTGGCCAAGGGCATCATTGTCGAGGTTTTGCCGCTTTTCCTGTGCTTTAAAGGCGATTCGAATCTCCCTCCTGAAATCTGTTTCCTGCAATTCTGCCTTGCTTTCAAATCCTCTTCGTTGCCTTCCCACAATATATTTGTGGACGAGAGTGATCATTTATAAGTCTGCAGGTTTGTGAATTGCAGTGCCCCTGAGCTCCATTTTTCAACTCGCTTTCTTGGGAGCTGGCCGCAAAAGCGCAGGATTGCTTCAGGCCCTATTCTGGCCCCGGGCGGCAGGCTGAGCCTGTGCTTAATTCTTCTTCCTGATGGGAAAATAGAGTTAACTGTGCCTGTCCCAACACCTAGAGTTAGTCTCTCATTGGTTCCCCCTCTTCCCGTTCATCCTCAGGACAAATTGCAACCTGTACGGAACAGGAGGTTAAAGGTGCTGATTCTCCAAGGAGGGAGATTGCTAGTAAAGCGGCTGGAATGGCGAACCCGAGCACAAGGACATGAGAAATGAGGTGCGTTTTAGAAACCTTTCCCGATCACACGGTGTACCATCTTCTGGGTTTCTCATGCATGTTTTCGATGTAGGAAGATGCCCTTGAACCTGGAGATTTGGGACCCATGCGATGGGTACCACGCAGTATTACTTTAAAGGGTCTGCGTTTGCTCACCCGACCTCACCAAACCTCTCAGCCCCAAGAGTGTCCACCTTTATGTCTCAATCAGCTGTGGGCCTAGATATGGTCAATCCAGGTGGCATCACAGCCCCTGAACGAATTTTGTAAGAATTTTTCTCTCTTTCACTGTCTTTGTTTCACGGGTTTGTAAAAGTAATTGATTTTTATAATGGGGTTTACCTGCTTTTCACTGCTGTGTTTATGTCACTTTACACCCACTTGACTCACTTACAGAGAGATATCAATACATAGGTTTTAAGATTCTTACTAGTCAGATATATTCTTGGGCGGTGAATAGGCGGTGTTGAGTCCAATTCACTGAGCAAGGAGTAGGTCTTGTCTATTACATATTGGGTTTATGGAACGGTATCTGAGCTAATTTGAAACCCTTGTTTTATGCATCACCCCACCTCATCTTTCCCGTTAAGCAGCCATAGTGTGTTTCTGAAAGTGTGACTCTGTTCTGTTTTGTAATTCAGTTCAAGGGTAGCGGTTTTTGCATTCCCTCTATAAGTGATATCTTATGATAAGTGTCTTTTTCTGTGTGACTTATTTCACTTAGAATCGTCGTACCTAAATCCACTCATCATGCTGCTAGTAGCCTTATGACGTTGATTTCATGGCTGAGTGATATTGCATTGTACATAAGGACCACAACTTCTTTATCCATTTTTCTCTTTCCTGGGATATTTAAGGTGTAACGAAGTGGAGGTTCTTGTCAACAGAGCAGCCCTAAACGTTGGTGTGCCTGTGTCTTGCTGATTTTTACTTTTCCCAATTAATACACCCATGAGAGGAAGTGCCCTATGCTCTCTAAGCTGAGTTTTTTAGATGTTTCAGGACACACCGTACACTTCTCCAGAGTGGCTGTTGGCAATTTACATCCCGCCCATCAGCGTAGCAAGGCTCCCGTTTCTCCATGGTCTGTCCTGCATTTCTGGTTTTGACACTTTTTCAGCATGGCCCTTTTGACCGATGGAACGCGAGACTTCTTTGTAGCGCTGATTTCCCTTTCCAGGTTGCTTGGTTGGCCAAAAAGGGCGTATGCGTTTTTTCCTGAATATATTCAGGAAAAAACGCATACGCCCTTTTTGGCCAAGGACATCATTGTCGAGGTTTTGCCGCTTTTCCTGTGCTTTAAAGGCGATTCGAATATCCCTCCTGAAATCTGTTTCCTGCAATTCTGCCTTGCTTTCAAATCCTCTTCGTTGCCTTCCCTCAATATATTTGTGGACGAGAGTGATCATTTATAAGTCTGCAGGTTTGTGAATAGCAGTGCCCCTGAGCTCCATTTTTCAACTCGCTTTCTTGGGAGCTGGCCGCAAAAGCGCAGGATTGCTTCAGGCCCTATTCTGGCCCCGGGCGGAAGGCTGAGCCTGTGCTTAATTCTTCTTCCTGATGGGAAAATAGATTTACCTGTGCCTGTCCCAACACCTAGAGTTAGTCTCTCATTGGTTCCCCCTCTTCCCGTTCATCCTCAGGACAAATTGCAACCTGTACGGAACAGGAGGTTAAAGGTGCTGATTCTCCAAGGAGGGAGATTGCTAGTAAAGCGGCTGGAATGGCGAACCCGAGCACAAGGACATGAGAAATGAGGTGCGTTTTAGAAACCTTTCCCGATCACACGGTGTACCATCTTCTGGGTTTCTCATGCATGTTTTCGATGTAGGAAGATGCCCTTGAACCTGGAGATTTGGGACCCAAAGGGATGGGTACCAGGCAGTATTACTTTAAAGGGTCTGCGTTTGCTCACCCAACCTCACCAAACCTCTCAGCCCCAAGAGTGTCCACCCTTATGTCTCAATCAGCTGTGGATCTAGATATGGTCAATCCAGGTGGCATCACACACCCTGATCGAATTTTTTAAGAATTTCTCTCTCTTTCACTGTCTTTGTTTCACGGGTTTGTAAAAGTAATTGATTTTTATAATGGGATTTAGCTTCTTTTCACTGCTGTGTTTATGTCACTTTACACCCACTTGACTCACTTACAGAGAGCTATCAATACATAGGTTTTAAGATTCTTACTAGTCAGATATATTCTTGGGCGGTGAATAGGGGGTGTTGAGTCCAATTCACTGAGCAAGGAGTAGGTCTTTTCTATAACATATTGGGTTTATGCAACGGTGTCTGAGCTAATTTGAAACCCTTGTTTTATGCATCACCCCACCTCACCTTTCCCGTTAAGAAGCCATAGTGTGTTTCTGAAAGTGTGACTCTGTTCTGTTTTGTAATTCAGTTCAAGGGTAGCGGTTTTTGCATTCCCTCTATAAGTGATATCTTATGATAAGTGTCTTTTTCTGTGTGACTTATTGCACTTAGAATCGTCGTACCTAAATCCACTCATCATGCTGCTACTAGCCTTATGACGTTGATTTCATGGCTGAGTGATATTGCATTGTACATAAGGACCACAACTTCTTTATCCATTTTTCTCTTTCCTGGGATATTTAAGGTGTAACGAAGTGGAGGTTCTTGTCAACAGAGCAGCCCTAAACGTTGGGGTGCCTGTGTCTTGCTGATTTTTAGTTTTCCCAATTTATACACCCATGAGTGGAAGTGCCCTATGCTCTCTAAGCTGAGTTTTTTAGATGTTTCAGGACACACCGTACACTTCTCCAGAGTGGCTGTTGGCAATTTACATCCCGCCCATCAGCGTAGCAAGGCTCCCGTTTCTCCATGGTCTGTCCTGCATTTCTGGTTTTGACACTTTTTCAGCATGGCCCTTTTGACCGATGGGACGCGAGATTTCTTTGTAGCCCTGATTTCCCTTTCCAGGTTGCTTGTTTGGCCATAAAGGGCGTATGCGTTTTTTCCTGAATATATTCAGGAAAAAACGCATACGCCCTTTTTGGCCAAGGACATCATTGTCGAGGTTTTGCCGCTTTTCCTGTGCTTTAAAGGCGATTCGAATATCCCTCCTGAAATCTGTTTCCTGCAATTCTGCCTTGCTTTCAAATCCTCTTCGTTGCCTTCCCTCAATATATTTGTGTACGAGAGTGATCATTTATAAGTCTGCAGGTTTGTGAATAGCAGTGCCCCTGAGCTCCATTTTTCAACTCGCTTTCTTGGGAGCTGGCCGCAAAAGCGCAGGATTGCTTCAGGCCCTATTCTGGCCCCGGGCGGAAGGCTGAGCCTGTGCTTAATTCTTCTTCCTGATGGGAAAATAGATTTACCTGTGCCTGTCCCAACACCTAGAGTTAGTCTCTCATTGGTTCCCCCTCTTCCCGTTCATCCTCAGGACAAATTGCAACCTGTACGGAACAGGAGGTTAAAGGTGCTGATTCTCCAAGGAGGGAGATTGCTAGTAAAGCGGCTGGAATGGCGAACCCGAGCACAAGGACATGAGAAATGAGGTGCGTTTTAGAAACCTTTCCCGATCACACGGTGTACCATCTTCTGGGTTTCTCATGCATGTTTTCGATGTAGGAAGATGCCCTTGAACCTGGAGATTTGGGACCCAAAGGGATGGGTACCAGGCAGTATTACTTTAAAGGGTCTGCGTTTGCTCACCCAACCTCACCAAACCTCTCAGCCCCAAGAGTGTCCACCCTTATGTCTCAATCAGCTGTGGATCTAGATATGGTCAATCCAGGTGGCATCACACCCCCTGATCGAATTTTTTAAGAATTTCTCTCTCTTTCACTGTCTTTGTTTCACGGGTTTGTAAAAGTAATTGATTTTTATAATGGGATTTAGCTTCTTTTCACTGCTGTGTTTATGTCACTTTACACCCACTTGACTCACTTACAGAGAGCTATCAATACATAGGTTTTAAGATTCTTACTAGTCAGATATATTCTTGGGCGGTGAATAGGGGGTGTTGAGTCCAATTCACTGAGCAAGGAGTAGGTCTTGTCTATTACATATTGGGTTTATGGAACGGTGTCTGAGCTAATTTGAAACCCTTGTTTTATGCATCACCCCACCTCACCTTTCCCGTTAAGCAGCCATAGTGTGTTTCTGAAAGTGTGACTTTGTTCTGTTTTGTAATTCAGTTCAAGGGTAGCGGTTTTTGCATTCCCTCTATAAGTGATATCTTATGATAAGTGTCTTTTTCTGTGTGACTTATTTCACTTAGAATCGTCGTACCTAAATCCACTCATCATGCTGCTAGTAGCCTTATGACGTTGATTTCATGGCTGAGTGATATTGCATTGTACATAAGGACCACAACTTCTTTATCCATTTTTCTCTTTCCTGGGATATTTAAGCTGTAACGAAGTGGAGGTTCTTGTCAACAGAGCAGCCCTAAACGTTGGGGTGCCTGTGTCTTGCTGATTTTTACTTTTCCCAATTAATACACCCATGAGAGGAAGTGCCCTATGCTCTCTAAGCTGAGTTTTTTAGATGTTTCAGGACACACCGTACACTTCTCCAGAGTGGCTGTTGGCAATTTACATCCCGCCCATCAGCGTAGCAAGGCTCCCGTTTCTCCATGGTCTGTCCTGCATTTCTGGTTTTGACACTTTTTCAGCATGGCCCTTTTGACCGATGGGACGCGAGACTTCTTTGTAGCGCTGATTTCCCTTTCCAGGTTGCTTGGTTGGCCAAAAAGGGCGTATGCGTTTTTTCCTGAATATATTCAGGAAAAAACGCATACGCCCTTTTTGGCCAAGGGCATCATTGTCGAGGGTTTTCCGCTTTTCCTGTGCTTTAAAGGCGATTCGAATCTCCCTCCTGAAATCTGTTTCCTGCAATTCTGCGTTGCTTTCAAATCCTCTTCGTTGCCTTCCCACAATATATTTGTGGACGAGAGTGATCATTTATAAGTCTGCAGGTTTGTGAATTGCAGTGCCCCTGAGCTCCATTTTTCAACTCGCTTTCTTGGGAGCTGGCCGCAAAAGCGCAGGATTGCTTCAGGCCCTATTCTGGCCCCGGGCGGCAGGCTGAGCCTGTGCTTAATTCTTCTTCCTGATGGGAAAATAGAGTTAACTGTGCCTGTCCCAACACCTAGAGTTAGTCTCTCATTGGTTCCCCCTTTTCCCGTTCATCCTCAGGACAAATTGCAACCTGTACGGAACAGGAGGTTAAAGGTGCTGATTCTCCAAGGAGGGAGATTGCTAGTAAAGCAGCTGGAATGGCGAACCCGAGCACAAGGACATGAGAAATGAGGTGCGTTTTAGAAACCTTTCCCGATCACACGGTGTACCATCTTCTGGGTTTCTCATGCATGTTTTCGATGTAGGAAGATGCCCTTGAACCTGGAGATTTGGGACCCATGCGATGGGTACCACGCAGTATTACTTTAAAGGGTCTGCGTTTGCTCACCCGACCTCACCAAACCTCTCAGCCCCAAGAGTGTCCACCCTTATGTCTCAATCAGCTGTGGGTCTCGATATGGTCAATCCAGGTGGCATCACAGCCCCTGAACGAATTTTGTAAGAATTTCTCTCTCTTTCACTTTCTTTGTTTCACGGGTTTGTAAAAGTAATTGATTTTTATAATGGGGTTTAGCTGCTTTTCACTGCTGTGTTTATGTCACTTTACACCCACTTGACTCACTTACAGAGAGATATCAATACATAGGTTTTAAGATTCTTACTAGTCAGATATATTCTTGGGCGGTGAATAGGGGGTGTTGAGTCCAATTCACTGAGCAAGGAGTAGGTCTTGTCTATTACATATTTGGTTTATGGAACGGTATCTGAGCTTATTTGAAACCCTTGTTTTATGCAACACCCCACCTCATCTTTCCCGTTAAGCAGCCATAGTGTGTTTCTGAAAGTGTGACTCTGTTCTGTTTTGTAATTCAGTTCAAGGGTAGCGGTTTTTGCATTCTCTCTATAAGTGATATCTTATGATAAGTGTCTTTTTCTGTGTGACTTATTTCACTTAGAATCGTCGTACCTAAATCCACTCATCATGCTGCTAGTAGCCTTATGACGTTGATTTCATGGCTGAGTGATATTGCATTGTACATAAGGACCACAACTTCTTTATCCATTTTTCTCTTTCCTGGGATATTTAAGGTGTAACGAATTGGAGGTTCTTGACAACAGAGCAGCCCTAAACGTTGGGGTGCCTGTGTCTTGTTGAATTTTAGTTTTCCCAATTTATACACCCATGAGTGGAAGTGCCCTATGCTCTCTAAGCTGAGTTTTTTAGATGTTTCAGGACACACCGTACACTTCTCCAGAGTGGCTGTTGGCAATTTACATCCCGCCCATCAGCGTAGCAAGGCTCCCGTTTCTCCATGGTCTGTCCTGCATTTCTGGTTTTGACACTTTTTCAGCATGGCCCTTTTGACCGATGGGACGCGAGACTTCTTTGTAGCGCTGATTTCCCTTTCCAGGTTGCTTGGTTGGCCAAAAAGGGCGTATGCGTTTTTTCCTGAATATATTCAGGAAAAAACGCATACGCCCTTTTTGGCCAAGGGCATCATTGTCGAGGTTTTGCCGCTTTTCCTGTGCTTTAAAGGCGATTCGAATCTCCCTCCTGAAATCTGTTTCCTGCAATTCTGCCTTGCTTTCAAATCCTCTTCGTTGCCTTCCCTCAATATATTTGTGGACGAGAGTGATCATTTATAAGTCTGCAGGTTTGTGAATTGCAGTGCCCCTGAGCTCCATTTTTCAACTCGCTTTCTTGGGAGCTGGCCGCAAAAGCGCAGGATTGCTTCAGCCCTATTCTGGTCCCGGGCGGCAGGCTGAGCCTGTGCTTAATTCTTCTTCCTGATGGGAAAATAGAGTTACCTGTGCCTGTCCCAACACCTAGAGCTAGTCTCTCATTGGTTGCCCTCTTCCCGTTCATCCTCAGGACAAATTGCAACCTGTACGGAACAGGAGGTTAAAGGTGCTGATTCTCCAAGGAGGGAGATTGCTAGTAAAGCGGCTGGAATGGCGAACCCGAGCACAAGGACATGAGAAATGAGGTGCGTTTTAGAAACCTTTCCCGATCACACGGTGTACCATCTTCTGGGTTTCTCATGCATGTTTTCGATGTAGGAAGATGCCCTTGAACCTGGAGATTTGGGACCCATGCGATGGGTACCACGCAGTATTACTTTAAAGGGTCTGCGTTTGCTCACCCGACCTCACCAAACCTCTCAGCCCCAAGAGTGTCCACCCTTATGTCTCAATCAGCTGTGGGTCTAGATATGGTCAATCCAGGTGGCATCACAGCCCCTGAACGAATTTTGTAAGAATTTCTCTCTCTTTCACTGTCTTTGTTTCACGGGTTTGTAAAAGTAATTGATTTTTATAATGGGGTTTAGCTGCTTTTCACTGCTGTGTTTATGTCACTTTACACCCACTTGACTCACTTACAGAGAGATATCAATACATAGGTTTTAAGATTCTTACTAGTCAGATATATTCTTGGGCGGTGAATAGGGGGTGTTGAGTCCAATTCACTGAGCAAGGAGTAGGTCTTGTCTATTACATATTGGGTTTATGGAACGGTATCTGAGCTAATTTGAAACCCTTGTTTTATGCATCACCCCACCTCATCTTTCCCGTTAAGCAGCCATAGGGTGTTTCTGAAAGTGTGACTCTGTTCTGTTTTGTAATTCAGTTCAAGGGTAGCGGTTTTTGCATTCCCTTTATAAGTGATATCTTATGATAAGTGTCTTTTTCTGTGTGACTTATTTCACTTAGAATCGTCGTACCTAAATCCACTCATCATGCTGCTAGTAGCCTTATGACGTTGATTTCATGGCTGAGTGATATTGCATTGTACATAAGGACCACAACTTCTTTATCCATTTTTCTCTTTCCTGGGATATTTAAGGTGTAACGAAGTGGAGGTTCTTGTCAACAGAGCAGCCCTAAACGTTGGTGTGCCTGTGTCTTGCTGATTTTTACTTTTCCCAATTAATACACCCATGAGTGGAAGTGCCCTATGCTCTCTAAGCTGAGTTTTTTAGATGTTTCAGGACACACCGTACACTTCTCCAGAGTGGCTGTTGGCAATTTACATCCCGCCCATCAGCGTAGCAAGGCTCCCGTTTCTACATGGTCTGTCCTGCATTTCTGGTTTTGACACTTTTTCAGCATGGCCCTTTTGACCGATGGGACGCGAGACTTCTTTGTAGCGCTGATTTCCCTTTCCAGGTTGCTTGGTTGGCCAAAAAGGGCGTATGCGTTTTTTCCTGAATATATTCAGGAAAAAACGCATACGCCCTTTTTGGCCAAGGGCATCATTGTCGAGGTTTTGCCGCTTTTCCTGTGCTTTAAAGGCGATTCGAATCTCCCTCCTGAAATCTGTTTCCTGCAATTCTGCCTTGCTTTCAAATCCTCTTCGTTGCCTTCCCTCAATATATTTGTGGACGAGAGTGATCATTTATAAGTCTGCAGGTTTGTGAATTGCAGTGCCCCTGAGCTCCATTTTTCAACTCGCTTTCTTGGGAGCTAGCCGCAAAAGCGCAGGATTGCTTCAGGCCCTATTCTGGTCCCGGGCGGCAGGCTGAGCCTGTGCTTAATTCTTCTTCCTGATGGGAAAATAGAGTTAACTGTGCCTGTCCCAACACCTAGAGCTAGTCTCTCATTGGTTGCCCTCTTCCCGTTCATCCTCAGGACAAATTGCAACCTGTACGGAACAGGAGGTTAAAGGTGCTGATTCTCCAAGGAGGGAGATTGCTAGTAAAGCGGCTGGAATGGCGAACCCGAGCACAAGGACATGAGAAATGAGGTGCGTTTTAGAAACCTTTCCCGATCACACGGTGTACCATCTTCTGGGTTTCTCATGCATGTTTTCGATGTAGGAAGATGCCCTTGAACCTGGAGATTTGGGACCCATGCGATGGGTACCACGCAGTATTACTTTAAAGGGTCTGCGTTTGCTCACCCGACCTCACCAAACCTCTCAGCCCCAAGAGTGTCCACCCTTATGTCTCAATCAGCTGTGGGTCTAGATATGGTCAATCCAGGTGGCATCACAGCCCCTGAACGAATTTTGTAAGAATTTCTCTCTCTTTCACTGTGTTTGTTTCACGGCTTTGTAAAAGTAATTGATTTTTATAATGGGGTTTAGCTGCTTTTCACTGCTGTGTTTATGTCACTTTACACCCACTTGACTCACTTACAGAGAGATATCAATACATAGGTTTTAAGATTCTTACTAGTCAGATATATTCTTGGGCGGTGAATAGGGGGTGTTGAGTCCAATTCACTGAGCAAGGAGTAGGTCTTGTCTATTACATATTGGGTTTATGGAACGGTATCTGAGGTAATTTGATACCCTTGTTTTATGCATCACCCCACCTCACCTTTCCCGTTAAGCAGCCATAGTGTGTTTCTGAAAGTGTGACTTTGTTCTGTTTTGTAATTCAGTTCAAGGGTAGCGGTTTTTGCATTCCCTCTATAAGTGATATCTTATGATAAGTGTCTTTTTCTGTGTGACTTATTTCACTTAGAATCGTCGTACCTAAATCCACTCATCATGCTGCTAGTAGCCTTATGACGTTGATTTCATGGCTGAGTGATATTGCATTGTACATAAGGACCACAACTTCTTTATCCATTTTTCTCTTTCCTGGGATATTTAAGGTGTAACGAAGTGGAGGTTCTTGTCAACAGAGCAGCCCTAAACGTTGGGGTGCCTGTGTCTTGCTGATTTTTACTTTTCCCAATTAATACACCCATGAGAGGAAGTGCCCTATGCTCTCTAAGCTGAGTTTTTTAGATGTTTCAGGACACACCGTACACTTCTCCAGAGTGGCTGTTGGCAATTTACATCCCGCCCATCAGCGTAGCAAGGCTCCCGTTTCTCCATGGTCTGTCCTGCATTTCTGGTTTTGACACTTTTTCAGCATGGCCCTTTTGACCGATGGAACGCGAGACTTCTTTGTAGCGCTGATTTCCCTTTCCAGGTTGCTTGGTTGGCCAAAAAGGGCGTATGCGTTTTTTCCTGAATATATTCAGGAAAAAACGCATACGCCCTTTTTGGCCAAGGGCATCATTGTCGAGGTTTTGCCGCTTTTCCTGTGCTTTAAAGGCGATTCGAATCTCCCTCCTGAAATCTGT
The DNA here is from genome assembly GCF_965194825.1 of Balaenoptera physalus. Lineage (NCBI taxonomy): Eukaryota > Metazoa > Chordata > Mammalia > Artiodactyla > Balaenopteridae > Balaenoptera > Balaenoptera physalus. Next base: position 277,109 of record NW_028125981.1, on the reverse strand, counting down.
TTCCTGCAATTCTGCCTTGCTTTCAAATCCTCTTCGTTGCCTTCCCACAATATATTTGTGGACGAGAGTGATCATTTATAAGTCTGCAGGTTTGTGAATTGCAGTGCCCCTGAGCTCCATTTTTCAACTCGCTTTCTTGGGAGCTGGCCGCAAAAGCGCAGGATTGCTTCAGGCCCTATTCTGGCCCCGGGCGGCAGGCTGAGCCTGTGCTTAATTCTTCTTCCTGATGGGAAAATAGAGTTAACTGTGCCTGTCCCAACACCTAGAGTTAGTCTCTCATTGGTTCCCCCTCTTCCCGTTCATCCTCAGGACAAATTGCAACCTGTACGGAACAGGAGGTTAAAGGTGCTGATTCTCCAAGGAGGGAGATTGCTAGTAAAGCGGCTGGAATGGCGAACCCGAGCACAAGGACATGAGAAATGAGGTGCGTTTTAGAAACCTTTCCCGATCACACGGTGTACCATCTTCTGGGTTTCTCATGCATGTTTTCGATGTAGGAAGATGCCCTTGAACCTGGAGATTTGGGACCCATGCGATGGGTACCACGCAGTATTACTTTAAAGGGTCTGCGTTTGCTCACCCGACCTCACCAAACCTCTCAGCCCCAAGAGTGTCCACCTTTATGTCTCAATCAGCTGTGGGCCTAGATATGGTCAATCCAGGTGGCATCACAGCCCCTGAACGAATTTTGTAAGAATTTTTCTCTCTTTCACTGTCTTTGTTTCACGGGTTTGTAAAAGTAATTGATTTTTATAATGGGGTTTACCTGCTTTTCACTGCTGTGTTTATGTCACTTTACACCCACTTGACTCACTTACAGAGAGATATCAATACATAGGTTTTAAGATTCTTACTAGTCAGATATATTCTTGGGCGGTGAATAGGCGGTGTTGAGTCCAATTCACTGAGCAAGGAGTAGGTCTTGTCTATTACATATTGGGTTTATGGAACGGTATCTGAGCTAATTTGAAACCCTTGTTTTATGCATCACCCCACCTCATCTTTCCCGTTAAGCAGCCATAGTGTGTTTCTGAAAGTGTGACTCTGTTCTGTTTTGTAATTCAGTTCAAGGGTAGCGGTTTTTGCATTCCCTCTATAAGTGATATCTTATGATAAGTGTCTTTTTCTGTGTGACTTATTTCACTTAGAATCGTCGTACCTAAATCCACTCATCATGCTGCTAGTAGCCTTATGACGTTGATTTCATGGCTGAGTGATATTGCATTGTACATAAGGACCACAACTTCTTTATCCATTTTTCTCTTTCCTGGGATATTTAAGGTGTAACGAAGTGGAGGTTCTTGTCAACAGAGCAGCCCTAAACGTTGGTGTGCCTGTGTCTTGCTGATTTTTACTTTTCCCAATTAATACACCCATGAGAGGAAGTGCCCTATGCTCTCTAAGCTGAGTTTTTTAGATGTTTCAGGACACACCGTACACTTCTCCAGAGTGGCTGTTGGCAATTTACATCCCGCCCATCAGCGTAGCAAGGCTCCCGTTTCTCCATGGTCTGTCCTGCATTTCTGGTTTTGACACTTTTTCAGCATGGCCCTTTTGACCGATGGAACGCGAGACTTCTTTGTAGCGCTGATTTCCCTTTCCAGGTTGCTTGGTTGGCCAAAAAGGGCGTATGCGTTTTTTCCTGAATATATTCAGGAAAAAACGCATACGCCCTTTTTGGCCAAGGACATCATTGTCGAGGTTTTGCCGCTTTTCCTGTGCTTTAAAGGCGATTCGAATATCCCTCCTGAAATCTGTTTCCTGCAATTCTGCCTTGCTTTCAAATCCTCTTCGTTGCCTTCCCTCAATATATTTGTGGACGAGAGTGATCATTTATAAGTCTGCAGGTTTGTGAATAGCAGTGCCCCTGAGCTCCATTTTTCAACTCGCTTTCTTGGGAGCTGGCCGCAAAAGCGCAGGATTGCTTCAGGCCCTATTCTGGCCCCGGGCGGAAGGCTGAGCCTGTGCTTAATTCTTCTTCCTGATGGGAAAATAGATTTACCTGTGCCTGTCCCAACACCTAGAGTTAGTCTCTCATTGGTTCCCCCTCTTCCCGTTCATCCTCAGGACAAATTGCAACCTGTACGGAACAGGAGGTTAAAGGTGCTGATTCTCCAAGGAGGGAGATTGCTAGTAAAGCGGCTGGAATGGCGAACCCGAGCACAAGGACATGAGAAATGAGGTGCGTTTTAGAAACCTTTCCCGATCACACGGTGTACCATCTTCTGGGTTTCTCATGCATGTTTTCGATGTAGGAAGATGCCCTTGAACCTGGAGATTTGGGACCCAAAGGGATGGGTACCAGGCAGTATTACTTTAAAGGGTCTGCGTTTGCTCACCCAACCTCACCAAACCTCTCAGCCCCAAGAGTGTCCACCCTTATGTCTCAATCAGCTGTGGATCTAGATATGGTCAATCCAGGTGGCATCACACCCCCTGATCGAATTTTTTAAGAATTTCTCTCTCTTTCACTGTCTTTGTTTCACGGGTTTGTAAAAGTAATTGATTTTTATAATGGGATTTAGCTTCTTTTCACTGCTGTGTTTATGTCACTTTACACCCACTTGACTCACTTACAGAGAGCTATCAATACATAGGTTTTAAGATTCTTACTAGTCAGATATATTCTTGGGCGGTGAATAGGGGGTGTTGAGTCCAATTCACTGAGCAAGGAGTAGGTCTTTTCTATAACATATTGGGTTTATGCAACGGTGTCTGAGCTAATTTGAAACCCTTGTTTTATGCATCACCCCACCTCACCTTTCCCGTTAAGAAGCCATAGTGTGTTTCTGAAAGTGTGACTCTGTTCTGTTTTGTAATTCAGTTCAAGGGTAGCGGTTTTTGCATTCCCTCTATAAGTGATATCTTATGATAAGTGTCTTTTTCTGTGTGACTTATTGCACTTAGAATCGTCGTACCTAAATCCACTCATCATGCTGCTACTAGCCTTATGACGTTGATTTCATGGCTGAGTGATATTGCATTGTACATAAGGACCACAACTTCTTTATCCATTTTTCTCTTTCCTGGGATATTTAAGGTGTAACGAAGTGGAGGTTCTTGTCAACAGAGCAGCCCTAAACGTTGGGGTGCCTGTGTCTTGCTGATTTTTAGTTTTCCCAATTTATACACCCATGAGTGGAAGTGCCCTATGCTCTCTAAGCTGAGTTTTTTAGATGTTTCAGGACACACCGTACACTTCTCCAGAGTGGCTGTTGGCAATTTACATCCCGCCCATCAGCGTAGCAAGGCTCCCGTTTCTCCATGGTCTGTCCTGCATTTCTGGTTTTGACACTTTTTCAGCATGGCCCTTTTGACCGATGGGACGCGAGATTTCTTTGTAGCCCTGATTTCCCTTTCCAGGTTGCTTGTTTGGCCATAAAGGGCGTATGCGTTTTTTCCTGAATATATTCAGGAAAAAACGCATACGCCCTTTTTGGCCAAGGACATCATTGTCGAGGTTTTGCCGCTTTTCCTGTGCTTTAAAGGCGATTCGAATATCCCTCCTGAAATCTGTTTCCTGCAATTCTGCCTTGCTTTCAAATCCTCTTCGTTGCCTTCCCTCAATATATTTGTGTACGAGAGTGATCATTTATAAGTCTGCAGGTTTGTGAATAGCAGTGCCCCTGAGCTCCATTTTTCAACTCGCTTTCTTGGGAGCTGGCCGCAAAAGCGCAGGATTGCTTCAGGCCCTATTCTGGCCCCGGGCGGAAGGCTGAGCCTGTGCTTAATTCTTCTTCCTGATGGGAAAATAGATTTACCTGTGCCTGTCCCAACACCTAGAGTTAGTCTCTCATTGGTTCCCCCTCTTCCCGTTCATCCTCAGGACAAATTGCAACCTGTACGGAACAGGAGGTTAAAGGTGCTGATTCTCCAAGGAGGGAGATTGCTAGTAAAGCGGCTGGAATGGCGAACCCGAGCACAAGGACATGAGAAATGAGGTGCGTTTTAGAAACCTTTCCCGATCACACGGTGTACCATCTTCTGGGTTTCTCATGCATGTTTTCGATGTAGGAAGATGCCCTTGAACCTGGAGATTTGGGACCCAAAGGGATGGGTACCAGGCAGTATTACTTTAAAGGGTCTGCGTTTGCTCACCCAACCTCACCAAACCTCTCAGCCCCAAGAGTGTCCACCCTTATGTCTCAATCAGCTGTGGATCTAGATATGGTCAATCCAGGTGGCATCACACCCCCTGATCGAATTTTTTAAGAATTTCTCTCTCTTTCACTGTCTTTGTTTCACGGGTTTGTAAAAGTAATTGATTTTTATAATGGGATTTAGCTTCTTTTCACTGCTGTGTTTATGTCACTTTACACCCACTTGACTCACTTACAGAGAGCTATCAATACATAGGTTTTAAGATTCTTACTAGTCAGATATATTCTTGGGCGGTGAATAGGGGGTGTTGAGTCCAATTCACTGAGCAAGGAGTAGGTCTTGTCTATTACATATTGGGTTTATGGAACGGTGTCTGAGCTAATTTGAAACCCTTGTTTTATGCATCACCCCACCTCACCTTTCCCGTTAAGCAGCCATAGTGTGTTTCTGAAAGTGTGACTTTGTTCTGTTTTGTAATTCAGTTCAAGGGTAGCGGTTTTTGCATTCCCTCTATAAGTGATATCTTATGATAAGTGTCTTTTTCTGTGTGACTTATTTCACTTAGAATCGTCGTACCTAAATCCACTCATCATGCTGCTAGTAGCCTTATGACGTTGATTTCATGGCTGAGTGATATTGCATTGTACATAAGGACCACAACTTCTTTATCCATTTTTCTCTTTCCTGGGATATTTAAGCTGTAACGAAGTGGAGGTTCTTGTCAACAGAGCAGCCCTAAACGTTGGGGTGCCTGTGTCTTGCTGATTTTTACTTTTCCCAATTAATACACCCATGAGAGGAAGTGCCCTATGCTCTCTAAGCTGAGTTTTTTAGATGTTTCAGGACACACCGTACACTTCTCCAGAGTGGCTGTTGGCAATTTACATCCCGCCCATCAGCGTAGCAAGGCTCCCGTTTCTCCATGGTCTGTCCTGCATTTCTGGTTTTGACACTTTTTCAGCATGGCCCTTTTGACCGATGGGACGCGAGACTTCTTTGTAGCGCTGATTTCCCTTTCCAGGTTGCTTGGTTGGCCAAAAAGGGCGTATGCGTTTTTTCCTGAATATATTCAGGAAAAAACGCATACGCCCTTTTTGGCCAAGGGCATCATTGTCGAGGGTTTTCCGCTTTTCCTGTGCTTTAAAGGCGATTCGAATCTCCCTCCTGAAATCTGTTTCCTGCAATTCTGCGTTGCTTTCAAATCCTCTTCGTTGCCTTCCCACAATATATTTGTGGACGAGAGTGATCATTTATAAGTCTGCAGGTTTGTGAATTGCAGTGCCCCTGAGCTCCATTTTTCAACTCGCTTTCTTGGGAGCTGGCCGCAAAAGCGCAGGATTGCTTCAGGCCCTATTCTGGCCCCGGGCGGCAGGCTGAGCCTGTGCTTAATTCTTCTTCCTGATGGGAAAATAGAGTTAACTGTGCCTGTCCCAACACCTAGAGTTAGTCTCTCATTGGTTCCCCCTTTTCCCGTTCATCCTCAGGACAAATTGCAACCTGTACGGAACAGGAGGTTAAAGGCGCTGATTCTCCAAGGAGGGAGATTGCTAGTAAAGCAGCTGGAATGGCGAACCCGAGCACAAGGACATGAGAAATGAGGTGCGTTTTAGAAACCTTTCCCGATCACACGGTGTACCATCTTCTGGGTTTCTCATGCATGTTTTCGATGTAGGAAGATGCCCTTGAACCTGGAGATTTGGGACCCATGCGATGGGTACCACGCAGTATTACTTTAAAGGGTCTGCGTTTGCTCACCCGACCTCACCAAACCTCTCAGCCCCAAGAGTGTCCACCCTTATGTCTCAATCAGCTGTGGGTCTCGATATGGTCAATCCAGGTGGCATCACAGCCCCTGAACGAATTTTGTAAGAATTTCTCTCTCTTTCACTTTCTTTGTTTCACGGGTTTGTAAAAGTAATTGATTTTTATAATGGGGTTTAGCTGCTTTTCACTGCTGTGTTTATGTCACTTTACACCCACTTGACTCACTTACAGAGAGATATCAATACATAGGTTTTAAGATTCTTACTAGTCAGATATATTCTTGGGCGGTGAATAGGGGGTGTTGAGTCCAATTCACTGAGCAAGGAGTAGGTCTTGTCTGTTACATATTGGGTTTATGGAACGGTATCTTAGGTAATTTGATACCCTTGTTTTATGCATCACCCCACTTCACCTTTCCCGTTAAGCAGCCATAGTGTGTTTCTGAAAGTGTGACTTTGTTCTGTTTTGTAATTCAGTTCAAGGGTAGCGGTTTTTGCATTCCCTCTATAAGTGATATCTTATGATAAGTGTCTTTTTCTGTGTGACTTATTTCACTTAGAATCGTCGTACCTAAATCCACTCATTATGCAGCTAGTAGCCTTATGACGTTGATTTCATGGCTGAGTGATATTGCATTGTACATAAGGACCACAACTTCTTTATCCATTTTTCTCTTTCCTGGGATATTTAAGGTGTAACGAAGTGGAGGTTCTTGTCAACAGAGCAGCCCTAAACGTTGGGGTGCCTGTGTCTTGCTGATTTTTACTTTTCCCAATTAATACACCCATGAGTGGAAGTGCCCTATGCTCTCTAAGCTGAGTTTTGTAGATGTTTCAGGACACACCGTACACTTCTCCAGAGTGGCTGTTGGCAATTTACATCCCGCCCATCAGCGTAGCAAGGCTCCCGTTTCTCCATGGTCTGTCCTGCATTTCTGGTTTTGACACTTTTTCAGCATGGCCCTTTTGACCGATGGGACGCGAGACTTCTTTGTAGCGCTGATTTCCCTTTCCAGGTTGCTTGGTTGGCCAAAAAGGGCGTATGCGTTTTTTCCTGAATATATTCAGGAAAAAACGCATACGCCCTTTTTGGCCAAGGGCATCATTGTCGAGGTTTTGCCGCTTTTCCTGTGCTTTAAAGGCGATTCGAATCTCCCTCCTGAAATCTGTTTCCTGCAATTCTGCCTTGCTTTCAAATCCTCTTCGTTGCCTTCCCTCAATATATTTGTGGACGAGAGTGATCATTTATAAGTCTGCAGGTTTGTGAATTGCAGTGCCCCTGAGCTCCATTTTTCAAGTCGCTTTCTTGGGAGCTGGCCGCAAAAGCGCAGGATTGCTTCAGGCCCTATTCTGGCCCCGGGCGGCAGGCTGAGCCTGTGCTTAATTCTTCTTCCTGAGGGGAAAATAGAGTTAACTGTGCCTGTCCCAACACCTAGAGCTAGTCTCTCATTGGTTCCCCCTCTTCCCGTTCATCCTCAGGACAAATTGCAACCTGTACGGAACAGGAGGTTAAAGGTGCTGATTCTCCAAGGAGGGAGATTGCTAGTAAAGCGGCTGGAATGGCGAACCCGAGCACAAGGACATGAGAAATGAGGTGCGTTTTAGAAACCTTTCCCGATCACACGGTGTACCATCTTCTGGGTTTCTCATGCATGTTTTCGATGTAGGAAGATGCCCTTGAACCTGGAGATTTGGGACCCATGCGATGGGTACCACGCAGTATTACTTTAAAGGGTCTGCGTTTGCTCACCCGACCTCACCAAACCTCTCAGCCCCAAGAGTGTCCACCCTTATGTCTCAATCAGCTGTGGGTCTAGATATAGTCAATCCAGGTGGCATCACAGCCCCTGAACGAATTTTGTAAGAATTTCTCTCTCTTTCACTGTCTTTGTTTCACGGGTTTGTAAAAGTAATTGATTTTTATAATGGGGTTTAGCTGCTTTTCACTGCTGTGTTTATGTCACTTTACACCCACTTGACTCACTTACAGAGAGATATCAATACATAGGTTTTAAGATTCTTACTAGTCAGATATATTCTTGGGCGGTGAATAGGGGGTGTTGAGTCCAATTCACTGAGCAAGGAGTAGGTCTTGTCTATTACATATTGGGTTTATGGAACGGTATCTGAGGTAATTTGATACCCTTGTTTTATGCATCACCCCACCTCACCTTTCCCGTTAAGCAGCCATAGTGTGTTTCTGAAAGTGTGACTTTGTTCTGTTTTGTAATTCAGTTCAAGGGTAGCGGTTTTTGCATTCCCTCTATAAGTGATATCTTATGATAAGTGTCTTTTTCTGTGTGACTTATTTCACTTAGAATCGTCGTACCTAAATCCACTCATCATGCTGCTAGTAGCCTTATGACGTTGATTTCATGGCTGAGTGATATTGCATTGTACATAAGGACCACAACTTCTTTATCCATTTTTCTCTTTCCTGGGATATTTAAGGTGTAACGAAGTGGAGGTTCTTGTCAACAGAGCAGCCCTAAACGTTGGGGTGCCTGTGTCTTGCTGATTTTTACTTTTCCCAATTAATACACCCATGAGAGGAAGTGCCCTATGCTCTCTAAGCTGAGTTTTTTAGATGTTTCAGGACACACCGTACACTTCTCCAGAGTGGCTGTTGGCAATTTACATCCCGCCCATCAGCGTAGCAAGGCTCCCGTTTCTCCATGGTCTGTCCTGCATTTCTGGTTTTGACACTTTTTCAGCATGGCCCTTTTGACCGATGGGACGCGAGACTTCTTTGTAGCGCTGATTTCCCTTTCCAGGTTGCTTGGTTGGCCAAAAAGGGCGTATGCGTTTTTTCCTGAATATATTCAGGAAAAAACGCATACGCCCTTTTTGGCCAAGGGCATCATTGTCGAGGTTTTGCCGCTTTTCCTGTGCTTTAAAGGCGATTCGAATCTCCCTCCTGAAATCTGTTTCCTGCAATTCTGCCTTGCTTTCAAATCCTCTTCGTTGCCTTCCCTCAATATATTTGTGGACGAGAGTGATCATTTATAAGTCTGCAGGTTTGTGAATTGCAGTGCCCCTGAGCTCCATTTTTCAACTCGCTTTCTTGGGAGCTGGCCGCAAAAGCGCAGGATTGCTTCAGGCCCTATTCTGGCCCCGGGCGGCAGGCTGAGCCTGTGCTTAATTCTTCTTCCTGAGGGGAAAATAGAGTTAACTGTGCCTGTCCCAACACCTAGAGTTAGTCTCTCATTGGTTCCCCCTCTTCCCGTTCATCCTCAGGACAAATTGCAACCTGTACGGAACAGGAGGTTAAAGGTGCTGATTCTCCAAGGAGGGAGATTGCTAGTAAAGCGGCTGGAATGGCGAACCCGAGCGCAAGGACATGAGAAATGAGGTGCGTTTTAGAAACCTTTCCCGATCACACGGTGTACCATCTTCTGGGTTTCTCATGCATGTTTTCGATGTAGGAAGATGCCTTTGAACCTGGAGATTTGGGAGCCATGGGATGGGTACCACGCAGTATTACTTTAAAGGGTCTGCGTTTGCTCACCCGACCTCACCAAACCTCTCAGCCCCAAGAGTGTCCACCCTTATGTCTCAATCAGCTGTGGGTCTAGATATGGTCAATCCAGGTGGCATCACAGCCCCTGAACGAATTTTGTAAGAATTTCTCTCTCTTTCACTGTCTTTGTTTCACGGGTTTGTAAAAGTAATTGATTTTTATAATGGGGTTTAGCTGCTTTTCACTGCTGTGTTTATGTCACTTTACACCCACTTGACTCACTTACAGAGAGATATCAATACATAGGTTTTAAGATTCTTACTAGTCAGATATATTCTTGGGCGGTGAATAGGGGGTGTTGAGTCCAATTCACTGAGCAAGGAGTAGGTCTTGTCTATTACATATTGGGTTTATGGAACGATATCTGAGCTAATTTGAAACCCTTGTTTTATGCATCACCCCACCTCACCTTTTCCGTTAAGCAGCCATAGTGTGTTTCTGAAAGTGTAACTCTGTTCTGTTTTGTAATTCAGTTCAAGGGTGGCGGTTTTTGCATTCCCTCTATAAGTGATATCTTATGATAAGGGTCTTTTTCTGTGTGACTTATTTCACTTAGAATCGTCGTACCTAAATCCACTCATCATGCTGCTACTAGCCTTATGACGTTGATTTCATGGCTGAGTGATATTGCATTGTACATAAGGACCACAACTTCTTTATCCATTTTTCTCTTTCCTGGAATATTTAAGGTGTAACGAAGTGGAGGTTCTCGTCAACATAGCAGCCCTAAACTTAGGGGTGCCTGTGTCTTGCTGATTTTTAGTTTTCCCAATTTATACACCCATGAGTGGAAGTGCCCTATGCTCTCTAAGCTGAGTTTTTTAGATGTTTCAGGACACACCGTACACTTCTCCAGAGTGGCTGTTGGCAATTTACATCCCGCCCATCAGCGTAGCAAGGCTCCCGTTTCTCCATGGTCTGTCCTGCATTTCTGGTTTTGACACTTTTTCAGCATGGCCCTTTTGACCGATGGGACGTGAGACTTCTTTGTAGCACTGATTTCCCTTTCCAGGTTGCTTGGTTGGCCAAAAAGGGCGTATGCGTTTTTTCCTGAATATATTCAGGAAAAAACGCATACGCCCTTTTTGGCCAAGGGCATCATTGTCGAGGTTTTGCCGCTTTTCCTGTGCTTTAAAGGCGATTTGAATCTCCCTCCTGAAATCTGTTTCCTGCAATTCTGCCTTGCTTTCAAATCCTCTTCGTTGCCTTCCCTCAATATATTTGTGGACGAGAGTGATCATTTATAAGTCTGCAGGTTTGTGAATTGCAGTGCCCCTGAGCTCCATTTTTCAACTCGCTTTCTTGGGAGCTGGCCGCAAAAGCGCAGTATTGCTCCAGGCCCTATTCTGGTCCCGGGCGGCAGGCTGACCCTGTGCTTAATTCTTCTTCCTGATGGGAAAATAGAGTTACCTGTGCCTGTCCCAACACCTAGAGCTAGTCTCTCATTGGTTCCCCCTCTTCCCGTTGATCCTCAGGACAAATTGCAACCTGTACGGAACAGGAGGTTAAAGGTGCTTATTCTCCAAGGAGGGAGATTGCTAGTAAAGCGGCTGGAATGGCGAACCCGAGCACAAGGACATGAGAAATGAGGTGCGTTTTGAAACCTTTCCCGATCACACGGTGTACCATCTTCTGGGTTTCTCATGCATGTTTTCGATGCAGGAAGATGCCCTTGAACCTGGAGATTTGGGACCCATGGGATGGGTACCACGCAGTATTACTGTAAAGGGTCTGCTTTTGCTCACCCGACCTCACCAAACCTCTCAGCCCCAAGAGTGTCCACCCTTATGTCTCAATCAGCTGTGGGTCTAGATATGGTCAATCCAGGTGGCATCACCGCCCCTGAACGAATTTTGTAAGAATTTCTCTCACTTTCACTGTCTTTGTTTCACAGGTTTGTAAAAGTAATTGATTTTTATAATGGGGTTTAGCTGCTTTTCACTGCTGTGTTTATGTCACTTTACACCCACTTGACTCACTTACAGAGAGATATCAATACATAGGTTTTAAGATTCTTACTAGTCAGATATATTCTTGGGCCGTGAATAGGGAGTGTTGAGTCCAATTCACTGAGGAAGGAGTAGGTCTTGTCTATTACATATTGGGTTTATGCAACAGTATCTGAGCTAATTTGAAACCCTTGTTTTATGCATCACCCCACCTCACCTTTTCCGTTAAGCAGCCATAGTGTGTTTCTGAAAGTGTGACTCTGTTCTGTTTTGTAATTCAGTTCAAGGGTGGCGGTTTTTGCATTCCCTCTATAAGTGATATCTTATGATAAGGGTCTTTTTCTGTGTGACTTATTTCACTTAGAATCGTCGTACCTAAATCCACTCATCATGCTGCTACTAGCCTTATGACGTTGATTTCATGGCTGAGTGATATTGCATTGTACATAAGGACCACAACTTCTTTATCCATTTTTCTCTTTCCTGGGATATTTAAGGTGTAACGAAGTGGAGGTTCTTGTCAACAGAGCAGCCCTAAACGTTGGGGTGCCTGTGTCTTGCTGATTTTTAGTTTTCCCAATTTATACACCCATGAGTGGAAGTGCCCTATGCTCTCTAAGCTGAGTTTTTTAGATGTTTCCGGACACACCGTACACTTCTCCAGAGTGGCTGTTGGCAATTTACATCCCACCCATCAGCGTAGCAAGGCTCCCGTTTCTCCATGGTCTGTCCTGCATTTCTGGATTTGACACTTTTTCAGCATGGCCCTTTTGACCGATGGGACGCGAGACTTCTTTGTAGCGCTGATTTGCCTTTCCAGGTTGCTTGGTTGGCCAAAAAGGGCGTATGCGTTTTTTCCTGAATATATTCAGGAAAAAACGCATACGCCCTTTTTGGCCAAGGGCATCATTGTCGAGGTTTTGCCGCTTTTCCTGTGCTTTAAAGGCGATTCGAATCTCCCTCCTGAAACCTGTTTCCTGCAATTCTGCCTTGCTTTCAAATCCTCTTCGTTGCCTTCCCTCAATATATTTGTGGACGAGAGTGATCATTTATAAGTCTGCAGGTTTGTGAATTGCAGTGCCCCTGAGCTCCATTTTTCAACTCGCTTTCTTGTGATCTGGCCGCAAAAGCGCAGGATTGCTTCAGGCCCTATTCTGGTTCCGGGCGGCAGGCTGAACCTGTGCTTAATTCTTCTCCCTGATGGGAAAATAGAGTTACCTGTGCCTGTCCCAACACCTAGAGCTAGTCTCTCATTGGTTCCCCCTCTTCCCGTTCATCCTCAGGACAAATTGCAACCTGTACGGAACAGGAGGTTAAAGGTGCTGATTCTCCAAGGAGGGAGATTGCTAGTAAAGTGGCTGGAATGGCGAACCCGAGCACAAGGACATGAGAAATGAGGTGCGTTTTAGAAACCTTTCCCGATCACACGGTGTAGCGTCTTCTGGGTTTCTCATGCATGTTTTCGATGTAGGATGATGCCCTTGAACCTGGAGATTTGGGAACCATGGGATGGGTACCACGCAGTATTACTTTAAAGGGTCTGCGTTTGCTCACCCAACCTCACCAAACCTCTCAGCCCCAAGAGTGTCCACCCTTATGTCTCAATCAGCGGTGGGTCTAGATATGGTCAATCCAGGTGGCATCACAGCCCCTGAACGAATTTCGTAAGAATTTCTCTCTCTTTCACTGTCTTTGTTTCACAGGTTTGTAAAAGTAAATGATTTTTATAATGGGGTTTAACTGCTTTTCACTGCTGAGTTTATGTCACTTTACACCCACTTGACTCACTTACAGAGAGATAGCAATACATAGGTTTTAAGATTCTTACTAGTCAGATATATTCTTGGGCCGTGAATAGGGAGTGTTGAGTCCAATTCACTGAGCAAGGAGTAGGTCTTGTCTATTACATATTGGGTTTATACAACAGTATCTGAGCTAATTTGAAACCCTTGTTTTATGCATCACCCCACCTCACCTTTTCCGTTAAGCAGCCATAGTGTGTTTCTGAAAGTGTGACTCTGTTCTGTTTTGTAATTCAGTTCAAGGGTAGCGGTTTTTGCATTTCCTCTATAAGTGATATCTTATGATAAGTGTCTTTTTCTGTGTGACTTATTTCACTTAGAATCGTCGTACCTAAATCCACTCATCATGCTGCTACTAGCCTTATGACGTTGATTTCATGGCTGAGTGATATTGCATTGTACATAAGGACCACAACTTCTTTATCCATTTTTCTCTTTCCTGGGATATTTAAGGTGTAACGAAGTGGAGGTTCTCGTCAACAGAGCAGCCCTAAACTTAGGGGTGCCTGTGTCTTGCTGATTTTTAATTTTCCCAATTTATACACCCATGAGTGGAAGTGCCCTATGCTCTCTAAGCTGAGTTTTTTAGATGTTTCAGGACACACCGTACACTTCTCCAGAGTGGCTGTTGGCAATTTACATCCCGCCCATCAGCGTAGCAAGGCTCCCGTTTCTCCATGGTCTGTCCTGCATTTCTGGTTTTGACACTTTTTCAGCATGGCCCTTTTGACCGATGGGACGTGAGACTTCTTTGTAGCACTGATTTCCCTTTCCAGGTTGCTTGGTTGGCCAAAAAGGGCGTATGCGTTTTTTCCTGAATATATTCAGGAAAAAACGCATACGCCCTTTTTGGCCAAGGGCATCATTGTCGAGGTTTTGCCGCTTTTCCTGTGCTTTAAAGGCGATTCGAATCTCCCTCCTGAAATCTGTTTCCTGCAATTCTGCCTTGCTTTAAAATCCTCTTCGTTGCCTTCCGTCAATATATTTGTGGACGAGAGTGATCATTTATAACTCTGCAGGTTTGTGAATTGCAGTGCCCCTGAGCTCCATTTTTCAACTCGCTTTCTTGGGAGCTGGCCGCAAAAGCGCAGTATTGCTCCAGGCCCTATTCTGGTCCCGGGCGGCAGGCTGAGCCTGTGCTTAATTCTTCTTCCTGATGGGAAAATAGAGTTACCTGTGCCTGTCCCAACACCTAGAGCTAGTCTCTCATTGGTTCCCCCTCTTCCCGTTCATCCTCAGGACAAATTGCAACCTGTACGGAACAGGAGGTTAAAGGTGCTGATTCTCCAAGGAGGGAGATTGCTAGTAAAGCGGCTGGAATGGCGAACCCGAGCACAAGGACATGAGAAATGAGGTGCGTTTTGAAACCTTTCCCGATCACACGGTGTACCATCTTCTGGGTTTCTCATGCATGTTTTCGATGCAGGAAGATGCCCTTGAACCTGGAGATTTGGGACCCATGGGATGGGTACCACGCAGTATTACTGTAAAGGGTCTGCGTTTGCTCACCCGACCTCACCAAACCTCTCAGCCCCAAAAGTGTCCACCCTTATGTCTCAATCAGCTGTGGGTCTAGATATGGTCAATCCAGGTGGCATCACCGCCCCTGAACGAATTTTGTAAGAATTTCTCTCACTTTCACTGTCTTTGTTTCACAGGTTTGTAAAAGTAATTGATTTTTATAATGGGGTTTAGCTGCTTTTCACTGCTGTGTTTATGTCACTTTACACCCACTTGACTCACTTACAGAGAGATATCAATACATAGGTTTTAAGATTCTTACTAGTCAGATATATTCTTGGGCCGTGAATAGGGAGTGTTGAGTCCAATTCACTGAGGAAGGAGTAGGTCTTGTCTATTACATATTGGCTTTATGCAACAGTATCTGAGCTAATTTGAAACCCTTGTTTTATGCATCACCCCACCTCACCTTTTCCGTTAAGCAGCCATAGTGTGTTTCTGAAAGTGTGACTCTGTTCTGTTTTGTAATTCAGTTCAAGGGTGGCGGTTTTTGCATTCCCTCTATAAGTGATATCTTATGATAAGGGTCTTTTTCTGTGTGATTTATTTCACTTAGAATCGTCGTACCTAAATCCACTCATCATGCTGCTACTAGCCTTATGACGTTGATTTCATGGCTGAGTGATATTGCATTGTACATAAGGACCACAACTTCTTTATCCATTTTTCTCTTTACTGGGATATTTAAGGTGTAACGAAGTGGAGGTTCTTGTCAACAGAGCAGCCCTAAACGTTGGGGTGCCTGTGTCTTGCTGATTTTTAGTTTTCCCAATTTATACACCCATGAGTGGAAGTGCCCTATGCTCTCTAAGCTGAGTTTTTTAGATGTTTCCGGACACACCGTACACTTCTCCAGAGTGGCTGTTGGCAATTTACATCCCGCCCATCAGCGTAGCAAGGCTCCCGTTTCTCCATGGTCTGTCCTGCATTTCTGGTTTTGACACTTTTTCAGCATGGCCCTTTTGACCGATGAGACGCGAGACTTCTTTGTAGCGCTGATTTGCCTTTCCAGGTTGCTTGGTTGGCCAAAAAGGGCGTATGCGTTTTTTCCTGAATATATTCAGGAAAAAACGCATACGCCCTTTTTGGCCAAGGGCATCATTGTCGAGGTTTTGCCGCTTTTCCTGTGCTTTAAAGGCGATTCGAATCTCCCTCCTGAAATCTGTTTCCTGCAATTCTGCCTTGCTTTCAAATCCTCTTCGTTGCCTTCCCTCAATATATTTGTGGACGAGAGTGATCATATATAAGTCTGCAGGTTTGTGAATTGCAGTGCCCCTGAGCTCCATTTTTCAACTCGCTTTCTTGTGATCTGGCCGCAAAAGCGCAGGATTGCTTCAGGCCCTATTCTGGTCCCGGGCGGCAGGCTGAGCCTGTGCTTAATTCTTCTCCCTGATGGGAAAATAGAGTTACCTGTGCCTGTCCCAACACCTAGAGCTAGTCTCTCATTGGTTCCCCCTCTTCCCGTTCATCCTCAGGACAAATTGCAACCTGTACGGAACAGGAGGTTAAAGGTGCTGATTCTCCAAGGAGGGAGATTGCTAGTAAAGTGGCTGGAATGGCGAACCCGAGCACAAGGACATGAGAAATGAGGTGCGTTTTAGAAACCTTTCCCGATCACACGGTGTAGCGTCTTCTGGGTTTCTCATGCATGTTTTCGATGTAGGATGATGCCCTTGAACCTGGAGATTTGGGAACCATGGGATGGGTACCACGCAGTATTACTTTAAAGGGTCTGCGTTTGCTCACCCAACCTCACCAAACCTCTCAGCCCCAAGAGTGTCCACCCTTATGTCTCAATCAGCGGTGGGTCTAGATATGGTCAATCCAGGTGGCATCACAGCCCCTGAACGAATTTCGTAAGAATTTCTCTCTCTTTCACTGTCTTTGTTTCACAGGTTTGTAAAAGTAAATGATTTTTATAATGGGGTTTAACTGCTTTTCACTGCTGTGTTTATGTCACTTTACACCCACTTGACTCACTTACAGAGAGATATCAATACATAGGTTTTAAGATTCTTACTAGTCAGATATATTCTTGTGCCGTGAATAGGGAGTGTTGAGTCCAATTCACTGAGCAAGGAGTAGGTCTTGTCTATTACATATTGGGTTTATACAACAGTATCTGAGCTAATTTGAAACCCTTGTTTTATGCATCACCCCACCTCACCTTTCCCGTTAAGCAGCCATAGTGTGTTTCTGAAAGTGTGACTCTGTTCTGTTTTGTAATTCAGTTCAAGGGTAGCGGTTTTTGCATTCCCTCTATAAGTGATATCTTATGATAAGTGTCTTTTTCTGTGTGACTTATTTCACTTAGAATCGTCGTACCTAAATCCACTCATCATGCTGCTAGTAGCCTTATGACGTTGATTTCATGGCTGAGTGATATTGCATTGTACATAAGGACCACAACTTCTTTATCCATTTTTCTCTTTCCTGGGATATTTAAGGTGTAACGAAGTGGAGGTTCTCGTCAACAGAGCAGCCCTAAACTTAGGGTTGCCTGTGTGTTGCTGATTTTTAGTTTTCCCAATTTATACACCCATGAGTGGAAGTGCCCTATGCTCTCTAAGCTGAGTTTTTTAGATGTTTCAGGACACACCGTACACTTCTCCAGAGTGGCTGTTGGCAATTTACATCCCGCCCATCAGCGTAGCAAGGCTCCCGTTTCTCCATGGTCTGTCCTGCATTTCTGGTTTTGACACTTTTTCAGCATGGCCCTTTTGACCGATGGGACGCGAGACTTCTTTGTAGCGCTGATTTCCCTTTCCAGGTTGCTTGGTTGGCCAAAAAGGGCGTATGCGTTTTTTCCTGAATATATTCAGGAAAAAACGCATACGCCCTTTTTGGCCAAGGGCATCATTGTCGAGGTTTTGCCGCTTTTCCTGTGCTTTAAAGGCGATTTGAATCTCCCTCCTGAAATCTGTTTCCTGCAATTCTGCCTTGCTTTCAAATCCTCTTCGTTGCCTTCCCTCAATATATTTGTGGACGAGAGTGATCATTTATAAGTCTGCAGGTTTGTGAATTGCAGTGCCCCTGAGCTCCATTTTTCAACTCGCTTCCTTTGGAGCTGGCCGCAAAAGCGCAGTATTGCTCCAGGCCCTATTCTGGTCCCGGGCGGCAGGCTGAGCCTGTGCTTAATTCTTCTTCCTGATGGGAAAATAGAGTTACCTGTGCCTGTCCCAACACCTAGAGCTAGTCTCTCATTGGTTCCCCCTCTTCCCGTTCATCCTCAGGACAAATTGCAACCTGTACGGAACAGGAGGTTAAAGGTGCTGATTCTCCAAGGAGGGAGATTGCTAGTAAAGCGGCTGGAATGGCGAACCCGAGCACAAGGACATGAGAAATGAGGTGCGTTTTGAAACCTTTCCCGATCACACGGTGTACCATCTTCTGGGTTTCTCATGCATGTTTTCGATGCAGGAAGATGCCCTTGAACCTGGAGATTTGGGACCCATGGGATGGGTACCACGCAGTATTACTGTAAAGGGTCTGCGTTTGCTCACCCGACCTCACCAAACCTCTCAGCCCCAAAAGTGTCCACCCTTATGTCTCAATCAGCTGTGGGTCTAGATATGGTCAATCCAGGTGTCATCACCGCCCCTGAACGAATTTTGTAAGAATTTCTCTCACTTTCACTGTCTTTGTTTCACAGGTTTGTAAAAGTAATTGATTTTTATAATGGGGTTTAGCTGCTTTTCACTGCTGTGTTTATGTCACTTTACACCCACTTGACTCACTTACAGAGAGATATCAATACATAGGTTTTAAGATTCTTACTAGTCAGATATATTCTTGGGCCGTGAATAGGGAGTGTTGAGTCCAATTCACTGAGGAAGGAGTAGGTCTTGTCTATTACATATTGGGTTTATGCAACAGTATCTGAGCTAATTTGAAACCCTTGTTTTATGCATCACCCCACCTCACCTTTTCCGTTAAGCAGCCATAGTGTGTTTCTGAAAGTGTGACTCTGTTCTGTTTTGTAATTCAGTTCAAGGGTGGCGGTTTTTGCTTTCCCTCTATAAGTGATATCTTATGATAAGGGTCTTTTTCTGTGTGATTTATTTCACTTAGAATCGTCGTACCTAAATCCACTCATCATGCTGCTACTAGCCTTATGACGTTGATTTCATGGCTGAGTGATATTGCATTGTACATAAGGACCACAACTTCTTTATCCATTTTTCTCTTTCCTGGGATATTTAAGGTGTAACGAAGTGGAGGTTCTTGTGAACAGAGCAGCCCTAAACGTTGGGGTGCCTGTGTCTTGCTGATTTTTAGTTTTCCCAATTTATACACCCATGAGTGGAAGTGCCCTATGCTCTCTAAGCTGAGTTTTTTAGATGTTTCCGGACACACCGTACACTTCTCCAGAGTGGCTGTTGGCAATTTACATCCCACCCATCAGCGTAGCAAGGGTCCCGTTTCTCCATGGTCTGTCCTGCATTTCTGGTTTTGACACTTTTTCAGCATGGCCCTTTTGACCGATGGGACGCGAGACTTCTTTGTAGCGCTGATTTGCCTTTCCAGGTTGCTTGGTTGGCCAAAAAGGGCGTATGCGTTTTTTCCTGAATATATTCAGGAAAAAACGCATACGCCCTTTTTGGCCAAGGGCATCATTGTCGAGGTTTTGCCGCTTTTCCTGTGCTTTAAAGGCGATTCGAATCTCCCTCCTGAAATCTGTTTCCTGCAATTCTGCCTTGCTTTCAAATCCTCTTCGTTGCCTTCCCTCAATATATTTGTGGACGAGAGTGATCATTTATAAGTCTGCAGGTTTGTGAATTGCAGTGCCCCTGAGCTCCATTTTTCAACTCGCTTTCTTGTGATCTGGCCGCAAAAGCGCAGGATTGCTTCAGGCCCTATTCTGGTCCCGGGCGGCAGGCTGAGCCTGTGCTTAATTCTTCTCCCTGATGGGAAAATAGAGTTACCTGTGCCTGTCCCAACACCTAGAGCTAGTCTCTCATTGGTTCCCCCTCTTCCCGTTCATCCTCAGGACAAATTGCAACCTGTACGGAACAGGAGGTTAAAGGTGCTGATTCTCCAAGGAGGGAGATTGCTAGTAAAGTGGCTGGAATGGCGAACCCGAGCACAAGGACATGAGAAATGAGGTGCGTTTTAGAAACCTTTCCCGATCACACGGTGTAGCGTCTTCTGGGTTTCTCATGCATGTTTTCGATGTAGGATGATGCCCTTGAACCTGGAGATTTGGGAACCATGGGATGGGTACCACGCAGTATTACTTTAAAGGGTCTGCGTTTGCTCACCCAACCTCACCAAACCTCTCAGCCCCAAGAGTGTCCACCCTTATGTCTCAATCAGCGGTGGGTCTAGATATGGTCAATCCAGGTGGCATCACAGCCCCTGAACGAATTTCGTAAGAATTTCTCTCTCTTTCACTGTCTTTGTTTCACAGGTTTGTAAAAGTAAATGATTTTTATAATGGGGTTTAACTGCTTTTCACTGCTGTGTTTATGTCACTTTACACCCACTTGACTCACTTACAGAGAGATATCAATACATAGGTTTTAAGATTCTTACTAGTCAGATATATTCTTGGGCCGTGAAGAGGGAGTGTTGAGTCCAATTCACTGAGCAAGGAGTAGGTCTTGTCTATTACATATTGGGTTTATACAACAGTATCTGAGCTAATTTGAAACCCTTGTTTTATGCATCACCCCACCTCACCTTTCCCGTTAAGCAGCCATAGTGTGTTTCTGAAAGTGTGACTCTGTTCTGTTTTGTAATTCAGTTCAAGGGTAGCGGTTTTTGCATTCCCTCTATAAGTGATATCTTATGATAAGTGTCTTTTTCTGTGTGACTTATTTCACTTAGAATCGTCGTACCTAAATCCACTCATCATGCTGCTACTAGCCTTATGACGTTGATTTCATGGCTGAGTGATATTGCATTGTACATAAGGACCACAACTTCTTTATCCATTTTTCTCTTTCCTGGGATATTTAAGGTGTAACGAAGTGGAGGTTCTCGTCAACAGAGCAGCCCTAAACTTAGGGGTGCCTGTGTCTTGCTGATTTTTAGTTTTCCCAATTTATACACCCATGAGTGGAAGTGCCCTATGCTCTCTAAGCTGAGTTTTTTAGATGTTTCAGGACACACCGTACACTTCTCCAGAGTGGCTGTTGGCAATTTACATCCCGCCCATCAGCGTAGCAAGGCTCCCGTTTCTCCATGGTCTGTCCTGCATTTCTGGTTTTGACACTTTTTCAGCATGGCCCTTTTTTTTTGTTGTTTTTTTTTTTTTTTTTTTTATGGAACTCTTTTCTTTTTCTTTTTTTTTTTTCACACACACACACTGTATTTTATTTTTACAAGAGATAAATAGACTGACACCAAGCATTGTACATGGATGACCACAACAAAAGCAACAATGATTGCAATTACCAAACATGAAACACACTCATACTATGTCATAATATTGACATTCAGTCCAGTAATCCTCCACTGTAACAGCTCCTTTACTTTGCAGTGAAAATTGATTTGTATATCCTTTGCCTCTGAGTCCTTGTGGGATTTTTTTTTTTTAATTCAGACAGAAAGTCACAAAAATTATACTCATCCTCATCAGTTCACTCAGTGCCATGTAATTAATTGTTTTTTTTCATCTTGATCTTTTGTTAGCACTTTTATGAGTTCATCAGTTTTTCATCAGAGTTCTGAATGCTTATTCATTCAGTTCAGCAGTACAGTCAGTTACCAGAAACCTGTACTTGTCAGAGTCTTTTCCATGAATTTCTTGAAGATGAAACCCTTTTATAGGAACATATTTGCAAAATCATCAGAGTACACCCAGAACTGTCTGTAAATGACAAAAGACTTAAAAATGACCACGGTAAAAGATTTGATGAAAGTTCATAATAATGCAGTTGACAAGAAAATTAGTTATTTCTGAGATATACATTTTAAAGTAATAACTAGGATTATTACTTATAACATTATACCAGAACATATAAGATTTTTAGAAATTTCATGTAATGTCTGAAACATTTATATTAACATATTTCCATACATATTTCCATACAAATACAAATATAAGATTTTTAGAAATTTCATGTAATGTCTGAAACCTTTATATTAACATATTTCCATACATATTTCCATACAAATACAAATATAAGATTTTTAGGAATTTCATGTAATGTCTGAAACATTTATATTAACATATTTCCATACAAATAACCCAATGAAAGTTTAGTATTAGTTGTTTTGTTTGTTTTGTTATACTGCAGGTTCTTATTAGGCATCAATTTTATACATATCAGTGTATACATGTCAATCCCAATCGCCCAATTCAGCACACCACCATCCCCACCTCACCGCAGTTTTCCCCCCTTGGTGTCCATATGTCCATTCTCTACATCTGTGTCTCAACTTCTGCCCTGCAAACTGGCTCATCTGTATCATTTTTCTAGGTTCCACATACATGCATTAATATATGATATTTGTTTTTCTCTTTCTGACTTACTTCACTCTGTATGACAGTCTCTAGATCCATCCACGTCTCAACAAATGACTCAATTTCGTTCCTTTTTATGGCTGAGTAATATTCCATTGTATATATGTACCACATCTTCTTTATCCATTCGTCTGTTGATGGGCATTTAGGTTGCTTCCATGACCTGGCTATTGTAAACAGTGCTGCAATGAACATTCGGGTGCATGTGTCTTTTTGAATTACGGTTTTCTCTGGGTATATGCCCAGTAGTGGGATTGCTGGGTCATATGGTAATTCTATTTTTAGTTTTTTAAGGAACCTCCATATTGTTCTCCAGAGTGGCTGTGTCAATTTACATTCCCACCAACAGTGCAAGAGGGTTCCCTTTTCTCCACACCCTCTCCAGCATTTGTTGTTTGTAGATTTTCTGATGATCCCCATTCTAACAGGAGTGAGGTGATACCTCATTGTAGTTTTGATTTGCATTTCTCTAATAATTAGTGATGTTGAGCAGCTTTTCATGTGCTTCGTGGCCGTCTGTATGTCTTCTTTGGAGAAATGTCTATTTAGGTCTTCTGCCCATTTTTGGATTGGGGTGTTTGTTTCTTTGATATTGAGCTGAATGAGCTGTTTATATATTTTGGAGATTAATCCTTTGTCCGTTGATTCATTTGCAAATATTTTCTCCCATTCTGAGGGTTGTCTTTTCGTCTTGTTTATGGTTTCCTTTGCTGTGCAAAAGCTTTGAAGTTTCATTAGGTCCCACTTGTTTATTTTTGTTTTTATTTCCATTACTCTAGGAGGTGGATCAAAAAAGATCTTGCTGTGATTTATGTCAAAGAGTGTTCTTCCTATGTTTTCCTCTAAGAGTTTTATAGTGTCCAGTCTTATATTTAGGTCTCTAATCCATTTTGAGTTTATTTTTGTGTATGGTGTTAGGGAGTATTCTAATTTCATTCTTTTACATGTAGCTGTCCAGTTTTCCCAGCACCACTTATTGAAGAGACTGTCTTTTCTCCATTGTATATCTTTGCCTCCTTTGTCATAGATTAGTTGACCATAGGTGCGTGGGTTAATCTCTGGGCTTTCTATCTTGTTCCATTGATCTATGTTTCTGTTTTTGTGCCAGTACCATATTGTCTTGATTACTGTAGCTTTGTAGTATAGTCTGAAGTCAGGGAGTCTGATTCCTCCAGCTCCATTTTTTTGCCTCAAGACTGCTTTGGCTATTCGGGGTCTTTTGTGTCTCCATACAAATTTTAAGATGATTTGTTCTAGCTCCGTAAAAAATGCCATTGGTAATTTGATAGGGATTGCATTGAATCTGTAGATTGCTTTGGGTAGTATACTCATTTTCACAATGTTGATTCTTCCAATCCAAGAACATGGTATATCTCTCCATCTGTTGGTATCATCTTTAATTTCCTTCATCAGTGTCTTATAGTTTTCTGCATACAGGTCTTTTGTCTCCCTAGGTAGGTTTATTCCTAGGTATTTTATTATTTTTGTTGCAATGGTAAATGGGAGTGTTTCCATAATTTCTCTTTCAGATTTTTCATCATTAGTGTATAGGAATGCAAGAGTTTTCTGTGCATTAATTTTGTATCCTGCAACTTTACCATATTCATTAATTAGCTCTAGCAGTTTTCTGGTGGCAGTTTTAGGATTCTCTATGTATAGTATCATGTCATCCGCAAACAGTGACAGTTTTACTTCCTCTTTTCCAATTTGTATTCCTTTTATTTCTTTTTCTTCTCTGATTGCCGTGGCTAGGACTTCCAGAACTATGTTGAATAATAGTGGTGAGAGTGGACATCCTTGTCTCGTTCCTGATCTTAGAGGAAATGCTTTCAGTTTTTCACCATTGAGAATGATGTTTGCTGTGGGTTTGTCATATATGGCCTTTATTATGTTGAGGTAGGTTCCCTCTATGCCCACTTTCTGGAGAGTTTTTATCATAAATGGGTGTTGAATTTTGTCAAAAGCTTTTTCTGCATCTATTGAGATGATCATATGGTTTTTCTTCTTCAATTTGTTAATATGGTGTATCACATTGATTGATTTGCGTATATTGAAGAATCCTTGCATCCCTGGGATAAATCCCACTTGATCGTGGTGTATGATCCTTTTAATGTGTTGTTGGATTCTGTTTGCTAGTATTTTGTTGAGGATTTTTGCATCTATATTCATCAGTGATATTGGTCTGTAATTTTCTTTTTTTGTAGTGTCTTTGTCTGGTTTTGGTATCAGGGTGATGGTGGCCTCATAGAATGAGTTTGGGAGTGTTCCTTCCTCTGCAATTTTTTGGAAGAGTTTGAGAAGGATGGGTGTTAGCTCTTCTCTAAATGTTTGATAGAATTCACCTGTGAAGCCATCTGGTCCTTGACTTTTGTTTGTTGGAAGATTTTTAATCACAGTTTCAATTTCATTACTTGTGATTGGTCTGTTCATATTTTCTGTTTCTTCCTGATTCAGTCTTGGAAGGTTATACCTTTCTAAGAATTTGTCCATTTCTTCCAGGTTGTCCATTTTATTGGCATAAAGTTGCTTATAGTAGTCTCTTAGGATGTTTTGTATTTCTGCAGTGTCTGTTGTAACTTCTCCTTTTTCATTTCTGATTTTATTGATTTGAGTCCTCTCCCTCTTTTTCTTGATGAGTCTGGCTAATGGCTTATCAATTTTGTTTATCTTCTCAAAGAACCAACTTTTAGTTTTATTGATCTTTGCTATTGTTTTCTTTGTTTCTATCTCATTTATTTCTGCTCTGATCTTTATGATTTCTTTCCTTCTGCTAACTTTGGGTTTTGTTTGTTCTTCTTTCTCTAGTTTCTTTAGGTGTAAGGTTAGATTGTTTACTTGAGATTTTTCTTGTTTCTTTAGGTAGGCTTGTATAGCTATAAACTTCCCTCTTAGAACCGCTTTTGCTGCATCCCATAGGTTTTGGGTCGTCGTGTTTTCATTGTCATTTGTCTCTAGGTATTTTTTTTATTTCCTCTTTGATTTCTTCAGTGATCTTTTGGTTATCTAGTAACGTATTGTTTAGCCTCCATGTGTTTGTCTTTTTTACGTTTTTTTCCCTGTAATTCATTTCTAATCTCATAGCATTGTGGTCAGAAAAGATGCTTGGTATGATTTCAATTTTCTTAAATTTACTGAGGCTTGATTTGTGACCCAAGATGTGATCTATCCTGGAGAATGTTCCGTGCGCACTTGAGAAGAACGTGTAATCTGCTGTTTTTGGATGGAATGTCCTATATATATCAATTAAATCTATCTGGTCTATTGTGTCATTTAAAGCTTCTGTTTCCTTATTTATTTTCATTTTGGATGATCTGTCCATTGGTGTAAGTGAAGTGTTAAAGTCCCCCACTATTATTGTGTTACTGTCGATTTCCTCTTTTATAGCTGTTAGCAGTTGCCTTATGTATTGAGGTGCTCCTATGTTGGGTGCATATATATTTATAATTGTTATATCTTCTTCTTGGATTGATCCCTGGATCATTATGTAGTGTCCTTCCTTGTCTCTTGTAACATTCTTTATTTTAAAGTCTATTTTATCTGATATGAGTATAGCTACTCCAGCTTTCTTTTGATTTCCATTTGCATGGAATATCTTTTTCCATCCCCTAACTTTCAGTCTGTATGTGTCCCTAGGTCTAAAGTGGGTCTCTTGTAGACAGCATATATATGGGTCCTGTTTTTGTATCCATTCAGCCAGTCTATGTCTTTTGGTTGGGGCGTTTAATCCATTCACGTTTAAGGTAATTATCGATATGTATGTTCCTATGACCATTTTCTTAATTGTTTTGGGTTTGTTTTTGTAGATCCTTTTCTTCTCTTGTGTTTCCCACTTAGAGAAGTTCCTTTAGCATTTGTTGTAGAGCTGGTTTAGTGGTGCTGAATTCTCTTAGCTTTTGCTTGTCTGTAAAGCTTTTGACTTCTCCATCAAATCTAAATGAGATGCTTGCCGGGTAGAGTAATCTTGGTTGTAGGTTCTTCCCTTTCATCACTTTAAGTATATCATGCCACTCCCTTCTGGCTTGCAGAGTTTCTGCTGAGAAATCAGCTGTTAACCTTATGGGAGTTCCCTTGTACGTTATTTGTCGTTTTTCCCTTGCTGCTTTCAATAATTTTTCATTGTCTTTAATTTTTGCCACTTTGATTACTATGTGTCTCGGCGTGTTTCTCCTTGGGTTTATTCTGTATGGGACTCTCTGCGCTTCCTGGACTTGGGTGGCTATCTCCTTTCCCATGTTAGGGAAGTTTTCAACTATAATCTCTTCAAATATTTTCTCTGGTCCTTTCTCTCTCTCTTCTCCTTCTGGGACCCCTATAATGCGAATGTTGTTGCGTTTAATGTTGTCCCAGAGGTCTCTTAGGCTGTCTTCATTTCTTTTCATTCTTTTTTCTTTAGTCTGTTCCGCAGCAGTGAATTCCACCATTCTGTCTTCCAGGTCACTTATCCGTTCTTCTGCCTCAGTTATTCTGCTATTGATTCCTTCTAGTGTAGTTTTCATTTCAGTTATTGTATTGGTCATCTCTGTTTGCTTGTTCTTTAATTCTTCTAGGTCTTTGTTAATCATTTCTTGCATCTTCTCAATCTTTGCCTCCATTCTTATTCCGAGGTCCTGGATCATCTTCACTATCATTATTCTGAATTCTTTCTCTGGAAGGTTGCCTATCTCCACTTCATTTAGTTGTTTTTCTGGGGTTTTTTCTTGTTCCTTCATCTGGTATATAGCCCTCTGCCTTTTCATCTTCTCTATCTTTCTGTAACTGTGGTTTTTGATCCGCAGGCTGCAGGATTATAGTTTTTCTTGCTTCTGCTCTCTGCCCTCTGGTGGTTGAGGCTATCTAAGAGGCTTGATGGTAGGCTCTGGTGGTGGGTAGAGCTGACTGTTGCTGTGGCGGTCAGAGCTCAGTAAAACAGCATGGCCCTTTTGACCGATGGGAAGCAAGACTTCTTTGTAGCGCTGATTTGCCTTTCCAGTTTGCTTGGTTGGCCAAAAAGGGCGTATGCGTTTTTTCCTGAATATATGCAGGAAAAAACGCATACGCCCTTTTTGGCCAAAGGCATCATTGTCGAGGTTTTGCCGCTTTTCCTGTGCTTTAAAGGTGATTCGTATCTACCTCCTGAAATCTGTTTCCTGCAATTCTGCCTTGCTTTCAAATCCTCTTCGTTGCCTTCCCTCAATATATTTGTGGACGAGAGTGATCATTTATAAGTCTGCAGGTTTGTGAATTGCAGTGCCCCTGAGTTCCATTTTTCAACTCGCTTTCTTGGGAGCTGGCCGCAAAAGCGCAGGATTGCTTCAGGCCCTATTCTGGTCCCGGGCGGCAGGCTGAGCCTGTGCTTAATTCTTCTTCCTGATGGGAAAATAGAGTTACCTGTGCCTGTCCCAAGACCTAGAGCTAGCCTCTCATTGGTTCCCCCTCTTCCCGTTCATCCTCAGGACAAATTGCAACCTGTACGGAACAGGAGGTTAAAGGTGCTGATTCTCCAAGGAGGGAGATTGCTAGTAAAGCGGCTGGAATGGCGAACCCGAGCACAAGGACATGAGAAATGAGGTGCGTTTTAGAAACCTTTCCCGATCACACGGTGTACCATCTTCTGGGTTTCTCATGCATGTTTTCGATGTAGGAAGATGCCCTTGAACCTGGAGATTTGGGACCCATGGGATGGGTACCACGCAGTATTACTTTAAAGGGTCTGCGTTTGCTCACCCGACCTCACCAAACCTCTCAGCCCCAAGAGTGTCCACCCTTATGTCTCAATCAGCTGTGGGTCTAGATATGGTCAATCCAGGTGGCATCACAGCCCCTGAACGAATTTTGTAAGAATTTCTCTCACTTTCACTGTCTTTGTTTCACGGGTTTTAAAAAGTAATTGATTTTTATAATGGGGTTTAGCTGCTTTTCACTGCTGTGTTTATGTCACTTTACACCCACTTGACTCACTTACAGAGAGATATCAATACATAGGTTTTAAGATTCTTACTAGTCAGATATATTCTTGGGCGGTGAATAGGGGGTGTTGAGTCCAATTCACTGAGCAAGGAGTAGGTCTTGTCTATTACATATTGGGTTTATGGAACGGTATCTGAGGTAATTTGATACCCTTGTTTTATGCATCACCCCACCTCACCTTTCCCGTTAAGCAGCCATAGTGTGTTTCTGAACGTGTGACTTTGTTCTGTTTTGTAATTCAGTTCAAGGGTAGCGGTTTTTGTATTCCCTCTATAAGTGATATCTTATGATAAGTGTCTTTTTCTGTGTGACTTATTTCACTTAGAATCTTCGTACCTAAATCCACTCATCATGCTGCTACTAGCCTTATGACGTTGATTTCATGGCTGAGTGATATTGCATTGTACATAAGGACCACAACTTCTTTATCCATTTTTCTCTTTCCTGGGATATTTAAGGTGTAACGAAGTGGAGGTTCTTGTGAACAGAGCAGCCCTAAACGTTGTGGTGCCTGTGTCTTGCTGATTTTTACTTTTCCCAATTTATACACCCATGAGTGGAAGTGCCCTATGCTCTCTAAGCTGAGTTTTTTAGATTTTTCAGGACACACCGTACACTTCTCCAGAGTGGCTGTTGGCAATTTACATCCCGCCCATCAGCGTAGCAAGGCTCCCGTTTCTCCATGGTCTGTCCTGCATTTCTGGTTTTGACACTTTTTCAGCATGGCCCTTTTGACCGATGGGACGCGAGACTTCTTTGTAGCGCTGATTTCTCTTTCCAGGTTGCTTGGTTAGCCAAAAAGGGCGTATGCGTTTTTTCCTGAATATATTCAGGAAAAAACGCATACGCCCTTTTTGGCCAAGGGCATCATTGTTGAGGTTTTGCCGCTTTTCCTGTGCTTTAAAGGCGATTCGAATCTCACTCCTGTAATCTGTTTCCTGCAATTCTGCCTTGCTTTCAAATCCTCTTCGTTGCCTTACCTCAATATATTTGTGGACAAGAGTGATCATTTATAAGTCTGCAGGTTTGTGAATTGCAGTGCCCCTGAGCTCCATTTTTCAAGTCGCTTTCTTGGGAGCTGGCCGCAAAAGCGCAGGATTGCTTCAGGCCCTATTCTGGTCCCGGGCGGCAGGCTGAGCCTGTGCTTAATTCTTCTTCCTGATGGGAAAATAGAGTTACCTGTGCCTGTCCCAACACCTAGAGCTAGTCTCTCATTGGTTCCCCCTCTTCCCGTTCATCCTCAGGACAAATTGCAACCTATAAGGAACAGGAGGTTAAAGGTGCTGATTCTCCAAGGAGGGAGATTGCTAGTAAAGCGGCTGGAATGGAGAACCCGAGCACAAGGACATGAGAAATGAGGTGCGTTTTAGAAACCTTTCCCAATCACACGGTGTACCATCTTCTGGGTTTCTCATGCATGTTTTCGATGTAGGAAGATGCCCTTGAACCTGGAGATTTGGGACCCATGCGATGGGTACCACGCAGTATTACTTTAAAGGGTCTGTGTTTGCTCACCCGACCTCACCAAACCTCTCAGCCCCAAGAGTGTCCACCCTTATGTCTCAATCAGCTGTGGGTCTAGATATGGTCAATCCAGGTGGCATCACAGCCCCTGAACGAATTTTGTAAGAATTTCTCTCTCTTTCACTGTCTTTGTTTCACGGGTTTGTAAAAGTAATTGATTTTTATAATGGGGTTTAGCTGCTTTTCACTGCTGTGTTTATGTCACTTTACACCCACTTGACTCACTTACAGAGAGATATCAATACATAGGTTTTAAGATTCTTACTAGTCAGATATATTCTTGGGCGGTGAATAGGGGGTGTTGAGTCCAATTCACTGAGCAAGGAGTAGGTCTTGTCTATTACATATTGGGTTTATGGAACGGTATCTGAGGTAATTTGATACCCTTGTTTTATGCATCACCCCACCTCACCTTTCCCGTTAAGCAGCCATAGTGTGTTTCTGAAAGTGTGACTCTGTTCTGTTTTGTAATTCAGTTCAAGGGTAGCGGTTTTTGCATTCCCTCTATAAGTGATATCTTATGATAAGTGTCTTTTTCTGTGTGACTTATTTCACTTAGAATCGTCGTACCTAAATCCACTCATCATGCTGCTACTAGCCTTATGACGTTGATTTCATGGCTGAGTGATATTGCATTGTACATAAGGACCACAACTTCTTTATCCATTTTTCTCTTTCCTGGGATATTTAAGGTGTAACGAAGTGGAGGTTCTTGTCAACAGAGCAGCCCTAAACGTTGGGGTGCCTGTGTCTTGCTGATTTTTACTTTTCCCAATTAATACACCCATGAGTGGAAGTGCCCTATGCTCTCTAAGCTGAGTTTTTTAGATGTTTCAGGACACACCGTACACTTCTCCAGAGTGGCTGTTGGCAATTTACATCCCGCCCATCAGCGTAGCAAGGCTCCCGTTTCTCCATGTTCTGTCCTGCATTTCTGGTTTTGACACTTTTTCAGCATGGCCCTTTTGACCGATGGGACGCGAGACTTCTTTGTAGCGCTGATTTCCCTTTCCAGGTTGCTTGGTTGGCCAAAAAGTGCGTATGCGTTTTTTCCAGAATATATTCAGGAAAAAACGCATACGCCCTTTTTGGCCAAGGGCATCATTGTCGAGGTTTTGCCGCTTTTCCTGTGCTTTAAAGGCGATTCGAATCTCCCTCCTGAAATCTGTTTCCTGCAATTCTGCCTTGCTTTCAAATCCTCTTCGTTGCCTTCCCTCAATATATTTGTGGACGAGAGTGATCATTTATAAGTCTGCAGGTTTGTGAATAGCAGTGCCCCTGAGCTCCATTTTTCAACTCGCTTTCTTGGGAGCTGGCCGCAAAAGCGCAGGATTGCTTCAGGCCCTATTCTGGCCCCGGGCGGCAGGCTGAGCCTGTGCTTAATTCTTCTTCCTGATGGGAAAATAGAGTTACCTGTGCCTGTCCCAACACCTAGAGTTAGTCTCTCATTGGTTCCCCCTCTTCCCGTTCATCCTCAGGACAAATTGCAAGCTGTTCGGAACAGGAGGTTAAAGGTGCTGATTCTCCAAGGAGGGAGATTGCTAGTAAAGCGGCTGGAATGGCGAACCCGAGCACAAGGACATGAGAAATGAGGTGGGTTTTAGAAACCTTTCCCGATCACATGGTGTACCAACTTCTGGGTTTCTCATGCATGTTTTCGATGTAGGAAGATGCCCTTGAACCTGGAGATTTGGGACCCATGGGATGGGTACCACGCAGTATTACTTTAAAGGGTCTGCGTTTGCTCACCCGACCTCACCAAACCTCTCAGCCCCAAGAGTATCCACCCTTATGTCTCAATCAGCTGTGGGTCTAGATATGGTCAATCCAGGTGGCATCACCGCCCCTGAACGAATTTTGTAAGAATTTCTCTCTCTTTCACTGTCTTTGTTTCACGGGTTTGTAAAAGTAATTGATTTTTATAATGGGGTTTAGCTGCTTTTCACTGCTGTGTTTATGTCACTTTACACCCACTTGACTCACTTACAGAGAGATATCAATACATAGGTTTCAAGATTCTTACTAGTCAGATATATTCTTGGGCGGTGAATAGGGGGTGTTGAGTCCAATTCACTGAGCAAGGAGTAGGTCTTTTCTATAACATATTGGGTTTATGCAACGGTGTCTGAGCTAATTTGAAACCCTTGTTTTATGCATCACCCCACCTCACCTTTCCCGTTAAGCAGCCATAGTGTGTTTCTGAAAGTGTGACTCTGTTCTGTTTTGTAATTCAGTTCAAGGGTAGCGGTTTTTGCATTCCCTCTATAAGTGATATCTTATGATAAGTGTCTTTTTCTGTGTGACTTATTTCACTTAGAATCGTCGTACCTAAATCCACTCATCATGCTGCTACTAGCCTTATGACGTTGATTTCATGGCTGAGTGATATTGCATTGTACATAAGGACCACAACTTCTTTATCCATTTTTCTCTTTCCTGGGATATTTAAGGTGTAACGAAGTGGAGGTTCTTGTCAACAGAGCAGCCCTAAACGTTGGGGTGCCTGTGTCTTGCTGATTTTTAGTTTTCCCAATTTATACACCCATGAGTGGAAGTGCCCTATGCTCTCTAAGCTGAGTTTTTTAGATGTTTCAGGACACACCGTACACTTCTCCAGAGTGGCTGTTGGCAATTTACATCCCGCCCATCAGCGTAGCAAGGCTCCCGTTTCTCCATGGTCTGTCCTGCATTTCTGGTTTTGACACTTTTTCAGCATGGCCCTTTTGACCGATGGGACGCGAGATTTCTTTGTAGCCCTGATTTGCCTTTCCAGGTTGCTTGGTTGGCCAAAAAGGGCGTATGCGTTTTTTCCTGAATATATTCAGGAAAAAACGCATACGCCCTTTTTGGCCAAGGGCATCATTGTCGAGGTTTTGCCGCTTTTCCTGTGCTTTAAAGGCGATTCGAATATCCCTCCTGAAATCTGTTTCCTGCAATTCTGCCTTGCTTTCAAATCCTCTTCGTTGCCTTCCCTCAATATATTTGTGGACGAGAGTGATCATTTATAAGTCTGCAGGTTTGTGAATTGCAGTGCCCCTGAGCTCCATTTTTCAAGTCGCTTTCTTGGGAGCTGGCCGCAAAAGCGCAGGATTGCTTCAGGCCCTATTCTGGCCCCGGGCGGCAGGCTGAGCCTGTGCTTAATTCTTCTTCCTGATGGGAAAATAGAGTTACCTGTGCCTGTCCCAACACCTAGAGCTAGTCTCTCATTAGTTGCCCACTTCCCGTTCATCCTCAGGACAAATTGCAACCTGTACGGAACAGGAGGTTAAAGGTGCTGATTCTCCAAGGAGGGAGATTGCTAGTAAAGCGGCTGGAATGGCGAACCCGAGCACAAGGACATGAGAAATGAGGTGCGTTTTAGAAACCTTTCCCGATCACACGGTGTACCATCTTCTGGGTTTCTCATGCATGTTTTCGATGTAGGAAGATGCCCTTGAACCTGTAGATTTGGGACCCATGCGATGGGTACCACGCAGTATTACTTTAAAGGGTCTGCGTTTGCTCACCCGACCTCACCAAACCTCTCAGCCCCAAGAGTGTCCACCCTTATGTCTCAATCAGCTGTGGGTCTAGATATGGTCAATCCAGGTGGCA
The DNA here is from genome assembly GCF_965194825.1 of Balaenoptera physalus. Lineage (NCBI taxonomy): Eukaryota > Metazoa > Chordata > Mammalia > Artiodactyla > Balaenopteridae > Balaenoptera > Balaenoptera physalus. Next base: position 243,918 of record NW_028125981.1, on the reverse strand, counting down.
TCACAGCCCCTGAACGAATTTTGTAAGAATTTCTCTCTCTTTCACTGTCTTTGTTTCACGGGTTTGTAAAAGTAATTGATTTTTATAATGGGGTTTAGCTGCTTTTCACTGCTGTGTTTATGTCACTTTACACCCACTTGACTCACTTACAGAGAGATATCAATACATAGGTTTTAAGATTCTTACTAGTCAGATATATTCTTGGGCGGTGAATAGGGGGTGTTGAGTCCAATTCACTGAGCAAGGAGTAGGTCTTTTCTATAACATATTGGGTTTATGCAACGGTGTCTGAGCTAATTTGAAACCCTTGTTTTATGCATCACCCCACCTCACCTTTCCCGTTAAGCAGCCATAGTGTGTTTCTGAAAGTGTGACTCTGTTCTGTTTTGTAATTCAGTTCAAGGGTAGCGGTTTTTGCATTCCCTCTATAAGTGATATCTTATGATAAGTGTCTTTTTCTGTGTGACTTATTTCACTTAGAATCGTCGTACCTAAATCCACTCATCATGCTGCTACTAGCCTTATGACGTTGATTTCATGGCTGAGTGATATTGCATTGTACATAAGGACCACAACTTCTTTATCCATTTTTCTCTTTCCTGGGATATTTAAGGTGTAACGAAGTGGAGGTTCTTGTCAACAGAGCAGCCCTAAACGTTGGGGTGCCTGTGTCTTGCTGATTTTTAGTTTTCCCAATTTATACACCCATGAGTGGAAGTGCCCTATGCTCTCTAAGCTGAGTTTTTTAGATGTTTCAGGACACACCGTACACTTCTCCAGAGTGGCTGTTGGCAATTTACATCCCGCCCATCAGCGTAGCAAGGCTCCCGTTTCTCCATGGTCTGTCCTGCATTTCTGGTTTTGACACTTTTTCAGCATGGCCCTTTTGACCGATGGGACGCGAGATTTCTTTGTAGCCCTGATTTCCCTTTCCAGGTTGCTTGGTTGGCCAAAAAGGGCGTATGCGTTTTTTCCTGAATATATTCAGGAAAAAACGCATACGCCCTTTTTGGCCAAGGGCATCATTGTCGAGGTTTTGCCGCTTTTCCTGTGCTTTAAAGGCGATTCGAATATCCCTCCTGAAATCTGTTTCCTGCAATTCTGCCTTGCTTTCAAATCCTCTTCGTTGCCTTCCCTCAATATATTTGTGGACGAGAGTGATCATTTATAAGTCTGCAGGTTTGTGAATTGCAGTGCCCCTGAGCTCCATTTTTCAAGTCGCTTTCTTGGGAGCTGGCCGCAAAAGCGCAGGATTGCTTCAGGCCCTATTCTGGCCCCGGGCGGCAGGCTGAGCCTGTGCTTAATTCTTCTTCCTGATGGGAAAATAGAGTTACCTGTGCCTGTCCCAACACCTAGAGCTAGTCTCTCATTAGTTGCCCACTTCCCGTTCATCCTCAGGACAAATTGCAACCTGTACGGAACAGGAGGTTAAAGGTGCTGATTCTCCAAGGAGGGAGATTGCTAGTAAAGCGGCTGGAATGGCGAACCCGAGCACAAGGACATGAGAAATGAGGTGCGTTTTAGAAACCTTTCCCGATCACACGGTGTACCATCTTCTGGGTTTCTCATGCATGTTTTCGATGTAGGAAGATGCCCTTGAACCTGTAGATTTGGGACCCATGCGATGGGTACCACGCAGTATTACTTTAAAGGGTCTGCGTTTGCTCACCCGACCTCACCAAACCTCTCAGCCCCAAGAGTGTCCACCCTTATGTCTCAATCAGCTGTGGGTCTAGATATGGTCAATCCAGGTGGCATCACAGCCCCTGAACGAATTTTGTAAGAATTTCTCTCTCTTTCACTGTCTTTGTTTCACGGGTTTGTAAAAGTAATTGATTTTTATAATGGGGTTTAGCTGCTTTTCACTGCTGTGTTTATGTCACTTTACACCCACTTGACTCACTTACAGAGAGATATCAATACATAGGTTTTAAGATTCTTACTAGTCAGATATATTCTTGGGCGGTGAATAGGGGGTGTTGAGTCCAATTCACTGAGCAAGGAGTAGGTCTTGTCTATTACATATTGGGTTTATGGAACGGTATCTGAGGTAATTTGATACCCTTGTTTTATGCATCACCCCACCTCACCTTTCCCGTTAAGCAGCCATAGTGTGTTTCTGAAAGTGTGATGTTGTTCTGTTTTGTAATTCAGTTCAAGGGTAGCGGTTTTTGCATTCCCTCTATAAGTGATATCTTATGATAAGTGTCTTTTTCTGTGTGACTTATTTCACTTAGAATCGTCGTACCTAAATCCACTCATCATGCTGCTACTAGCCTTATGACGTTGATTTCATGGCTGAGTGATATTGCATTGTACATAAGGACCACAACTTCTTTATCCATTTTTCTCTTTCCTGGGATATTTAAGGTGTAACGAAGTGGAGGTTCTTGTCAACAGAGCAGCCCTAAACGTTGGGGTGCCTGTGTCTTGCTGATTTTTACTTTTCCCAATTAATACACCCATGAGTGGAAGTGCCCTATGCTCTCTAAGCTGAGTTTTTTAGATGTTTCGGGACACACCGTACACTTCTCCAGAGTGGCTGTTGGCAATTTACATCCCGCCCATCAGCGTAGCAAGGGTCCCGTTTCTCCATGGTCTGTCCTGCATTTCTGGTTTTGACCCTTTTTCAGCATGGACCTTTTGACCGATGGGACGCGAGACTTCTTTGTAGCGCTGATTTCCCTTTCCAGGTTGCTTGGTTGGCCAAAAAGGGCGTATGCGTTTTTTCCTGAATATATTCAGGAAAAAACGCATACGCCCTTTTTGGCCAAGGGCATCATTGTCGAGGTTTTGCCGCTTTTCCTGTGCTTTAAAGGCGATTCGAATCTCCCTCCTGAAATCTGTTTCCTGCAATTCTGCCTTGCTTTCAAATCCTCTTCGTTGCCTTCCCTCAATATATTTGTGGACGAGAGTGATCATTTATAAGTCTGCAGGTTTGTGAATTGCAGTGCCCCTGAGCTCCATTTTTCAAGTCGCTTTCTTGGGAGCTGGCCGCAAAAGCGCAGGATTGCTTCAGGCCCTATTCTGGTCCCGGGTGGCAGGCTGAGCCTGTGCTTAATTCTTCTTCATGATGGGAAAATAGAGTTACCTGTGCCTGTCCCAACACCTAGAGCTAGTCTCTCATTGGTTCCCCCTCTTCCCGTTCATCCTCAGGACAAATTGTAACCTGTACGGAACAGGAGGTTAAAGGTGCTGATTCTCCAAGGAGGGAGATTGCTAGTAAAGCGGCTGGAATGGCGAACCCGAGCACAAGGACATGAGAAATGAGGTGCGTTTTAGAAACCTTTCCCGATCACATGGTGTACCAACTTCTGGGTTTCTCATGCATGTTTTCGATGTAGGAAGATGCCCTTGAACCTGGAGATTTGGGACCCATGGGATGGGTACCACGCAGTATTACTTTAAAGGGTCTGCGTTTGCTCACCCGACCTCACCAAACCTCTCAGCCCCAAGAGTATCCACCCTTATGTCTCAATCAGCTGTGGGTCTAGATATGGTCAATCCAGGTGGCATCACCGCCCCTGAACGAATTTTGTAAGAATTTCTCTCTCTTTCACTGTCTTTGTTTCACGGGTTTGTAAAAGTAATTGATTTTTATAATGTGGTTTAGCTGCTTTTCACTGCTGTGTTTATGTCACTTTACACCCACTTGACTCACTTACAGAGAGATATCAATACATAGGTTTCAAGATTCTTACTAGTCAGATATATTCTTGGGCGGTGAATAGGGGGTGTTGAGTCCAATTCACTGAGCAAGGAGTAGGTCTTTTCTATAACATATTGGGTTTATGCAACGGTGTCTGAGCTAATTTGAAACCCTTGTTTTATGCATCACCCCACCTCACCTTTCCCGTTAAGCAGCCATAGTGTGTTTCTGAAAGTGTGACTCTGTTCTGTTTTGTAATTCAGTTCAAGGGTAGCGGTTTTTGCATTCCCTCTATAAGTGATATCTTATGATAAGTGTCTTTTTCTGTGTGACTTATTTCACTTAGAATCGTCGTACCTAAATCCACTCATCATGCTGCTACTAGCCTTATGACGTTGATTTCATGGCTGAGTGATATTGCATTGTACATAAGGACCACAACTTCTTTATCCATTTTTCTCTTTCCTGGGATATTTAAGGTGTAACGAAGTGGAGGTTCTTGTCAACAGAGCAGCCCTAAACGTTGGGGTGCCTGTGTCTTGCTGATTTTTAGTTTTCCCAATTTATACACCCATGAGTGGAAGTGCCCTATGCTCTCTAAGCTGAGTTTTTTAGATGTTTCAGGACACACCGTACACTTCTCCAGAGTGGCTGTTGGCAATTTACATCCCGCCCATCAGCGTAGCAAGGCTCCCGTTTCTCCATGGTCTGTCCTGCATTTCTGGTTTTGACACTTTTTCAGCATGGCCCTTTTGACCGATGGGACGCGAGATTTCTTTGTAGCCCTGATTTCCCTTTCCAGGTTGCTTGGTTGGCCAAAAAGGGCGTATGCGTTTTTTCCTGAATATATTCAGGAAAAAACGCATACGCCCTTTTTGGCCAAGGGCATCATTGTCGAGGTTTTGCCGCTTTTCCTGTGCTTTAAAGGCGATTCGAATATCCCTCCTGAAATCTGTTTCCTGCAATTCTGCCTTGCTTTCAAATCCTCTTCGTTGCCTTCCCTCAATATATTTGTGGACGAGAGTGATCATTTATAAGTCTGCAGGTTTGTGAATTGCAGTGCCCCTGAGCTCCATTTTTCAAGTCGCTTTCTTGGGAGCTGGCCGCAAAAGCGCAGGATTGCTTCAGGCCCTATTCTGGCCCCGGGCGGCAGGCTGAGCCTGTGCTTAATTCTTCTTCCTGATGGGAAAATAGAGTTACCTGTGCCTGTCCCAACACCTAGAGCTAGTCTCTCATTAGTTGCCCACTTCCCGTTCATCCTCAGGACAAATTGCAACCTGTACGGAACAGGAGGTTAAAGGTGCTGATTCTCCAAGGAGGGAGATTGCTAGTAAAGCGGCTGGAATGGCGAACCCGAGCACAAGGACATGAGAAATGAGGTGCGTTTTAGAAACCTTTCCCGATCACACGGTGTACCATCTTCTGGGTTTCTCATGCATGTTTTCGATGTAGGAAGATGCCCTTGAACCTGTAGATTTGGGACCCATGCGATGGGTACCACGCAGTATTACTTTAAAGGGTCTGCGTTTGCTCACCCGACCTCACCAAACCTCTCAGCCCCAAGAGTGTCCACCCTTATGTCTCAATCAGCTGTGGGTCTAGATATGGTCAATCCAGGTGGCATCACAGCCCCTGAACGAATTTTGTAAGAATTTCTCTCTCTTTCACTGTCTTTGTTTCACGGGTTTGTAAAAGTAATTGATTTTTATAATGGGGTTTAGCTGCTTTTCACTGCTGTGTTTATGTCACTTTACACCCACTTGACTCACTTACAGAGAGATATCAATACATAGGTTTTAAGATTCTTACTAGTCAGATATATTCTTGGGCGGTGAATAGGGGGTGTTGAGTCCAATTCACTGAGCAAGGAGTAGGTCTTGTCTATTACATATTGGGTTTATGGAACGGTATCTGAGGTAATTTGATACCCTTGTTTTATGCATCACCCCACCTCACCTTTCCCGTTAAGCAGCCATAGTGTGTTTCTGAAAGTGTGACTTTGTTCTGTTTTGTAATTCAGTTCAAGGGTAGCGGTTTTTGCATTCCCTCTATAAGTGATATCTTATGATAAGTGTCTTTTTCTGTGTGACTTATTTCACTTAGAATCGTCGTACCTAAATCCACTCATCATGCTGCTACTAGCCTTATGACGTTGATTTCATGGCTGAGTGATATTGCATTGTACATAAGGACCACAACTTCTTTATCCATTTTTCTCTTTCCTGGGATATTTAATGTGTAACGAAGTGGAGGTTCTTGTCAACAGAGCAGCCCTAAACGTTGTGGTGCCTGTGTCTTGCTGATTTTTACTTTTCCCAATTTATACACCCATGAGTGGAAGTGCCCTATGCTCTCTAAGCTGAGTTTTTTAGATTTTTCAGGACACACCGTACACTTCTCCAGAGTGGCTGTTGGCAATTTACATCCCACCCATCAGCGTAGCAAGGCTCCCGTTTCTCCATGGTCTGTCCTGCATTTCTGGTTTTGACACTTTTTCAGCATGGCCCTTTTGACCGATTGGACGTGAGACTTCTTTGTAGCGCTGATTTCCCTTTCCAGGTTGCTTGGTTGGCCAAAAAGGGCGTATGCGTTTTTTCCTGAATATATTCAGGAAAAAACGCATACGCCCTTTTTGGCCAAGGGCATCATTGTCGAGGTTTTGCCGCTTTTCCGGTGCTTTAAAGGCGATTCGAATCTCCCTCCTGAAATCTGTTTCCTGCAATTCTGCCTTGCTTTCAAATCCTCTTCGTTGCCTTCCCTCAATATATTTGTGGACGAGAGTGATCATTTATAAGTCTGCAGGTTTGTGAATAGCAGTGCCCCTGAGCTCCATTTTTCAACTCGCTTTCTTGGGAGCTGGCCGCAAAAGCGCAGGATTGCTTCAGGCCCTATTCTGGCCCCGGGCGGCAGGCTGAGCCTGTGCTTAATTCTTCTTCCTGATGGGAAAATAGAGTTACCTGTGCCTGTCCCAACACCTAGAGTTAGTCTCTCATTGGTTCCCCCTCTTCCCGTTCATCCTCAGGACAAATTGCAAGCTGTACGGAACAGGAGGGTAAAGGTGCTGATTCTCCAAGGAGGGAGATTGCTAGTAAAGCGGCTGGAATGGCGAACCCGAGCACAAGGACATGAGAAATGAGGTGGGTTTTAGAAACCTTTCCCGATCACATGGTGTACCAACTTCTGGGTTTCTCATGCATGTTTTCGATGTAGGAAGATGCCCTTGAACCTGGAGATTTGGGACCCATGGGATGGGTACCAGGCAGTATTACTTTAAAGGGTCTGCGTTTGCTCACCCAACCTCACCAAACCTCTCAGCCCCAAGAGTGTCCACCCTTATGTCTCAATCAGCTGTGGATCTAGATATGGTCAATCCAGGTGGCATCACACCCCCTGATCGAATTTTTTAAGAATTTCTCTCTCTTTCACTGTCTTTGTTTCACGGGTTTGTAAAAGTAATTGATTTTTATAATGGGATTTAGCTGCTTTTCACTGCTGTGTTTATGTCACTTTACACCCACTTGACTCACTTACAGAGAGCTATCAATACATAGGTTTTAAGATTCTTACTAGTCAGATATATTCTTGGGCGGTGAATAGGGGGTGTTGAGTCCAATTCACTGAGCAAGGAGTAGGTCTTGTCTATTACATATTGGGTTTATGGAACGGTGTCTGAGCTAATTTGAAACCCTTGTTTTATGCATCACCCCACTTCACCTTTCCCGTTAAGCAGCCATAGTGTGTTTCTGAAAGTGTGACTCTGTTCTGTTTTGTAATTCAGTTCAAGGGGAGCGGTTTTTGCATTCCCTCTATAAGTGATATCTTATGATAAGTGTCTTTTTCTGTGTGACTTATTTCACTTAGAATCTTCGTACCTAAATCCACTCATCATGCTGCTACTAGCCTTATGACGTTGATTTCATGGCTGAGTGATATTGCATTGTACATAAGGACCACAACTTCTTTATCCATTTTTCTCTTTCCTGGGATATTTAATGTGTAACGAAGTGGAGGTTCTTGTCAACAGAGCAGCCCTAAACGTTGTGGTGCCTGTGTCTTGCTGATTTTTACTTTTCCCAATTTATACACCCATGAGTGGAAGTGCCCTATGCTCTCTAAGCTGAGTTTTTTAGATTTTTCAGGACACACCGTACACTTCTCCAGAGTGGCTGTTGTCAATTTACATCCCACCCATCAGCGTAGCAAGGCTCCCGTTTCTCCATGGTCTGTCCTGCATTTCTGGTTTTGACACTTTTTCAGCATGGCCCTTTTGACCGATTGGACGTGAGACTTCTTTGTAGCGCTGATTTCCCTTTCCAGGTTGCTTGGTTGGCCAAAAAGGGCGTATGCGTTTTTTCCTGAATATATTCAGGAAAAAACGCATACGCCCTTTTTGGCCAAGGGCATCATTGTCGAGGTTTTGCCGCTTTTCCGGTGCTTTAAAGGCGATTCGAATCTCCCTCCTGAAATCTGTTTCCTGCAATTCTGCCTTGCTTTCAAATCCTCTTCGTTGCCTTCCCTCAATATATTTGTGGACGAGAGTGATCATTTATAAGTCTGCAGGTTTGTGAATAGCAGTGCCCCTGAGCTCCATTTTTCAACTCGCTTTCTTGGGAGCTGGCCGCAAAAGCGCAGGATTGCTTCAGGCCCTATTCTGGCCCCGGGCGGCAGGCTGAGCCTGTGCTTAATTCTTCTTCCTGATGGGAAAATAGAGTTAACTGTTCCTGTCCCAACACCTAGAGTTAGTCTCTCATTGGTTCCCCCTCTTCCCGTTCATCCTCAGGACAAATTGCAACCTGTACGGAACAGGAGGTTAAAGGTGCTGATTCTCCAAGGAGGGAGATTGCTAGTAAAGCGGCTGGAATGGCGAACCCGAGCACAAGGACATGAGAAATGAGGTGCGTTTTAGAAACCTTTCCCGATCACACGGTGTACCATCTTCTGGGTTTCTCATGCATGCTTTCGATGTAGGAAGATGCCCTTGAACCTGGAGATTTGGGACCCATGGGATGGGTACCAGGCAGTATTACTTTAAAGGGTCTGCGTTTGCTCACCCAACCTCACCAAACCTCTCAGCCCCAAGAGTGTCCACCCTTATGTCTCAATCAGCTGTGGATCTAGATATGGTCAATCCAGGTGGCATCACACCCCCTGATCGAATTTTTTAAGAATTTCTCTGTCTTTCACTGTCTTTGTTTCACGGGTTTGTAAAAGTAATTGATTTTTATAATGGGATTTAGCTGCTTTTCACTGCTGTGTTTATGTCACTTTACACCCACTTGACTCACTTACAGAGAGATATCAATACATAGGTTTTAAGATTCTTACTAGTCAGATATATTCTTGGGCGGTGAATAGGGGGTGTTGAGTCCAATTCACTGAGCAAGGAGTAGGTCTTGTCTATTACATATTGGGTTTATGGAACGGTGTCTGAGCTAATTTGAAACCCTTGTTTTATGCATCAACCCACCTCACCTTTCCCGTTAAGCAGCCATAGTGTGTTTCTGAAAGTGTGACTCTTTTCTGTTTTGTAATTCAGTTCAAGGGGAGCGGTTTTTGCATTCCCTCTATAAGTGATATCTTATGATAAGTGTCTTTTTCTGTGTGACTTATTTCACTTAGAATCGTCGTACCTAAATCCACTCATCATGCTGCTACTAGCCTTATGACGTTGATTTCATGGCTGAGTGATATTGCATTGTACATAAGGACCACAACTTCTTTATCCATTTTTCTCTTTCCTGGGATATTTAAGGTGTAACGAAGTGGAGGTTCTTGTCAACAGAGCAGCCCTAAACGTTGGGGTGCCTGTGTCTTGCTGATTTTTACTTTTCCCAATTAATGCACCCATGAGTGGAAGTGCCCTATGCTCTCTAAGCTGAGTTTTTTAGATGTTTCGGGACACACTGTACACTTCTCCAGTGTGGCTGTTGGCAATTTACATCCCGCCCATCAGCGTAGCAAGGCTCCCGTTTCTCCATGGTCTGTCCTGCATTTCTGGTTTTGACACTTTTTCAGCATGGCCCTTTTGACCGATGGGACGCGAGACTTCTTTGTAGAGCTGATTTCCCTTTCCAGGTTGCTTGGTTGGCCAAAAAGGGCGTATGCGTTTTTTCCTGAATATATTCAGGAAAAAACGCATACGCCCTTTTGGCCAAGGGCATCATTGTCGAGGTTTTGCCGCTTTTCCTGTGCTTTAAAGGCGATTCGAATCTCCCTCCTGAAATCTGTTTCCTGCAATTCTGCCTTGCTTTCAAATCCTCTTCGTTGCCTTCCCTCAATATATTTGTGGACGAGAGTGATCATTTATAAGTCTGCAGGTTTGTGAATTGCAGTGCCCCTGAGCTCCATTTTTCAAGTCGCTTTCTTGGGAGCTGGCCGCAAAAGCGCAGGATTGCTTCAGGCCCTATTCTGGCCCCGGGCGGCAGGCTGAGCCTGTGCTTAATTCTTCTTCCTGATGGGAAAATAGAGTTAACTGTGCCTGTCCCAACACCTAGAGCTAGTCTCTCATTGGTTGCCCACTTCCCGTTCATCCTCAGGACAAATTGCAACCTGTACGGAACAGGAGGTTAAAGGTGCTGATTCTCCAAGGAGGGAGATTGCTAGTAAAGCGGCTGGAATGGCGAACCCGAGCACAAGGACATGAGAAATGAGGTGCGTTTTAGAAACCTTTCCCGATCACACGGTGTACCATCTTCTGGGTTTCTCATGCATGTTTTCGATGTAGGAAGATGCCCTTGAACCTGGAGATTTGGGACCCATGCGATGGGTACCACGCAGTATTACTTTAAAGGGTCTGCGTTTGCTCACCCGACCTCACCAAACCTCTCAGCCCCAAGAGTGTTCACCCTTATGTCTCAATCAGCTGTGGGTCTAGATATGGTCAATCCAGGTGGCATCACACCCCCTGAACGAATTTTGTAAGAATTTCTCTCTCTTTCACTGTCTTTGTTTCAAGGGTTTGTAAAAGTAATTGATTTTTATAATGGGGTTTAGCTGCTTTTCACTGCTGTGTTTATGTCACTTTACACCCACTTGACTCACTTACAGAGAGATATCAATACATAGGTTTTAAGATTCTTACTAATCAGATATATTCTTGGGCGGTGAATAGGGGGTGTTGAGTCCAATTCACTGAGCAAGGAGTAGGTCTTGTCTATTACATATTGGGTTTATGCAACGGTGTCTGAGCTAATTTGAAACCCTTGTTTTATGCATCACCCCACCTCACCTTTCCCGTTAAGCAGCCATAGTGTGTTTCTGAAAGTGTGACTCTTTTCTGTTTTGTAATTCAGTTCAAGGGGAGCGGTTTTTGCATTCCCTCTATAAGTGATATCTTATGATAAGTGTCTTTTTCTGTGTGACTTATTTCACTTAGAATCGTCGTACCTAAATCCACTCATCATGCTGCTAGTAGCCTTATGACGTTGATTTCATGGCTGAGTGATATTGCATTGTACATAAGGACCACAACTTCTTTATCCATTTTTCTCTTTCCTGGGATATTTAAGGTGTAACGAAGTGGAGGTTCTTGTCAACAGAGCAGCCCTAAACGTTGGGGTGCCTGTGTCTTGCTGATTTTTAATTTTCCCAATTTATACACCCATGAGTGGAAGTGCCCTATGCTCTCTAAGCTGAGTTTTTTAGATGTTTCAGGACACACCGTACACTTCTCCAGAGTGGCTGTTGGCAATTTACATCCCGCCCATCAGCGTAGCAAGGCTCCCGTTTCTCCATGGTCTGTCCTGCATTTCTGGTTTTGACACTTTTTCAGCATGGCCCTTTTGACCGATGGGACGCGAGACTTCTTTGTAGCGCTGATTTCCCTTTCCAGGTTGCTTGGTTGGCCAAAAAGGGCGTATGCGTTTTTTCCTGAATATATTCAGGAAAAAACGCATACGCCCTTTTTGGCCAAGGGCATCATTGTCGAGGTTTTGCCGCTTTTCCTGTGCTTTAAAGGCGATTCGAATCTCCCTCCTGAAATCTGTTTCCTGCAATTCTGCCTTGCTTTCAAATCCTCTTCGTTGCCTTCCCTCAATATATTTGTGGACGAGAGTGATCATTTATAAGTCTGCAGGTTTGTGAATTGCAGTGCCCCTGAGCTCCATTTTTCAACTCGCTTTCTTGGGAGCTGGCCGCAAAAGCGCAGGATTGCTTCAGGCCCTATTCTGGTCCCGGGCGGCAGGCTGAGCCTGTGCTTAATTCTTCTTCCTGATGGGAAAATAGAGTTACCTGTGCCTGTCCCAACACCTAGAGCTAGTCTCTCATTGGTTCCCCCTCTTCCCGTTCATCCTCAGGACAAATTGCAACCTGTACGGAACAGGAGGTTAAAGGTGCTGATTCTCCAAGGAGGGAGATTGCTAGTAAAGCGGCTGGAATGGCGAACCCGAGCACAAGGACATGAGAAATGAGGTGCGTTTTAGAAACCTTTCCCGATCACACGGTGTACCATCTTCTGGGTTTCTCATGCATGTTTTCGATGTAGGAAGATGCCCTTGAACCTGGAGATTTGGGACCCATGGGATGGGTACCACGCAGTATTACTTTAAAGGGTCTGCGTTTGCTCACCCGACCTCACCAAACCTCTCAGCCCCAAGAGTGTCCACCCTTATGTCTCAATCAGCTGTGGGTCTAGATATGGTCAATCCAGGTGGCATCACAGCCCCTGAACGAATTTTGTAAGAATTTCTCTCACTTTCACTGTCTTTGTTTCACGGGTTTTAAAAAGTAATTGATTTTTATAATGGGGTTTAGCTGCTTTTCACTGCTGTGTTTATGTCACTTTACACCCACTTGACTCACTTACAGAGAGATATCAATACATAGGTTTTAAGATTCTTACTAGTCAGATATATTCTTGGGCGGTGAATAGGGGGTGTTGAGTCCAATTCACTGAGCAAGGATTAGGTCTTGTCTATTACATATTGGGTTTATGGAACGGTATCTGAGGTAATTTGATACCCTTGTTTTATGCATCACCCCACCTCACCTTTCCCGTTAAGCAGCCATAGTGTGTTTCAGAAAGTGTGACTTTGTTCTGTTTTGTAATTCAGTTCAAGGGTAGCGGTTTTTGTATTCCCTCTATAAGTGATATCTTATGATAAGTGTCTTTTTCTGTGTGACTTATTTCACTTAGAATCTTCGTACCTAAATCCACTCATCATGCTGCTACTAGCCTTATGACGTTGATTTCATGACTGAGTGATATTGTATTGTACATAAGGACCACAACTTCTTTAGCCATTTTTCTCTTTCCTGGGATATTTAAGGTGTAACGAAGTGGAGGTTCTTGTGAACAGAGCAGCCCTAAACGTTGGGGTGCCTGTGTCTTGCTGATTTTTACTTTTCCCAATTTATACACCCATGAGTGGAAGTGCCCTATGCTCTCTAAGCTGAGTTTTTTAGATGTTTCAGGACACACCGTACACTTCTCCAGAGTGGCTGTTGGCAATTTACATCCCGCCCATCAGCGTAGCTAGGCTCCCGTTTCTCCATGGTCTGTCCTGCATTTCTGGTTTTGACACTTTTTCAGCATGGCCCTTTTGACCGATGGGACGCGAGACTTCTTTGTAGCGCTGATTTCCCTTTCCAGGTTGCTTGGTTGGCCAAAAAGGGCGTATGCGTTTTTTCCTGAATATATTCAGGAAAAAACGCATACGCCCTTTTTGGCCAAGGGCATCATTGTCGAGGTTTTGCCGCTTTTCCTGTGCTTTAAAGGCGATTCGAATCTCCCTCCTGAAATCTGTTTCCTGCAATTCTGCCTTGCTTTCAAATCCTCTTCGTTGCCTTCCCTCAATATATTTGTGGACGAGAGTGATCATTTATAAGTCTGCAGGTTTGTGAATTGCAGTGCCCCTGAGCTCCATTTTTCAACTCGCTTTCTTGGGAGCTGGCCGCAAAAGCGCAGGATTGCTTCAGGCCCTATTCTGGTCCCGGGCGGCAGGCTGAGCCTGTGCTTAATTCTTCTTCCTGATGGGAAAATAGAGTTACCTGTGCCTGTCCCAACACCTAGAGCTAGTCTCTCATTGGTTCCCCCTCTTCCCGTTCATCCTCAGGACAAATTGCAACCTGTACGGAACAGGAGGTTAAAGGTGCTGATTCTCCAAGGAGGGAGATTGCTAGTAAAGCGGCTGGAATGGCGAACCCGAGCACAAGGACATGAGAAATGAGGTGCGTTTTAGAAACCTTTCCCGATCACACGGTGTACCATCTTCTGGGTTTCTCATGCATGTTTTCGATGTAGGAAGATGCCCTTGAACCTGGAGATTTGGGACCCATGGGATGGGTACCACGCAGTATTACTTTAAAGGGTCTGCGTTTGCTCACCCGACCTCACCAAACCTCTCAGCCCCAAGAGTGTCCACCCTTATGTCTCAATCAGCTGTGGGTCTAGATATGGTCAATCCAGGTGGCATCACAGCCCCTGAACGAATTTTGTAAGAATTTCTCTCACTTTCACTGTCTTTGTTTCACGGGTTTTAAAAAGTAATTGATTTTTATAATGGGGTTTAGCTGCTTTTCACTGCTGTGTTTATGTCACTTTACACCCACTTGACTCACTTACAGAGAGATATCAATACATAGGTTTTAAGATTCTTACTAGTCAGATATATTCTTGGGCGGTGAATAGGGGGTGTTGAGTCCAATTCACTGAGCAAGGAGTAGGTCTTGTCTATTACATATTGGGTTTATGGAACGGTATCTGAGGTAATTTGATACCCTTGTTTTATGCATCACCCCACCTCACCTTTCCCGTTAAGCAGCCATAGTGTGTTTCAGAAAGTGTGACTTTGTTCTGTTTTGTAATTCAGTTCAAGGGTAGCGGTTTTTGTATTCCCTCTATAAGTGATATCTTATGATAAGTGTCTTTTTCTGTGTGACTTATTTCACTTAGAATCTTCGTACCTAAATCCACTCATCATGCTGCTACTAGCCTTATGACGTTGATTTCATGACTGAGTGATATTGTATTGTACATAAGGACCACAACTTCTTTAGCCATTTTTCTCTTTCCTGGGATATTTAAGGTGTAACGAAGTGGAGGTTCTTGTGAACAGAGCAGCCCTAAACGTTGGGGTGCCTGTGTCTTGCTGATTTTTACTTTTCCCAATTTATACACCCATGAGTGGAAGTGCCCTATGCTCTCTAAGCTGAGTTTTTTAGATGTTTCAGGACACACCGTACACTTCTCCAGAGTGGCTGTTGGCAATTTACATCCCGCCCATCAGCGTAGCTAGGCTCCCGTTTCTCCATGGTCTGTCCTGCATTTCTGGTTTTGACACTTTTTCAGCATGGCCCTTTTGACCGATGGGACGCGAGACTTCTTTGTAGCGCTGATTTCCCTTTCCAGGTTGCTTGGTTGGCCAAAAAGGGCGTATGCGTTTTTTCCTGAATATATTCAGGAAAAAACGCATACGCCCTTTTTGGCCAAGGGCATCATTGTCGAGGTTTTGCCGCTTTTCCTGTGCTTTAAAGGCGATTCGAATCTCCCTCCTGAAATCTGTTTCCTGCAATTCTGCCTTGCTTTCAAATCCTCTTCGTTGCCTTCCCTCAATATATTTGTGGACGAGAGTGATCATTTATAAGTCTGCAGGTTTGTGAATTGCAGTGCCCCTGAGCTCCATTTTTCAACTCGCTTTCTTGGGAGCTGGCCGCAAAAGCGCAGGATTGCTTCAGGCCCTATTCTGGTCCCGGGCGGCAGGCTGAGCCTGTGCTGAATTCTTCTTCCTGATGGGAAAATAGAGTTACCTGTGCCTGTCCCAACACCTAGAGCTAGTCTCTCATTGGTTCCCCCTCTTCCCGTTCATCCTCAGGACAAATTGCAACCTGTACGGAACAGGAGGTTAAAGGTGCTGATTCTCCAAGGAGGGAGATTGCTAGTAAAGCGGCTGGAATGGCGAACCCGAGCACAAGGACATGAGAAATGAGGTGCGTTTTAGAAACCTTTCCCGATCACACGGTGTACCATCTTCTGGGTTTCTCATGCATGTTTTCGATGTAGGAAGATGCCCTTGAACCTGGATATTTGGGACCCATGGGATGGGTACCACGCAGTATTACTTTAAAGGGTCTGCGTTTGCTCACCCGACCTCACCAAACCTCTCAGCCCCAAGAGTGTCCACCCTTATGTCTCAATCAGCTGTGGGTCTAGATATGGTCAATCCAGGTGGCATCACAGCCCCTGAACGAATTTTGTAAGAATTTCTCTCTCTTTCACTGTCTTTGTTTCACGGGTTTGTAAAAGTAATTGATTTTTATAATGGGGTTTAGCTGCTTTTCACTGCTGTGTTTATGTCACTTTACACCCACTTGACTCACTTACAGAGAGATATCAATACATAGGTTTTAAGATTCTTACTAGTCAGATATATTCTTGGGCGGTGAATAGGGGGTGTTGAGTCCAATTCACTGAGCAAGGAGTAGGTCTTGTCTATTACATATTGGGTTTATGGAACGGTATCTGAGGTAATTTGATACCCTTGTTTTATGCATCACCCCACCTCACCTTTCCCGTTAAGCAGCCATAGTGTGTTTCTGAAAGTGTGACTTTGTTCTGTTTTGTAATTCAGTTCAAGGGTAGCGGTTTTTGTATTCCCTCTATAAGTGATATCTTATGATAAGTGTCTTTTTCTGTGTGACTTATTTCACTTAGAATCGTCGTACCTAAATCCACTCATCATGCTGCTAGTAGCCTTATGACGTTGATTTCATGGCTGAGTGATATTGCATTGTACATAAGGACCACAACTTCTTTATCCATTTTTCTCTTTCCTGGGATATTTAAGGTGTAACGAAGTGGAGGTTCTTGTGAACAGAGCAGCCCTAAACGTTGTGGTGCCTGTGTCTTGCTGATTTTTACTTTTCCCAATTTATACACCCATGAGTGGAAGTGCCCTATGCTCTCTAAGCTGAGTTTTTTAGATTTTTCAGGACACACCGTACACTTCTCCAGAGTGGCTGTTGGCAATTTACATCCCGCCCATCAGCGTAGCAAGGCTCCCGTTTCTCCATGGTCTGTCCTGCATTTCTGGTTTTGACACTTTTTCAGCATGGCCCTTTTGACCGATGGGACGCGAGACTTCTTTGTAGCGCTGATTTCTCTTTCCAGGTTGCTTGGTTGGCCAAAAAGGGCGTATGCGTTTTTTCCTGAATATATTCAGGAAAAAACGCATACGCCCTTTTTGGCCAAGGGCATCAT
This sequence comes from Balaenoptera physalus, assembly GCF_965194825.1. Classification (NCBI taxonomy): domain Eukaryota; kingdom Metazoa; phylum Chordata; class Mammalia; order Artiodactyla; family Balaenopteridae; genus Balaenoptera; species Balaenoptera physalus. Next base: position 227,074 of record NW_028125981.1, on the reverse strand, counting down.
TGTAGAGGTTTTGCCGCTTTTCCTGTGCTTTAAAGGCGATTCGAATCGCCCTCCTGTAATCTGTTTCCTGCAATTCTGCCTTGCTTTCAAAGCCTCTTCGTTGCCTTCCCTCAATATATTTGTGGACGAGAGTGATCATTTATAAGTCTGCAGGTTTGTGAATTGCAGTGCCCCTGAGCTCCATTTTTCAACTCGCTTTCTTGGGAGCTGGCCGCAAAAGCGCAGGATTGCTTCAGGCCCTATTCTGGTCCCGGGCGGCAGGCTGAGCCTGTGCTTAATTCTTCTTCATGATGGGAAAATAGAGTTACCTGTGCCTGTCCCAACACCTAGAGCTAGTCTCTCATTGGTTCCCCCTCTTCCCGTTCATCCTCAGGACAAATTGCAACCTGTACGGAACAGGAGGTTAAAGGTGCTGATTCTCCAAGGAGGGAGATTGCTAGTAAAGCGGCTGGAATGGCGAACCCGAGCACAAGGACATGAGAAATGAGGTGAGTTTTAGAAACCTTTCCCAATCACACGGTGTACCATCTTCTGGGTTTCTCATGCATGTTTTCGATGTAGGAAGATGCCCTTGAACCTGGAGATTTGGGACCCATGCGATGGGTACCACGCAGTATTACTTTAAAGGGTCTGCGTTTGCTCACCCGACCTCACCAAACCTCTCAGCCCCAAGAGTGTCCACCCTTATGTCTCAATCAGCTGTGGGTCTAGATATGGTCAATCCAGGTGGCATCACAGCCCCTGAACGAATTTTGTAAGAATTTCTCTCTCTTTCACTGTCTTTGTTTCACGGGTTTGTAAAAGTAATTGATTTTTATAATGGGGTTTAGCTGCTTTTCACTGCTGTGTTTATGTCACTTTACACCCACTTGACTCACTTACAGAGAGATATCAATACATAGGTTTTAAGATTCTTACTAGTCAGATATATTCTTGGGCGGTGAATAGGGGGTGTTGAGTCCAATTCACTGAGCAAGGAGTAGGTCTTGTCTATTACATATTGGGTTTATGGAACGGTATCTGAGGTAATTTGATACCCTTGTTTTATGCATCACCCCACCTCACCTTTCCCGTTAAGCAGCCATAGTGTGTTTCTGAAAGTGTGACTTTGTTCTGTTTTGTAATTCAGTTCAAGGGTAGCGGTTTTTGTATTCCCTCTATATGTGATATCTTATGATAAGTGTCTTTTTCTGTGTGACTTATTTCACTTAGAATCTTCGTACCTAAATCCACTCATCATGCTGCTACTAGCCTTATGACGTTGATTTCATGGCTGAGTGATATTGCATTGTACATAAGGACCACAACTTCTTTATCCATTTTTCTCTTTCCTGGGATATTTAATGTGTAACGAAGTGGAGGTTCTTGTGAACAGAGCAGCCCTAAACGTTGTGGTGCCTCTGTCTTGCTGATTTTTACTTTTCCCAATTTATACACCCATGAGTGGAAGTGCCCTATGCTCTCTAAGCTGAGTTTTTTAGATTTTTCAGGACACACCGTACACTTCTCCAGAGTGGCTGTTGGTAATTTACATCCCGCCCATCAGCGTAGCAAGGCTCCCGTTTCTCCATGGTCTGTCCTGCATTTCTGGTTTTGACACTTTTTCAGCATGGCCCTTTTGACCGATGGGACGCGAGACTTCTTTGTAGCGCTGATTTCCCTTTCCAGGTTGCTTGGTTCGCCAAAAAGTGCGTATGCGTTTTTTCCAGAATATATTCAGGAAAAAACGCATACGCCCTTTTTGGCCAAGGGCATCATTGTCGAGGTTTTGCCGCTTTTCCTGTGCTTTAAAGGCGATTCGAATCTCCCTCCTGAAATCTGTTTCCTGCAATTCTGCCTTGCTTTCAAATCCTCTTCGTTGCCTTCCCTCAATATATTTGTGGACGAGAGTGATCATTTATAAGTCTGCAGGTTTGTGAATAGCAGTGCCCCTGAGCTCCATTTTTCAACTCGCTTTCTTGTGAGCTGGCCGCAAAAGCGCAGGATTGCTTCAGGCCCTATTCTGGCCCCGGGCGGCAGGCTGAGCCTGTGCTTAATTCTTCTTCCTGATGGGAAAATAGAGTTACCTGTGCCTGTCCCAACACCTAGAGTTAGTCTCTCATTGGTTCCCCCTCTTCCCGTTCATCCTCAGGACAAATTGCAAGCTGTACGGAACAGGAGGGTAAAGGTGCTGATTCTCCAAGGAGGGAGATTGCTAGTAAAGCGGCTGGAATGGCGAACCCGAGCACAAGGACATGAGAAATGAGGTGGGTTTTAGAAACCTTTCCCGATCACATGGTGTACCAACTTCTGGGTTTCTCATGCATGTTTTCGATGTAGGAAGATGCCCTTGAACCTGGAGATTTGGGACCCATGGGATGGGTACCAGGCAGTATTACTTTAAAGGGTCTGCGTTTGCTCACCCAACCTCACCAAACCTCTCAGCCCCAAGAGTGTCCACCCTTATGTCTCAATCAGCTGTGGATCTAGATATGGTCAATCCAGGTGGCATCACACCCCCTGATCGAATTTTTTAAGAATTTCTCTCTCTTTCACTGTCTTTGTTTCACGGGTTTGTAAAAGTAATTGATTTTTATAATGGGATTTAGCTGCTTTTCACTGCTGTGTTTATGTCACTTTACACCCACTTGACTCACTTACAGAGAGCTATCAATACATAGGTTTTAAGATTCTTACTAGTCAGATATATTCTTGGGCGGTGAATAGGGGGTGTTGAGTCCAATTCACTGAGCAAGGAGTAGGTCTTGTCTATTACATATTGGGTTTATGGAACGGTGTCTGAGCTAATTTGAAACCCTTGTTTTATGCATCACCCCACTTCACCTTTCCCGTTAAGCAGCCATAGTGTGTTTCTGAAAGTGTGACTCTGTTCTGTTTTGTAATTCAGTTCAAGGGGAGCGGTTTTTGCATTCCCTCTATAAGTGATATCTTATGATAAGTGTCTTTTTCTGTGTGACTTATTTCACTTAGAATCTTCGTACCTAAATCCACTCATCATGCTGCTACTAGCCTTATGACGTTGATTTCATGGCTGAGTGATATTGCATTGTACATAAGGACCACAACTTCTTTATCCATTTTTCTCTTTCCTGGGATATTTAATGTGTAACGAAGTGGAGGTTCTTGTCAACAGAGCAGCCCTAAACGTTGTGGTGCCTGTGTCTTGCTGATTTTTACTTTTCCCAATTTATACACCCATGAGTGGAAGTGCCCTATGCTCTCTAAGCTGAGTTTTTTAGATTTTTCAGGACACACCGTACACTTCTCCAGAGTGGCTGTTGTCAATTTACATCCCACCCATCAGCGTAGCAAGGCTCCCGTTTCTCCATGGTCTGTCCTGCATTTCTGGTTTTGACACTTTTTCAGCATGGCCCTTTTGACCGATTGGACGTGAGACTTCTTTGTAGCGCTGATTTCCCTTTCCAGGTTGCTTGGTTGGCCAAAAAGGGCGTATGCGTTTTTTCCTGAATATATTCAGGAAAAAACGCATACGCCCTTTTTGGCCAAGGGCATCATTGTCGAGGTTTTGCCGCTTTTCCGGTGCTTTAAAGGCGATTCGAATCTCCCTCCTGAAATCTGTTTCCTGCAATTCTGCCTTGCTTTCAAATCCTCTTCGTTGCCTTCCCTCAATATATTTGTGGACGAGAGTGATCATTTATAAGTCTGCAGGTTTGTGAATAGCAGTGCCCCTGAGCTCCATTTTTCAACTCGCTTTCTTGGGAGCTGGCCGCAAAAGCGCAGGATTGCTTCAGGCCCTATTCTGGCCCCGGGCGGCAGGCTGAGCCTGTGCTTAATTCTTCTTCCTGATGGGAAAATAGAGTTAACTGTTCCTGTCCCAACACCTAGAGTTAGTCTCTCATTGGTTCCCCCTCTTCCCGTTCATCCTCAGGACAAATTGCAACCTGTACGGAACAGGAGGTTAAAGGTGCTGATTCTCCAAGGAGGGAGATTGCTAGTAAAGCGGCTGGAATGGCGAACCCGAGCACAAGGACATGAGAAATGAGGTGCGTTTTAGAAACCTTTCCCGATCACACGGTGTACCATCTTCTGGGTTTCTCATGCATGCTTTCGATGTAGGAAGATGCCCTTGAACCTGGAGATTTGGGACCCATGGGATGGGTACCAGGCAGTATTACTTTAAAGGGTCTGCGTTTGCTCACCCAACCTCACCAAACCTCTCAGCCCCAAGAGTGTCCACCCTTATGTCTCAATCAGCTGTGGATCTAGATATGGTCAATCCAGGTGGCATCACACCCCCTGATCGAATTTTTTAAGAATTTCTCTGTCTTTCACTGTCTTTGTTTCACGGGTTTGTAAAAGTAATTGATTTTTATAATGGGATTTAGCTGCTTTTCACTGCTGTGTTTATGTCACTTTACACCCACTTGACTCACTTACAGAGAGATATCAATACATAGGTTTTAAGATTCTTACTAGTCAGATATATTCTTGGGCGGTGAACAGGGGGTGTTGAGTCCAATTCACTGAGCAAGGAGTAGGTCTTGTCTATTACATATTGGGTTTATGGAACGGTGTCTGAGCTAATTTGAAACCCTTGTTTTATGCATCAACCCACCTCACCTTTCCCGTTAAGCAGCCATAGTGTGTTTCTGAAAGTGTGACTCTTTTCTGTTTTGTAATTCAGTTCAAGGGGAGCGGTTTTTGCATTCCCTCTATAAGTGATATCTTATGATAAGTGTCTTTTTCTGTGTGACTTATTTCACTTAGAATCGTCGTACCTAAATCCACTCATCATGCTGCTACTAGCCTTATGACGTTGATTTCATGGCTGAGTGATATTGCATTGTACATAAGGACCACAACTTCTTTATCCATTTTTCTCTTTCCTGGGATATTTAAGGTGTAACGAAGTGGAGGTTCTTGTCAACAGAGCAGCCCTAAACGTTGGGGTGCCTGTGTCTTGCTGATTTTTACTTTTCCCAATTAATGCACCCATGAGTGGAAGTGCCCTATGCTCTCTAAGCTGAGTTTTTTAGATGTTTCGGGACACACTGTACACTTCTCCAGTGTGGCTGTTGGCAATTTACATCCCGCCCATCAGCGTAGCAAGGCTCCCGTTTCTCCATGGTCTGTCCTGCATTTCTGGTTTTGACACTTTTTCAGCATGGCCCTTTTGACCGATGGGACGCGAGACTTCTTTGTAGAGCTGATTTCCCTTTCCAGGTTGCTTGGTTGGCCAAAAAGGGCGTATGCGTTTTTTCCTGAATATATTCAGGAAAAAACGCATACGCCCTTTTGGCCAAGGGCATCATTGTCGAGGTTTTGCCGCTTTTCCTGTGCTTTAAAGGCGATTCGAATCTCCCTCCTGAAATCTGTTTCCTGCAATTCTGCCTTGCTTTCAAATCCTCTTCGTTGCCTTCCCTCAATATATTTGTGGACGAGAGTGATCATTTATAAGTCTGCAGGTTTGTGAATTGCAGTGCCCCTGAGCTCCATTTTTCAAGTCGCTTTCTTGGGAGCTGGCCGCAAAAGCGCAGGATTGCTTCAGGCCCTATTCTGGCCCCGGGCGGCAGGCTGAGCCTGTGCTTAATTCTTCTTCCTGATGGGAAAATAGAGTTAACTGTGCCTGTCCCAACACCTAGAGCTAGTCTCTCATTGGTTGCCCACTTCCCGTTCATCCTCAGGACAAATTGCAACCTGTACGGAACAGGAGGTTAAAGGTGCTGATTCTCCAAGGAGGGAGATTGCTAGTAAAGCGGCTGGAATGGCGAACCCGAGCACAAGGACATGAGAAATGAGGTGCGTTTTAGAAACCTTTCCCGATCACACGGTGTACCATCTTCTGGGTTTCTCATGCATGTTTTCGATGTAGGAAGATGCCCTTGAACCTGGAGATTTGGGACCCATGCGATGGGTACCACGCAGTATTACTTTAAAGGGTCTGCGTTTGCTCACCCGACCTCACCAAACCTCTCAGCCCCAAGAGTGTTCACCCTTATGTCTCAATCAGCTGTGGGTCTAGATATGGTCAATCCAGGTGGCATCACACCCCCTGAACGAATTTTGTAAGAATTTCTCTCTCTTTCACTGTCTTTGTTTCAAGGGTTTGTAAAAGTAATTGATTTTTATAATGGGGTTTAGCTGCTTTTCACTGCTGTGTTTATGTCACTTTACACCCACTTGACTCACTTACAGAGAGATATCAATACATAGGTTTTAAGATTCTTACTAATCAGATATATTCTTGGGCGGTGAATAGGGGGTGTTGAGTCCAATTCACTGAGCAAGGAGTAGGTCTTGTCTATTACATATTGGGTTTATGCAACGGTGTCTGAGCTAATTTGAAACCCTTGTTTTATGCATCACCCCACCTCACCTTTCCCGTTAAGCAGCCATAGTGTGTTTCTGAAAGTGTGACTCTTTTCTGTTTTGTAATTCAGTTCAAGGGGAGCGGTTTTTGCATTCCCTCTATAAGTGATATCTTATGATAAGTGTCTTTTTCTGTGTGACTTATTTCACTTAGAATCGTCGTACCTAAATCCACTCATCATGCTGCTAGTAGCCTTATGACGTTGATTTCATGGCTGAGTGATATTGCATTGTACATAAGGACCACAACTTCATTATCCATTTTTCTCTTTCCTGGGATATTTAAGGTGTAACGAAGTGGAGGTTCTTGTCAACAGAGCAGCCCTAAACGTTGGGGTGCCTGTGTCTTGCTGATTTTTAATTTTCCCAATTTATACACCCATGAGTGGAAGTGCCCTATGCTCTCTAAGCTGAGTTTTTTAGATGTTTCAGGACACACCGTACACTTCTCCAGAGTGGCTGTTGGCAATTTACATCCCGCCCATCAGCGTAGCAAGGCTCCCGTTTCTCCATGGTCTGTCCTGCATTTCTGGTTTTGACACTTTTTCAGCATGGCCCTTTTGACCGATGGGACGCGAGACTTCTTTGTAGCGCTGATTTCCCTTTCCAGGTTGCTTGGTTGGCCAAAAAGGGCGTATGCGTTTTTTCCTGAATATATTCAGGAAAAAACGCATACGCCCTTTTTGGCCAAGGGCATCATTGTCGAGGTTTTGCCGCTTTTCCTGTGCTTTAAAGGCGATTCGAATCTCCCTCCTGAAATCTGTTTCCTGCAATTCTGCCTTGCTTTCAAATCCTCTTCGTTGCCTTCCCTCAATATATTTGTGGACGAGAGTGATCATTTATAAGTCTGCAGGTTTGTGAATTGCAGTGCCCCTGAGCTCCATTTTTCAACTCGCTTTCTTGGGAGCTGGCCGCAAAAGCGCAGGATTGCTTCAGGCCCTATTCTGGTCCCGGGCGGCAGGCTGAGCCTGTGCTTAATTCTTCTTCCTGATGGGAAAATAGAGTTACCTGTGCCTGTCCCAACACCTAGAGCTAGTCTCTCATTGGTTCCCCCTCTTCCCGTTCATCCTCAGGACAAATTGCAACCTGTACGGAACAGGAGGTTAAAGGTGCTGATTCTCCAAGGAGGGAGATTGCTAGTAAAGCGGCTGGAATGGCGAACCCGAGCACAAGGACATGAGAAATGAGGTGCGTTTTAGAAACCTTTCCCGATCACACGGTGTACCATCTTCTGGGTTTCTCATGCATGTTTTCGATGTAGGAAGATGCCCTTGAACCTGGAGATTTGGGACCCATGGGATGGGTACCACGCAGTATTACTTTAAAGGGTCTGCGTTTGCTCACCCGACCTCACCAAACCTCTCAGCCCCAAGAGTGTCCACCCTTATGTCTCAATCAGCTGTGGGTCTAGATATGGTCAATCCAGGTGGCATCACAGCCCCTGAACGAATTTTGTAAGAATTTCTCTCACTTTCACTGTCTTTGTTTCACGGGTTTTAAAAAGTAATTGATTTTTATAATGGGGTTTAGCTGCTTTTCACTGCTGTGTTTATGTCACTTTACACCCACTTGACTCACTTACAGAGAGATATCAATACATAGGTTTTAAGATTCTTACTAGTCAGATATATTCTTGGGCGGTGAATAGGGGGTGTTGAGTCCAATTCACTGAGCAAGGATTAGGTCTTGTCTATTACATATTGGGTTTATGGAACGGTATCTGAGGTAATTTGATACCCTTGTTTTATGCATCACCCCACCTCACCTTTCCGGTTAAGCAGCCATAGTGTGTTTCAGAAAGTGTGACTTTGTTCTGTTTTGTAATTCAGTTCAAGGGTAGCGGTTTTTGTATTCCCTCTATAAGTGATATCTTATGATAAGTGTCTTTTTCTGTGTGACTTATTTCACTTAGAATCTTCGTACCTAAATCCACTCATCATGCTGCTACTAGCCTTATGACGTTGATTTCATGACTGAGTGATATTGTATTGTACATAAGGACCACAACTTCTTTAGCCATTTTTCTCTTTCCTGGGATATTTAAGGTGTAACGAAGTGGAGGTTCTTGTGAACAGAGCAGCCCTAAACGTTGGGGTGCCTGTGTCTTGCTGATTTTTACTTTTCCCAATTTATACACCCATGAGTGGAAGTGCCCTATGCTCTCTAAGCTGAGTTTTTTAGATGTTTCAGGACACACCGTACACTTCTCCAGAGTGGCTGTTGGCAATTTACATCCCGCCCATCAGCGTAGCTAGGCTCCCGTTTCTCCATGGTCTGTCCTGCATTTCTGGTTTTGACACTTTTTCAGCATGGCCCTTTTGACCGATGGGACGCGAGACTTCTTTGTAGCGCTGATTTCCCTTTCCAGGTTGCTTGGTTGGCCAAAAAGGGCGTATGCGTTTTTTCCTGAATATATTCAGGAAAAAACGCATACGCCCTTTTTGGCCAAGGGCATCATTGTCGAGGTTTTGCCGCTTTTCCTGTGCTTTAAAGGCGATTCGAATCTCCCTCCTGAAATCTGTTTCCTGCAATTCTGCCTTGCTTTCAAATCCTCTTCGTTGCCTTCCCTCAATATATTTGTGGACGAGAGTGATCATTTATAAGTCTGCAGGTTTGTGAATTGCAGTGCCCCTGAGCTCCATTTTTCAACTCGCTTTCTTGGGAGCTGGCCGCAAAAGCGCAGGATTGCTTCAGGCCCTATTCTGGTCCCGGGCGGCAGGCTGAGCCTGTGCTTAATTCTTCTTCCTGATGGGAAAATAGAGTTACCTGTGCCTGTCCCAACACCTAGAGCTAGTCTCTCATTGGTTCCCCCTCTTCCCGTTCATCCTCAGGACAAATTGCAACCTGTACGGAACAGGAGGTTAAAGGTGCTGATTCTCCAAGGAGGGAGATTGCTAGTAAAGCGGCTGGAATGGCGAACTCGAGCACAAGGACATGAGAAATGAGGTGCGTTTTAGAAACCTTTCCCGATCACACGGTGTACCATCTTCTGGGTTTCTCATGCATGTTTTCGATGTAGGAAGATGCCCTTGAACCTGGAGATTTGGGACCCATGGGATGGGTACCACGCAGTATTACTTTAAAGGGTCTGCGTTTGCTCACCCGACCTCACCAAACCTCTCAGCCCCAAGAGTGTCCACCCTTATGTCTCAATCAGCTGTGGGTCTAGATATGGTCAATCCAGGTGGCATCACAGCCCCTGAACGAATTTTGTAAGAATTTCTCTCACTTTCACTGTCTTTGTTTCACGGGTTTTAAAAAGTAATTGATTTTTATAATGGGGTTTAGCTGCTTTTCACTGCTGTGTTTATGTCACTTTACACCCACTTGACTCACTTACAGAGAGATATCAATACATAGGTTTTAAGATTCTTACTAGTCAGATATATTCTTGGGCGGTGAATAGGGGGTGTTGAGTCCAATTCACTGAGCAAGGAGTAGGTCTTGTCTATTACATATTGGGTTTATGGAACGGTATCTGAGGTAATTTGATACCCTTGTTTTATGCATCACCCCACCTCACCTTTCCCGTTAAGCAGCCATAGTGTGTTTCAGAAAGTGTGACTTTGTTCTGTTTTGTAATTCAGTTCAAGGGTAGCGGTTTTTGTATTCCCTCTATAAGTGATATCTTATGATAAGTGTCTTTTTCTGTGTGACTTATTTCACTTAGAATCTTCGTACCTAAATCCACTCATCATGCTGCTACTAGCCTTATGACGTTGATTTCATGACTGAGTGATATTGTATTGTACATAAGGACCACAACTTCTTTAGCCATTTTTCTCTTTCCTGGGATATTTAAGGTGTAACGAAGTGGAGGTTCTTGTGAACAGAGCAGCCCTAAACGTTGGGGTGCCTGTGTCTTGCTGATTTTTACTTTTCCCAATTTATACACCCATGAGTGGAAGTGCCCTATGCTCTCTAAGCTGAGTTTTTTAGATGTTTCAGGACACACCGTACACTTCTCCAGAGTGGCTGTTGGCAATTTACATCCCGCCCATCAGCGTAGCTAGGCTCCCGTTTCTCCATGGTCTGTCCTGCATTTCTGGTTTTGACACTTTTTCAGCATGGCCCTTTTGACCGATGGGACGCGAGACTTCTTTGTAGCGCTGATTTCCCTTTCCAGGTTGCTTGGTTGGCCAAAAAGGGCGTATGCGTTTTTTCCTGAATATATTCAGGAAAAAACGCATACGCCCTTTTTGGCCAAGGGCATCATTGTCGAGGTTTTGCCGCTTTTCCTGTGCTTTAAAGGCGATTCGAATCTCCCTCCTGAAATCTGTTTCCTGCAATTCTGCCTTGCTTTCAAATCCTCTTCGTTGCCTTCCCTCAATATATTTGTGGACGAGAGTGATCATTTATAAGTCTGCAGGTTTGTGAATTGCAGTGCCCCTGAGCTCCATTTTTCAACTCGCTTTCTTGGGAGCTGGCCGCAAAAGCGCAGGATTGCTTCAGGCCCTATTCTGGTCCCGGGCGGCAGGCTGAGCCTGTGCTGAATTCTTCTTCCTGATGGGAAAATAGAGTTACCTGTGCCTGTCCCAACACCTAGAGCTAGTCTCTCATTGGTTCCCCCTCTTCCCGTTCATCCTCAGGACAAATTGCAACCTGTACGGAACAGGAGGTTAAAGGTGCTGATTCTCCAAGGAGGGAGATTGCTAGTAAAGCGGCTGGAATGGCGAACCCGAGCACAAGGACATGAGAAATGAGGTGCGTTTTAGAAACCTTTCCCGATCACACGGTGTACCATCTTCTGGGTTTCTCATGCATGTTTTCGATGTAGGAAGATGCCCTTGAACCTGGATATTTGGGACCCATGGGATGGGTACCACGCAGTATTACTTTAAAGGGTCTGCGTTTGCTCACCCGACCTCACCAAACCTCTCAGCCCCAAGAGTGTCCACCCTTATGTCTCAATCAGCTGTGGGTCTAGATATGGTCAATCCAGGTGGCATCACAGCCCCTGAACGAATTTTGTAAGAATTTCTCTCTCTTTCACTGTCTTTGTTTCACGGGTTTGTAAAAGTAATTGATTTTTATAATGGGGTTTAGCTGCTTTTCACTGCTGTGTTTATGTCACTTTACACCCACTTGACTCACTTACAGAGAGATATCAATACATAGGTTTTAAGATTCTTACTAGTCAGATATATTCTTGGGCGGTGAATAGGGGGTGTTGAGTCCAATTCACTGAGCAAGGAGTAGGTCTTGTCTATTACATATTGGGTTTATGGAACGGTATCTGAGGTAATTTGATACCCTTGTTTTATGCATCACCCCACCTCACCTTTCCCGTTAAGCAGCCATAGTGTGTTTCTGAAAGTGTGACTTTGTTCTGTTTTGTAATTCAGTTCAAGGGTAGCGGTTTTTGTATTCCCTCTATAAGTGATATCTTATGATAAGTGTCTTTTTCTGTGTGACTTATTTCACTTAGAATCTTCGTACCTAAATCCACTCATCATGCTGCTACTAGCCTTATGACGTTGATTTCATGACTGAGTGATATTGTATTGTACATAAGGACCACAACTTCTTTACCCATTTTTCTCTTTCCTGGGATATTTAAGGTGTAACGAAGTGGAGGTTCTTGTGAACAGAGCAGCCCTAAACGTTGGGGTGCCTGTGTCTTGCTGATTTTTACTTTTCCCAATTTATACACCCATGAGTGGAAGTGCCCTATGCTCTCTAAGCTGAGTTTTTTAGATGTTTCAGGACACACCGTACACTTCTCCAGAGTGGCTGTTGGCAATTTACATCCCGCCCATCAGCGTAGCTAGGCTCCCGTTTCTCCATGGTCTGTCCTGCATTTCTGGTTTTGACACTTTTTCAGCATGGCCCTTTTGACCGATGGGACGCGAGACTTCTTTGTAGCGCTGATTTCCCTTTCCAGGTTGCTTGGTTGGCCAAAAAGGGCGTATGCGTTTTTTCCTGAATATATTCAGGAAAAAACGCATACGCCCTTTTTGGCCAAGGGCATCATTGTCGAGGTTTTGCCGCTTTTCCTGTGCTTTAAAGGCGATTCGAATCTCCCTCCTGAAATCTGTTTCCTGCAATTCTGCCTTGCTTTCAAATCCTCTTCGTTGCCTTCCCTCAATATATTTGTGGACGAGAGTGATCATTTATAAGTCTGCAGGTTTGTGAATTGCAGTGCCCCTGAGCTCCATTTTTCAACTCGCTTTCTTGGGAGCTGGCCGCAAAAGCGCAGGATTGCTTCAGGCCCTATTCTGGTCCCGGGCGGCAGGCTGAGCCTGTGCTGAATTCTTCTTCCTGATGGGAAAATAGAGTTACCTGTGCCTGTCCCAACACCTAGAGCTAGTCTCTCATTGGTTCCCCCTCTTCCCGTTCATCCTCAGGACAAATTGCAACCTGTACGGAACAGGAGGTTAAAGGTGCTGATTCTCCAAGGAGGGAGATTGCTAGTAAAGCGGCTGGAATGGCGAACCCGAGCACAAGGACATGAGAAATGAGGTGCGTTTTAGAAACCTTTCCCGATCACACGGTGTACCATCTTCTGGGTTTCTCATGCATGTTTTCGATGTAGGAAGATGCCCTTGAACCTGGATATTTGGGACCCATGGGATGGGTACCACGCAGTATTACTTTAAAGGGTCTGCGTTTGCTCACCCGACCTCACCAAACCTCTCAGCCCCAAGAGTGTCCACCCTTATGTCTCAATCAGCTGTGGGTCTAGATATGGTCAATCCAGGTGGCATCACAGCCCCTGAACGAATTTTGTAAGAATTTCTCTCTCTTTCACTGTCTTTGTTTCACGGGTTTGTAAAAGTAATTGATTTTTATAATGGGGTTTAGCTGCTTTTCACTGCTGTGTTTATGTCACTTTACACCCACTTGACTCACTTACAGAGAGATATCAATACATAGGTTTTAAGATTCTTACTAGTCAGATATATTCTTGGGCGGTGAATAGGGGGTGTTGAGTCCAATTCACTGAGCAAGGAGTAGGTCTTGTCTATTACATATTGGGTTTATGGAACGGTATCTGAGGTAATTTGATACCCTTGTTTTATGCATCACCCCACCTCACCTTTCCCGTTAAGCAGCCATAGTGTGTTTCTGAAAGTGTGACTTTGTTCTGTTTTGTAATTCAGTTCAAGGGTAGCGGTTTTTGTATTCCCTCTATAAGTGATATCTTATGATAAGTGTCTTTTTCTGTGTGACTTATTTCACTTAGAATCGTCGTACCTAAATCCACTCATCATGCTGCTAGTAGCCTTATGACGTTGATTTCATGGCTGAGTGATATTGCATTGTACATAAGGACCACAACTTCTTTATCCATTTTTCTCTTTCCTGGGATATTTAAGGTGTAACGAAGTGGAGGTTCTTGTGAACAGAGCAGCCCTAAACGTTGTGGTGCCTGTGTCTTGCTGATTTTTACTTTTCCCAATTTATACACCCATGAGTGGAAGTGCCCTATGCTCTCTAAGCTGAGTTTTTTAGATTTTTCAGGACACACCGTACACTTCTCCAGAGTGGCTGTTGGCAATTTACATCCCGCCCATCAGCGTAGCAAGGCTCCCGTTTCTCCATGGTCTGTCCTGCATTTCTGGTTTTGACACTTTTTCAGCATGGCCCTTTTGACCGATGGGACGCGAGACTTCTTTGTAGCGCTGATTTCTCTTTCCAGGTTGCTTGGTTGGCCAAAAAGGGCGTATGCGTTTTTTCCTGAATATATTCAGGAAAAAACGCATACGCCCTTTTTGGCCAAGGGCATCATTGTCGAGGTTTTGCCGCTTTTCCTGTGCTTTAAAGGCGATTCGAATCTCCCTCCTGAAATCTGTTTCCTGCAATTCTGCCTTGCTTTCAAATCCTCTTCGTTGCCTTCCCTCAATATATTTGTGGACGAGAGTGATCATTTATAAGTCTGCAGGTTTGTGAATAGCAGTGCCCCTGAGCTCCATTTTTCAACTCGCTTTCTTGTGAGCTGGCCGCAAAAGCGCAGGATTGCTTCAGGCCCTATTCTGGCCCCGGGCGGCAGGCTGAGCCTGTGCTTAATTCTTCTTCCTGATGGGAAAATAGAGTTACCTGTGCCTGTCCCAACACCTAGAGTTAGTCTCTCATTGGTTCCCCCTCTTCCCGTTCATCCTCAGGACAAATTGCAAGCTGTACGGAACAGGAGGGTAAAGGTGCTGATTCTCCAAGGAGGGAGATTGCTAGTAAAGCGGCTGGAATGGCGAACCCGAGCACAAGGACATGAGAAATGAGGTGGGTTTTAGAAACCTTTCCCGATCACATGGTGTACCAACTTCTGGGTTTCTCATGCATGTTTTCGATGTAGGAAGATGCCCTTGAACCTGGAGATTTGGGACCCATGGGATGGGTACCAGGCAGTATTACTTTAAAGGGTCTGCGTTTGCTCACCCAACCTCACCAAACCTCTCAGCCCCAAGAGTGTCCACCCTTATGTCTCAATCAGCTGTGGATCTAGATATGGTCAATCCAGGTGGCATCACACCCCCTGATCGAATTTTTTAAGAATTTCTCTCTCTTTCACTGTCTTTGTTTCACGGGTTTGTAAAAGTAATTGATTTTTATAATGGGATTTAGCTGCTTTTCACTGCTGTGTTTATGTCACTTTACACCCACTTGACTCACTTACAGAGAGCTATCAATACATAGGTTTTAAGATTCTTACTAGTCAGATATATTCTTGGGCGGTGAATAGGGGGTGTTGAGTCCAATTCACTGAGCAAGGAGTAGGTCTTGTCTATTACATATTGGGTTTATGGAACGGTGTCTGAGCTAATTTGAAACCCTTGTTTTATGCATCACCCCACTTCACCTTTCCCGTTAAGCAGCCATAGTGTGTTTCTGAAAGTGTGACTCTGTTCTGTTTTGTAATTCAGTTCAAGGGGAGCGGTTTTTGCATTCCCTCTATAAGTGATATCTTATGATAAGTGTCTTTTTCTGTGTGACTTATTTCACTTAGAATCTTCGTACCTAAATCCACTCATCATGCTGCTACTAGCCTTATGACGTTGATTTCATGGCTGAGTGATATTGCATTGTACATAAGGACCACAACTTCTTTATCCATTTTTCTCTTTCCTGGGATATTTAATGTGTAACGAAGTGGAGGTTCTTGTCAACAGAGCAGCCCTAAACGTTGTGGTGCCTGTGTCTTGCTGATTTTTACTTTTCCCAATTTATACACCCATGAGTGGAAGTGCCCTATGCTCTCTAAGCTGAGTTTTTTAGATTTTTCAGGACACACCGTACACTTCTCCAGAGTGGCTGTTGTCAATTTACATCCCACCCATCAGCGTAGCAAGGCTCCCGTTTCTCCATGGTCTGTCCTGCATTTCTGGTTTTGACACTTTTTCAGCATGGCCCTTTTGACCGATTGGACGTGAGACTTCTTTGTAGCGCTGATTTCCCTTTCCAGGTTGCTTGGTTGGCCAAAAAGGGCGTATGCGTTTTTTCCTGAATATATTCAGGAAAAAACGCATACGCCCTTTTTGGCCAAGGGCATCATTGTCGAGGTTTTGCCGCTTTTCCGGTGCTTTAAAGGCGATTCGAATCTCCCTCCTGAAATCTGTTTCCTGCAATTCTGCCTTGCTTTCAAATCCTCTTCGTTGCCTTCCCTCAATATATTTGTGGACGAGAGTGATCATTTATAAGTCTGCAGGTTTGTGAATAGCAGTGCCCCTGAGCTCCATTTTTCAACTCGCTTTCTTGGGAGCTGGCCGCAAAAGCGCAGGATTGCTTCAGGCCCTATTCTGGCCCCGGGCGGCAGGCTGAGCCTGTGCTTAATTCTTCTTCCTGATGGGAAAATAGAGTTAACTGTTCCTGTCCCAACACCTAGAGTTAGTCTCTCATTGGTTCCCCCTCTTCCCGTTCATCCTCAGGACAAATTGCAACCTGTACGGAACAGGAGGTTAAAGGTGCTGATTCTCCAAGGAGGGAGATTGCTAGTAAAGCGGCTGGAATGGCGAACCCGAGCACAAGGACATGAGAAATGAGGTGCGTTTTAGAAACCTTTCCCGATCACACGGTGTACCATCTTCTGGGTTTCTCATGCATGCTTTCGATGTAGGAAGATGCCCTTGAACCTGGAGATTTGGGACCCATGGGATGGGTACCAGGCAGTATTACTTTAAAGGGTCTGCGTTTGCTCACCCAACCTCACCAAACCTCTCAGCCCCAAGAGTGTCCACCCTTATGTCTCAATCAGCTGTGGATCTAGATATGGTCAATCCAGGTGGCATCACACCCCCTGATCGAATTTTTTAAGAATTTCTCTGTCTTTCACTGTCTTTGTTTCACGGGTTTGTAAAAGTAATTGATTTTTATAATGGGATTTAGCTGCTTTTCACTGCTGTGTTTATGTCACTTTACACCCACTTGACTCACTTACAGAGAGATATCAATACATAGGTTTTAAGATTCTTACTAGTCAGATATATTCTTGGGCGGTGAATAGGGGGTGTTGAGTCCAATTCACTGAGCAAGGAGTAGGTCTTGTCTATTACATATTGGGTTTATGGAACGGTGTCTGAGCTAATTTGAAACCCTTGTTTTATGCATCAACCCACCTCACCTTTCCCGTTAAGCAGCCATAGTGTGTTTCTGAAAGTGTGACTCTTTTCTGTTTTGTAATTCAGTTCAAGGGGAGCGGTTTTTGCATTCCCTCTATAAGTGATATCTTATGATAAGTGTCTTTTTCTGTGTGACTTATTTCACTTAGAATCGTCGTACCTAATTCCACTCATCATGCTGCTACTAGCCTTATGACGTTGATTTCATGGCTGAGTGATATTGCATTGTACATAAGGACCACAACTTCTTTATCCATTTTTCTCTTTCCTGGGATATTTAAGGTGTAACGAAGTGGAGGTTCTTGTCAACAGAGCAGCCCTAAACGTTGGGGTGCCTGTGTCTTGCTGATTTTTACTTTTCCCAATTAATGCACCCATGAGTGGAAGTGCCCTATGCTCTCTAAGCTGAGTTTTTTAGATGTTTCGGGACACACTGTACACTTCTCCAGTGTGGCTGTTGGCAATTTACATCCCGCCCATCAGCGTAGCAAGGCTCCCGTTTCTCCATGGTCTGTCCTGCATTTCTGGTTTTGACACTTTTTCAGCATGGCCCTTTTGACCGATGGGACGCGAGACTTCTTTGTAGAGCTGATTTCCCTTTCCAGGTTGCTTGGTTGGCCAAAAAGGGCGTATGCGTTTTTTCCTGAATATATTCAGGAAAAAACGCATACGCCCTTTTGGCCAAGGGCATCATTGTCGAGGTTTTGCCGCTTTTCCTGTGCTTTAAAGGCGATTCGAATCTCCCTCCTGAAATCTGTTTCCTGCAATTCTGCCTTGCTTTCAAATCCTCTTCGTTGCCTTCCCTCAATATATTTGTGGACGAGAGTGATCATTTATAAGTCTGCAGGTTTGTGAATTGCAGTGCCCCTGAGCTCCATTTTTCAAGTCGCTTTCTTGGGAGCTGGCCGCAAAAGCGCAGGATTGCTTCAGGCCCTATTCTGGCCCCGGGCGGCAGGCTGAGCCTGTGCTTAATTCTTCTTCCTGATGGGAAAATAGAGTTAACTGTGCCTGTCCCAACACCTAGAGCTAGTCTCTCATTGGTTGCCCACTTCCCGTTCATCCTCAGGACAAATTGCAACCTGTACGGAACAGGAGGTTAAAGGTGCTGATTCTCCAAGGAGGGAGATTGCTAGTAAAGCGGCTGGAATGGCGAACCCGAGCACAAGGACATGAGAAATGAGGTGCGTTTTAGAAACCTTTCCCGATCACACGGTGTACCATCTTCTGGGTTTCTCATGCATGTTTTCGATGTAGGAAGATGCCCTTGAACCTGGAGATTTGGGACCCATGCGATGGGTACCACGCAGTATTACTTTAAAGGGTCTGCGTTTGCTCACCCGACCTCACCAAACCTCTCAGCCCCAAGAGTGTTCACCCTTATGTCTCAATCAGCTGTGGGTCTAGATATGGTCAATCCAGGTGGCATCACACCCCCTGAACGAATTTTGTAAGAATTTCTCTCTCTTTCACTGTCTTTGTTTCAAGGGTTTGTAAAAGTAATTGATTTTTATAATGGGGTTTAGCTGCTTTTCACTGCTGTGTTTATGTCACTTTACACCCACTTGACTCACTTACAGAGAGATATCAATACATAGGTTTTAAGATTCTTACTAATCAGATATATTCTTGGGCGGTGAATAGGGGGTGTTGAGTCCAATTCACTGAGCAAGGAGTAGGTCTTGTCTATTACATATTGGGTTTATGCAACGGTGTCTGAGCTAATTTGAAACCCTTGTTTTATGCATCACCCCACCTCACCTTTCCCGTTAAGCAGCCATAGTGTGTTTCTGAAAGTGTGACTCTTTTCTGTTTTGTAATTCAGTTCAAGGGGAGCGGTTTTAGCATTCCCTCTATAAGTGATATCTTATGATAAGTGTCTTTTTCTGTGTGACTTATTTCACTTAGAATCTTCGTACCTAAATCCACTCATCATGCTGCTACTAGCCTTATGACGTTGATTTCATGGCTGAGTGATATTGCATTGTACATAAGGACCACAACTTCTTTATCCATTTTTCTCTTTCCTGGGATATTTAATGTGTAACGAAGTGGAGGTTCTTGTCAACAGAGCAGCCCTAAACGTTGTGGTGCCTGTGTCTTGCTGATTTTTACTTTTCCCAATTTATACACCCATGAGTGGAAGTGCCCTATGCTCTCTAAGCTGAGTTTTTTAGATTTTTCAGGACACACCGTACACTTCTCCAGAGTGGCTGTTGTCAATTTACATCCCACCCATCAGCGTAGCAAGGCTCCCGTTTCTCCATGGTCTGTCCTGCATTTCTGGTTTTGACACTTTTTCAGCATGGCCCTTTTGACCGATTGGACGTGAGACTTCTTTGTAGCGCTGATTTCCCTTTCCAGGTTGCTTGGTTGGCCAAAA
Source organism: Balaenoptera physalus (assembly GCF_965194825.1). Classification (NCBI taxonomy): domain Eukaryota; kingdom Metazoa; phylum Chordata; class Mammalia; order Artiodactyla; family Balaenopteridae; genus Balaenoptera; species Balaenoptera physalus. Next base: position 207,811 of record NW_028125981.1, on the reverse strand, counting down.
AGGGCGTATGCGTTTTTTCCTGAATATATTCAGGAAAAAACGCATACGCCCTTTTTGGCCAAGGGCATCATTGTCGAGGTTTTGCCGCTTTTCCGGTGCTTTAAAGGCGATTCGAATCTCCCTCCTGAAATCTGTTTCCTGCAATTCTGCCTTGCTTTCAAATCCTCTTCGTTGCCTTCCCTCAATATATTTGTGGACGAGAGTGATCATTTATAAGTCTGCAGGTTTGTGAATAGCAGTGCCCCTGAGCTCCATTTTTCAACTCGCTTTCTTGGGAGCTGGCCGCAAAAGCGCAGGATTGCTTCAGGCCCTATTCTGGCCCCGGGCGGCAGGCTGAGCCTGTGCTTAATTCTTCTTCCTGATGGGAAAATAGAGTTAACTGTTCCTGTCCCAACACCTAGAGTTAGTCTCTCATTGGTTCCCCCTCTTCCCGTTCATCCTCAGGACAAATTGCAACCTGTACGGAACAGGAGGTTAAAGGTGCTGATTCTCCAAGGAGGGAGATTGCTAGTAAAGCGGCTGGAATGGCGAACCCGAGCACAAGGACATGAGAAATGAGGTGCGTTTTAGAAACCTTTCCCGATCACACGGTGTACCATCTTCTGGGTTTCTCATGCATGCTTTCGATGTAGGAAGATGCCCTTGAACCTGGAGATTTGGGACCCATGGGATGGGTACCAGGCAGTATTACTTTAAAGGGTCTGCGTTTGCTCACCCAACCTCACCAAACCTCTCAGCCCCAAGAGTGTCCACCCTTATGTCTCAATCAGCTGTGGATCTAGATATGGTCAATCCAGGTGGCATCACACCCCCTGATCGAATTTTTTAAGAATTTCTCTGTCTTTCACTGTCTTTGTTTCACGGGTTTGTAAAAGTAATTGATTTTTATAATGGGATTTAGCTGCTTTTCACTGCTGTGTTTATGTCACTTTACACCCACTTGACTCACTTACAGAGAGATATCAATACATAGGTTTTAAGATTCTTACTAGTCAGATATATTCTTGGGCGGTGAATAGGGGGTGTTGAGTCCAATTCACTGAGCAAGGAGTAGGTCTTGTCTATTACATATTGGGTTTATGGAACGGTGTCTGAGCTAATTTGAAACCCTTGTTTTATGCATCAACCCACCTCACCTTTCCCGTTAAGCAGCCATAGTGTGTTTCTGAAAGTGTGACTCTTTTCTGTTTTGTAATTCAGTTCAAGGGGAGCGGTTTTTGCATTCCCTCTATAAGTGATATCTTATGATAAGTGTCTTTTTCTGTGTGACTTATTTCACTTAGAATCGTCGTACCTAAATCCACTCATCATGCTGCTACTAGCCTTATGACGTTGATTTCATGGCTGAGTGATATTGCATTGTACATAAGGACCACAACTTCTTTATCCATTTTTCTCTTTCCTGGGATATTTAAGGTGTAACGAAGTGGAGGTTCTTGTCAACAGAGCAGCCCTAAACGTTGGGGTGCCTGTGTCTTGCTGATTTTTACTTTTCCCAATTAATGCACCCATGAGTGGAAGTGCCCTATGCTCTCTAAGCTGAGTTTTTTAGATGTTTCGGGACACACTGTACACTTCTCCAGTGTGGCTGTTGGCAATTTACATCCCGCCCATCAGCGTAGCAAGGCTCCCGTTTCTCCATGGTCTGTCCTGCATTTCTGGTTTTGACACTTTTTCAGCATGGCCCTTTTGACCGATGGGACGCGAGACTTCTTTGTAGAGCTGATTTCCCTTTCCAGGTTGCTTGGTTGGCCAAAAAGGGCGTATGCGTTTTTTCCTGAATATATTCAGGAAAAAACGCATACGCCCTTTTGGCCAAGGGCATCATTGTCGAGGTTTTGCCGCTTTTCCTGTGCTTTAAAGGCGATTCGAATCTCCCTCCTGAAATCTGTTTCCTGCAATTCTGCCTTGCTTTCAAATCCTCTTCGTTGCCTTCCCTCAATATATTTGTGGACGAGAGTGATCATTTATAAGTCTGCAGGTTTGTGAATTGCAGTGCCCCTGAGCTCCATTTTTCAAGTCGCTTTCTTGGGAGCTGGCCGCAAAAGCGCAGGATTGCTTCAGGCCCTATTCTGGCCCCGGGCGGCAGGCTGAGCCTGTGCTTAATTCTTCTTCCTGATGGGAAAATAGAGTTAACTGTGCCTGTCCCAACACCTAGAGCTAGTCTCTCATTGGTTGCCCACTTCCCGTTCATCCTCAGGACAAATTGCAACCTGTACGGAACAGGAGGTTAAAGGTGCTGATTCTCCAAGGAGGGAGATTGCTAGTAAAGCGGCTGGAATGGCGAACCCGAGCACAAGGACATGAGAAATGAGGTGCGTTTTAGAAACCTTTCCCGATCACACGGTGTACCATCTTCTGGGTTTCTCATGCATGTTTTCGATGTAGGAAGATGCCCTTGAACCTGGAGATTTGGGACCCATGCGATGGGTACCACGCAGTATTACTTTAAAGGGTCTGCGTTTGCTCACCCGACCTCACCAAACCTCTCAGCCCCAAGAGTGTTCACCCTTATGTCTCAATCAGCTGTGGGTCTAGATATGGTCAATCCAGGTGGCATCACACCCCCTGAACGAATTTTGTAAGAATTTCTCTCTCTTTCACTGTCTTTGTTTCAAGGGTTTGTAAAAGTAATTGATTTTTATAATGGGGTTTAGCTGCTTTTCACTGCTGTGTTTATGTCACTTTACACCCACTTGACTCACTTACAGAGAGATATCAATACATAGGTTTTAAGATTCTTACTAATCAGATATATTCTTGGGCGGTGAATAGGGGGTGTTGAGTCCAATTCACTGAGCAAGGAGTAGGTCTTGTCTATTACATATTGGGTTTATGCAACGGTGTCTGAGCTAATTTGAAACCCTTGTTTTATGCATCACCCCACCTCACCTTTCCCGTTAAGCAGCCATAGTGTGTTTCTGAAAGTGTGACTCTTTTCTGTTTTGTAATTCAGTTCAAGGGGAGCGGTTTTTGCATTCCCTCTATAAGTGATATCTTATGATAAGTGTCTTTTTCTGTGTGACTTATTTCACTTAGAATCGTCGTACCTAAATCCACTCATCATGCTGCTAGTAGCCTTATGACGTTGATTTCATGGCTGAGTGATATTGCATTGTACATAAGGACCACAACTTCATTATCCATTTTTCTCTTTCCTGGGATATTTAAGGTGTAACGAAGTGGAGGTTCTTGTCAACAGAGCAGCCCTAAACGTTGGGGTGCCTGTGTCTTGCTGATTTTTAATTTTCCCAATTTATACACCCATGAGTGGAAGTGCCCTATGCTCTCTAAGCTGAGTTTTTTAGATGTTTCAGGACACACCGTACACTTCTCCAGAGTGGCTGTTGGCAATTTACATCCCGCCCATCAGCGTAGCAAGGCTCCCGTTTCTCCATGGTCTGTCCTGCATTTCTGGTTTTGACACTTTTTCAGCATGGCCCTTTTGACCGATGGGACGCGAGACTTCTTTGTAGCGCTGATTTCCCTTTCCAGGTTGCTTGGTTGGCCAAAAAGGGCGTATGCGTTTTTTCCTGAATATATTCAGGAAAAAACGCATACGCCCTTTTTGGCCAAGGGCATCATTGTCGAGGTTTTGCCGCTTTTCCTGTGCTTTAAAGGCGATTCGAATCTCCCTCCTGAAATCTGTTTCCTGCAATTCTGCCTTGCTTTCAAATCCTCTTCGTTGCCTTCCCTCAATATATTTGTGGACGAGAGTGATCATTTATAAGTCTGCAGGTTTGTGAATTGCAGTGCCCCTGAGCTCCATTTTTCAACTCGCTTTCTTGGGAGCTGGCCGCAAAAGCGCAGGATTGCTTCAGGCCCTATTCTGGTCCCGGGCGGCAGGCTGAGCCTGTGCTTAATTCTTCTTCCTGATGGGAAAATAGAGTTACCTGTGCCTGTCCCAACACCTAGAGCTAGTCTCTCATTGGTTCCCCCTCTTCCCGTTCATCCTCAGGACAAATTGCAACCTGTACGGAACAGGAGGTTAAAGGTGCTGATTCTCCAAGGAGGGAGATTGCTAGTAAAGCGGCTGGAATGGCGAACCCGAGCACAAGGACATGAGAAATGAGGTGCGTTTTAGAAACCTTTCCCGATCACACGGTGTACCATCTTCTGGGTTTCTCATGCATGTTTTCGATGTAGGAAGATGCCCTTGAACCTGGAGATTTGGGACCCATGGGATGGGTACCACGCAGTATTACTTTAAAGGGTCTGCGTTTGCTCACCCGACCTCACCAAACCTCTCAGCCCCAAGAGTGTCCACCCTTATGTCTCAATCAGCTGTGGGTCTAGATATGGTCAATCCAGGTGGCATCACAGCCCCTGAACGAATTTTGTAAGAATTTCTCTCACTTTCACTGTCTTTGTTTCACGGGTTTTAAAAAGTAATTGATTTTTATAATGGGGTTTAGCTGCTTTTCACTGCTGTGTTTATGTCACTTTACACCCACTTGACTCACTTACAGAGAGATATCAATACATAGGTTTTAAGATTCTTACTAGTCAGATATATTCTTGGGCGGTGAATAGGGGGTGTTGAGTCCAATTCACTGAGCAAGGATTAGGTCTTGTCTATTACATATTGGGTTTATGGAACGGTATCTGAGGTAATTTGATACCCTTGTTTTATGCATCACCCCACCTCACCTTTCCCGTTAAGCAGCCATAGTGTGTTTCAGAAAGTGTGACTTTGTTCTGTTTTGTAATTCAGTTCAAGGGTAGCGGTTTTTGTATTCCCTCTATAAGTGATATCTTATGATAAGTGTCTTTTTCTGTGTGACTTATTTCACTTAGAATCTTCGTACCTAAATCCACTCATCATGCTGCTACTAGCCTTATGACGTTGATTTCATGACTGAGTGATATTGTATTGTACATAAGGACCACAACTTCTTTAGCCATTTTTCTCTTTCCTGGGATATTTAAGGTGTAACGAAGTGGAGGTTCTTGTGAACAGAGCAGCCCTAAACGTTGGGGTGCCTGTGTCTTGCTGATTTTTACTTTTCCCAATTTATACACCCATGAGTGGAAGTGCCCTATGCTCTCTAAGCTGAGTTTTTTAGATGTTTCAGGACACACCGTACACTTCTCCAGAGTGGCTGTTGGCAATTTACATCCCGCCCATCAGCGTAGCTAGGCTCCCGTTTCTCCATGGTCTGTCCTGCATTTCTGGTTTTGACACTTTTTCAGCATGGCCCTTTTGACCGATGGGACGCGAGACTTCTTTGTAGCGCTGATTTCCCTTTCCAGGTTGCTTGGTTGGCCAAAAAGGGCGTATGCGTTTTTTCCTGAATATATTCAGGAAAAAACGCATACGCCCTTTTTGGCCAAGGGCATCATTGTCGAGGTTTTGCCGCTTTTCCTGTGCTTTAAAGGCGATTCGAATCTCCCTCCTGAAATCTGTTTCCTGCAATTCTGCCTTGCTTTCAAATCCTCTTCGTTGCCTTCCCTCAATATATTTGTGGACGAGAGTGATCATTTATAAGTCTGCAGGTTTGTGAATTGCAGTGCCCCTGAGCTCCATTTTTCAACTCGCTTTCTTGGGAGCTGGCCGCAAAAGCGCAGGATTGCTTCAGGCCCTATTCTGGTCCCGGGCGGCAGGCTGAGCCTGTGCTTAATTCTTCTTCCTGATGGGAAAATAGAGTTACCTGTGCCTGTCCCAACACCTAGAGCTAGTCTCTCATTGGTTCCCCCTCTTCCCGTTCATCCTCAGGACAAATTGCAACCTGTACGGAACAGGAGGTTAAAGGTGCTGATTCTCCAAGGAGGGAGATTGCTAGTAAAGCGGCTGGAATGGCGAACCCGAGCACAAGGACATGAGAAATGAGGTGCGTTTTAGAAACCTTTCCCGATCACACGGTGTACCATCTTCTGGGTTTCTCATGCATGTTTTCGATGTAGGAAGATGCCCTTGAACCTGGAGATTTGGGACCCATGGGATGGGTACCACGCAGTATTACTTTAAAGGGTCTGCGTTTGCTCACCCGACCTCACCAAACCTCTCAGCCCCAAGAGTGTCCACCCTTATGTCTCAATCAGCTGTGGGTCTAGATATGGTCAATCCAGGTGGCATCACAGCCCCTGAACGAATTTTGTAAGAATTTCTCTCACTTTCACTGTCTTTGTTTCACGGGTTTTTAAAAAGTAATTGATTTTTATAATGGGGTTTAGCTGCTTTTCACTGCTGTGTTTATGTCACTTTACACCCACTTGACTCACTTACAGAGAGATATCAATACATAGGTTTTAAGATTCTTACTAATCAGATATATTCTTGGGCGGTGAATAGGGGGTGTTGAGTCCAATTCACTGAGCAAGGAGTAGGTCTTGTCTATTACATATTGGGTTTATGCAACGGTGTCTGAGCTAATTTGAAACCCTTGTTTTATGCATCACCCCACCTCACCTTTCCCGTTAAGCAGCCATAGTGTGTTTCTGAAAGTGTGACTCTTTTCTGTTTTGTAATTCAGTTCAAGGGGAGCGGTTTTTGCATTCCCTCTATAAGTGATATCTTATGATAAGTGTCTTTTTCTGTGTGACTTATTTCACTTAGAATCGTCGTACCTAAATCCACTCATCATGCTGCTAGTAGCCTTATGACGTTGATTTCATGGCTGAGTGATATTGCATTGTACATAAGGACCACAACTTCATTATCCATTTTTCTCTTTCCTGGGATATTTAAGGTGTAACGAAGTGGAGGTTCTTGTCAACAGAGCAGCCCTAAACGTTGGGGTGCCTGTGTCTTGCTGATTTTTAATTTTCCCAATTTATACACCCATGAGTGGAAGTGCCCTATGCTCTCTAAGCTGAGTTTTTTAGATGTTTCAGGACACACCGTACACTTCTCCAGAGTGGCTGTTGGCAATTTACATCCCGCCCATCAGCGTAGCAAGGCTCCCGTTTCTCCATGGTCTGTCCTGCATTTCTGGTTTTGACACTTTTTCAGCATGGCCCTTTTGACCGATGGGACGCGAGACTTCTTTGTAGCGCTGATTTCCCTTTCCAGGTTGCTTGGTTGGCCAAAAAGGGCGTATGCGTTTTTTCCTGAATATATTCAGGAAAAAACGCATACGCCCTTTTTGGCCAAGGGCATCATTGTCGAGGTTTTGCCGCTTTTCCTGTGCTTTAAAGGCGATTCGAATCTCCCTCCTGAAATCTGTTTCCTGCAATTCTGCCTTGCTTTCAAATCCTCTTCGTTGCCTTCCCTCAATATATTTGTGGACGAGAGTGATCATTTATAAGTCTGCAGGTTTGTGAATTGCAGTGCCCCTGAGCTCCATTTTTCAACTCGCTTTCTTGGGAGCTGGCCGCAAAAGCGCAGGATTGCTTCAGGCCCTATTCTGGTCCCGGGCGGCAGGCTGAGCCTGTGCTTAATTCTTCTTCCTGATGGGAAAATAGAGTTACCTGTGCCTGTCCCAACACCTAGAGCTAGTCTCTCATTGGTTCCCCCTCTTCCCGTTCATCCTCAGGACAAATTGCAACCTGTACGGAACAGGAGGTTAAAGGTGCTGATTCTCCAAGGAGGGAGATTGCTAGTAAAGCGGCTGGAATGGCGAACCCGAGCACAAGGACATGAGAAATGAGGTGCGTTTTAGAAACCTTTCCCGATCACACGGTGTACCATCTTCTGGGTTTCTCATGCATGTTTTCGATGTAGGAAGATGCCCTTGAACCTGGAGATTTGGGACCCATGGGATGGGTACCACGCAGTATTACTTTAAAGGGTCTGCGTTTGCTCACCCGACCTCACCAAACCTCTCAGCCCCAAGAGTGTCCACCCTTATGTCTCAATCAGCTGTGGGTCTAGATATGGTCAATCCAGGTGGCATCACAGCCCCTGAACGAATTTTGTAAGAATTTCTCTCACTTTCACTGTCTTTGTTTCACGGGTTTTAAAAAGTAATTGATTTTTATAATGGGGTTTAGCTGCTTTTCACTGCTGTGTTTATGTCACTTTACACCCACTTGACTCACTTACAGAGAGATATCAATACATAGGTTTTAAGATTCTTACTAGTCAGATATATTCTTGGGCGGTGAATAGGGGGTGTTGAGTCCAATTCACTGAGCAAGGAGTAGGTCTTGTCTATTACATATTGGGTTTATGGAACGGTATCTGAGGTAATTTGATACCCTTGTTTTATGCATCACCCCACCTCACCTTTCCCGTTAAGCAGCCATAGTGTGTTTCAGAAAGTGTGACTTTGTTCTGTTTTGTAATTCAGTTCAAGGGTAGCGGTTTTTGTATTCCCTCTATAAGTGATATCTTATGATAAGTGTCTTTTTCTGTGTGACTTATTTCACTTAGAATCTTCGTACCTAAATCCACTCATCATGCTGCTACTAGCCTTATGACGTTGATTTCATGACTGAGTGATATTGTATTGTACATAAGGACCACAACTTCTTTAGCCATTTTTCTCTTTCCTGGGATATTTAAGGTGTAACGAAGTGGAGGTTCTTGTGAACAGAGCAGCCCTAAACGTTGGGGTGCCTGTGTCTTGCTGATTTTTACTTTTCCCAATTTATACACCCATGAGTGGAAGTGCCCTATGCTCTCTAAGCTGAGTTTTTTAGATGTTTCAGGACACACCGTACACTTCTCCAGAGTGGCTGTTGGCAATTTACATCCCGCCCATCAGCGTAGCTAGGCTCCCGTTTCTCCATGGTCTGTCCTGCATTTCTGGTTTTGACACTTTTTCAGCATGGCCCTTTTGACCGATGGGACGCGAGACTTCTTTGTAGCGCTGATTTCCCTTTCCAGGTTGCTTGGTTGGCCAAAAAGGGCGTATGCGTTTTTTCCTGAATATATTCAGGAAAAAACGCATACGCCCTTTTTGGCCAAGGGCATCATTGTCGAGGTTTTGCCGCTTTTCCTGTGCTTTAAAGGCGATTCGAATCTCCCTCCTGAAATCTGTTTCCTGCAATTCTGCCTTGCTTTCAAATCCTCTTCGTTGCCTTCCCTCAATATATTTGTGGACGAGAGTGATCATTTATAAGTCTGCAGGTTTGTGAATTGCAGTGCCCCTGAGCTCCATTTTTCAACTCGCTTTCTTGGGAGCTGGCCGCAAAAGCGCAGGATTGCTTCAGGCCCTATTCTGGTCCCGGGCGGCAGGCTGAGCCTGTGCTGAATTCTTCTTCCTGATGGGAAAATAGAGTTACCTGTGCCTGTCCCAACACCTAGAGCTAGTCTCTCATTGGTTCCCCCTCTTCCCGTTCATCCTCAGGACAAATTGCAACCTGTACGGAACAGGAGGTTAAAGGTGCTGATTCTCCAAGGAGGGAGATTGCTAGTAAAGCGGCTGGAATGGCGAACCCGAGCACAAGGACATGAGAAATGAGGTGCGTTTTAGAAACCTTTCCCGATCACACGGTGTACCATCTTCTGGGTTTCTCATGCATGTTTTCGATGTAGGAAGATGCCCTTGAACCTGGATATTTGGGACCCATGGGATGGGTACCACGCAGTATTACTTTAAAGGGTCTGCGTTTGCTCACCCGACCTCACCAAACCTCTCAGCCCCAAGAGTGTCCACCCTTATGTCTCAATCAGCTGTGGGTCTAGATATGGTCAATCCAGGTGGCATCACAGCCCCTGAACGAATTTTGTAAGAATTTCTCTCTCTTTCACTGTCTTTGTTTCACGGGTTTGTAAAAGTAATTGATTTTTATAATGGGGTTTAGCTGCTTTTCACTGCTGTGTTTATGTCACTTTACACCCACTTGACTCACTTACAGAGAGATATCAATACATAGGTTTTAAGATTCTTACTAGTCAGATATATTCTTGGGCGGTGAATAGGGGGTGTTGAGTCCAATTCACTGAGCAAGGAGTAGGTCTTGTCTATTACATATTGGGTTTATGGAACGGTATCTGAGGTAATTTGATACCCTTGTTTTATGCATCACCCCACCTCACCTTTCCCGTTAAGCAGCCATAGTGTGTTTCTGAAAGTGTGACTTTGTTCTGTTTTGTAATTCAGTTCAAGGGTAGCGGTTTTTGTATTCCCTCTATAAGTGATATCTTATGATAAGTGTCTTTTTCTGTGTGACTTATTTCACTTAGAATCGTCGTACCTAAATCCACTCATCATGCTGCTAGTAGCCTTATGACGTTGATTTCATGGCTGAGTGATATTGCATTGTACATAAGGACCACAACTTCTTTATCCATTTTTCTCTTTCCTGGGATATTTAAGGTGTAACGAAGTGGAGGTTCTTGTGAACAGAGCAGCCCTAAACGTTGTGGTGCCTGTTTCTTGCTGATTTTTACTTTTCCCAATTTATACACCCATGAGTGGAAGTGCCCTATGCTCTCTAAGCTGAGTTTTTTAGATTTTTCAGGACACACCGTACACTTCTCCAGAGTGGCTGTTGGCAATTTACATCCCGCCCATCAGCGTAGCAAGGCTCCCGTTTCTCCATGGTCTGTCCTGCATTTCTGGTTTTGACACTTTTTCAGCATGGCCCTTTTGACCGATGGGACGCGAGACTTCTTTGTAGCGCTGATTTCTCTTTCCAGGTTGCTTGGTTGGCCAAAAAGGGCGTATGCGTTTTTTCCTGAATATATTCAGGAAAAAACGCATACGCCCTTTTTGGCCAAGGGCATCATTGTAGAGGTTTTGCCGCTTTTCCTGTGCTTTAAAGGCGATTCGAATCGCCCTCCTGTAATCTGTTTCCTGCAATTCTGCCTTGCTTTCAAAGCCTCTTCGTTGCCTTCCCTCAATATATTTGTGGACGAGAGTGATCATTTATAAGTCTGCAGGTTTGTGAATTGCAGTGCCCCTGAGCTCCATTTTTCAAGTCGCTTTCTTGGGAGCTGGCCGCAAAAGCGCAGGATTGCTTCAGGCCCTATTCTGGTCCCGGGCGGCAGGCTGAGCCTGTGCTTAATTCTTCTTCATGATGGGAAAATAGAGTTACCTGTGCCTGTCCCAACACCTAGAGCTAGTCTCTCATTGGTTCCCCCTCTTCCCGTTCATCCTCAGGACAAATTGCAACCTGTACGGAACAGGAGGTTAAAGGTGCTGATTCTCCAAGGAGGGAGATTGCTAGTAAAGCGGCTGGAATGGCGAACCCGAGCACAAGGACATGAGAAATGAGGTGAGTTTTAGAAACCTTTCCCAATCACACGGTGTACCATCTTCTGGGTTTCTCATGCATGTTTTCGATGTAGGAAGATGCCCTTGAACCTGGAGATTTGGGACCCATGCGATGGGTACCACGCAGTATTACTTTAAAGGGTCTGCGTTTGCTCACCCGACCTCACCAAACCTCTCAGCCCCAAGAGTGTCCACCCTTATGTCTCAATCAGCTGTGGGTCTAGATATGGTCAATCCAGGTGGCATCACAGCCCCTGAACGAATTTTGTAAGAATTTCTCTCTCTTTCACTGTCTTTGTTTCACGGGTTTGTAAAAGTAATTGATTTTTATAATGGGGTTTAGCTGCTTTTCACTGCTGTGTTTATGTCACTTTACACCCACTTGACTCACTTACAGAGAGATATCAATACATAGGTTTTAAGATTCTTACTAGTCAGATATATTCTTGGGCGGTGAATAGGGGGTGTTGAGTCCAATTCACTGAGCAAGGAGTAGGTCTTGTCTATTACATATTGGGTTTATGGAACGGTATCTGAGGTAATTTGATACCCTTGTTTTATGCATCACCCCACCTCACCTTTCCCGTTAAGCAGCCATAGTGTGTTTCTGAAAGTGTGACTTTGTTCTGTTTTGTAATTCAGTTCAAGGGTAGCGGTTTTTGTATTCCCTCTATATGTGATATCTTATGATAAGTGTCTTTTTCTGTGTGACTTATTTCACTTAGAATCTTCGTACCTAAATCCACTCATCATGCTGCTACTAGCCTTATGACGTTGATTTCATGGCTGAGTGATATTGCATTGTACATAAGGACCACAACTTCTTTATCCATTTTTCTCTTTCCTGGGATATTTAATGTGTAACGAAGTGGAGGTTCTTGTGAACAGAGCAGCCCTAAACGTTGTGGTGCCTCTGTCTTGCTGATTTTTACTTTTCCCAATTTATACACCCATGAGTGGAAGTGCCCTATGCTCTCTAAGCTGAGTTTTTTAGATTTTTCAGGACACACCGTACACTTCTCCAGAGTGGCTGTTGGTAATTTACATCCCGCCCATCAGCGTAGCAAGGCTCCCGTTTCTCCATGGTCTGTCCTGCATTTCTGGTTTTGACACTTTTTCAGCATGGCCCTTTTGACCGATGGGACGCGAGACTTCTTTGTAGCGCTGATTTCCCTTTCCAGGTTGCTTGGTTCGCCAAAAAGTGCGTATGCGTTTTTTCCAGAATATATTCAGGAAAAAACGCATACGCCCTTTTTGGCCAAGGGCATCATTGTCGAGGTTTTGCCGCTTTTCCTGTGCTTTAAAGGCGATTCGAATCTCCCTCCTGAAATCTGTTTCCTGCAATTCTGCCTTGCTTTCAAATCCTCTTCGTTGCCTTCCCTCAATATATTTGTGGACGAGAGTGATCATTTATAAGTCTGCAGGTTTGTGAATAGCAGTGCCCCTGAGCTCCATTTTTCAACTCGCTTTCTTGTGAGCTGGCCGCAAAAGCGCAGGATTGCTTCAGGCCCTATTCTGGCCCCGGGCGGCAGGCTGAGCCTGTGCTTAATTCTTCTTCCTGATGGGAAAATAGAGTTACCTGTGCCTGTCCCAACACCTAGAGTTAGTCTCTCATTGGTTCCCCCTCTTCCCGTTCATCCTCAGGACAAATTGCAAGCTGTACGGAACAGGAGGGTAAAGGTGCTGATTCTCCAAGGAGGGAGATTGCTAGTAAAGCGGCTGGAATGGCGAACCCGAGCACAAGGACATGAGAAATGAGGTGGGTTTTAGAAACCTTTCCCGATCACATGGTGTACCAACTTCTGGGTTTCTCATGCATGTTTTCGATGTAGGAAGATGCCCTTGAACCTGGAGATTTGGGACCCATGGGATGGGTACCAGGCAGTATTACTTTAAAGGGTCTGCGTTTGCTCACCCAACCTCACCAAACCTCTCAGCCCCAAGAGTGTCCACCCTTATGTCTCAATCAGCTGTGGATCTAGATATGGTCAATCCAGGTGGCATCACACCCCCTGATCGAATTTTTTAAGAATTTCTCTCTCTTTCACTGTCTTTGTTTCACGGGTTTGTAAAAGTAATTGATTTTTATAATGGGATTTAGCTGCTTTTCACTGCTGTGTTTATGTCACTTTACACCCACTTGACTCACTTACAGAGAGCTATCAATACATAGGTTTTAAGATTCTTACTAGTCAGATATATTCTTGGGCGGTGAATAGGGGGTGTTGAGTCCAATTCACTGAGCAAGGAGTAGGTCTTGTCTATTACATATTGGGTTTATGGAACGGTGTCTGAGCTAATTTGAAACCCTTGTTTTATGCATCACCCCACTTCACCTTTCCCGTTAAGCAGCCATAGTGTGTTTCTGAAAGTGTGACTCTGTTCTGTTTTGTAATTCAGTTCAAGGGGAGCGGTTTTTGCATTCCCTCTATAAGTGATATCTTATGATAAGTGTCTTTTTCTGTGTGACTTATTTCACTTAGAATCGTCGTACCTAAATCCACTCATCATGCTGCTAGTTGCCTTATGACGTTGATTTCATGGCTGAGTGATATTGCATTGTACATAAGGACCACAACTTCTTTATCCATTTTTCTCTTTCCTGGGATATTTAAGGTGTAACGAAGTGGAGGTTCTTGACAACAGAGCAGCCCTAAACGTTGGGGTGCCTGTGTCTTGTTGAATTTTAGTTTTCCCAATTTATACACCCATGAGTGGAAGTGCCCTATGCTCTCTAAGCTGAGTTTTTTAGATGTTTCAGGACACACCGTACACTTCTCCAGAGTGGCTGTTGGCAATTTACATCCCGCCCATCAGCGTAGCAAGGCTCCCGTTTCTCCATGGTCTGTCCTGCATTTCTGGTTTTGACACTTTTTCAGCATGGCCCTTTTGACCGATGGGACGCGAGACTTCTTTGTAGCGCTGATTTCCCTTTCCAGGTTGCTTGGTTGGCCCAAAAGGGCGTATGCGTTTTTTCCTGAATATATTCAGGAAAAAACGCATACGCCCTTTTTGGCCAAGGGCATCATTGTCGAGGTTTTGCCGCTTTTCCTGTGCTTTAAAGGTGATTCGAATCTCCCTCCTGAAATCTGTTTCCTGCAATTCTGCCTTGCTTTCAAATCCTCTTCGTTGCCTTCCCTCAATATATTTGTGGACGAGAGTGATCATTTATAAGTCTGCAGGTTTGTGAATTGCAGTGCCCCTGAGCTCCATTTTTCAAGTCGCTTTCTTGGGACCTGGCCGCAAAAGCGCAGGATTGCTTCAGGCCCTATTCTGGTCCCGGGCGGCAGGCTGAGCCTGTGCTTAATTCTTCTTCCTGATGGGAAAATAGAGTTACCTGTGCCTGTCCCAACACCTAGAGCTAGTCTCTCATTGGTTCCCCCTCTTCCCGTTCATCCTCAGGACAAATTGCAACCTGTACGGAACAGGAGGTTAAAGGTGCTGATTCTCCAAGGAGGGAGATTGCTAGTAAAGCGGCTGGAATGGCGAACCCGAGCACAAGGACATGAGAAATGAGGTGCGTTTTAGAAACCTTTCCCGATCACACGGTGTACCATCTTCTGGGTTTCTCATGCATGTTTTCGATGTAGGAAGATGCCCTTGAACCTGGAGATTTGGGACCCATGGGATGGGTACTACGCAGTATTACTTTAAAGGGTCTACGTTTGCTCACCCGACCTCACCAAACCTCTCAGCCCCAAGAGTGTCCACCCTTATGTCTCAATCAGCTGTGGGTCTAGATATGGTCAATCCAGGTGGCATCACAGCCCCTGAACGAATTTTGTAAGAATTTCTCTCTCTTTCACTGTCTTTGTTTCACGGGTTTGTAAAAGTAATTGATTTTTATAATGGGGTTTAGCTGCTTTTCACTGCTGTGTTTATGTCACTTTACACCCAGTTGACTCACTTACAGAGAGATATCAATACATAGGTTTTAAGATTCTTACTAGTCAGATATATTCTTGGGCGGTGAATAGGGGGTGTTGAGTCCAATTCACTGAGCAAGGAGTAGGTCTTGTCTATTACATATTGGGTTTATGGAACGGTATCTGAGCTAATTTGAAACCCTTGTTTTATGCATCACCCCACCTCATCTTTCCCGTTAAGCAGCCATAGTGTGTTTCTGAAAGTGTGACTCTGTTCTGTTTTGTAATTCAGTTCAAGGGTAGCGGTTTTTGCATTCCCTCTATAAGTGATATCTTATGATAAGTGTCTTTTTCTGTGTGACTTATTTCACTTAGAATCGTCGTACCTAAATCCACTCATCATGCTGCTAGTAGCCTTATGACGTTGATTTCATGGCTGAGTGATATTGCATTGTACATAAGGACCACAACTTCTTTATCCATTTTTCTCTTTCCTGGGATATTTAAGGTGTAACGAAGTGGAGGTTCTTGTCAACAGAGCAGCCCTAAACGTTGGGGTGCCTGTGTCTTGCTGATTTTTACTTTTCCCAATTAATACACCCATGAGTGGAAGTGCCCTATGCTCTCTAAGCTGAGTTTTTTAGATGTTTCAGGACACACCGTACACTTCTCCAGAGTGGCTGTTGGCAATTTACATCCCGCCCATCAGCGTAGCAAGGCTCCCGTTTCTCCATGGTCTGTCCTGCATTTCTGGTTTTGACACTTTTTCAGCATGGCCCTTTTGACCGATGGGACGCGAGACTTCTTTGTAGCGCTGATTTCCCTTTCCAGGTTGCTTGGTTGGCCAAAAAGGGCGTATTCGTTTTTTCCTGAATATATTCAGGAAAAAACGCATACGCCCTTTTTGGCCAAGGGCATCATTGTCGAGGTTTTGCCGCTTTTCCTGTGCTTTAAAGGCGATTCGAATCTCCCTCCTGAAATCTGTTTCCTGCAATTCTGCCTTGCTTTCAAATCCTCTTCGTTGCCTTCCCTCAATATATTTGTGGACGAGAGTGATCATTTATAAGTCTGCAGGTTTGTGAATTGCAGTGCCCCTGAGCTCCATTTTTCAACTCGCTTTCTTGGGAGCTGGCCGCAAAAGCGCAGGATTGCTTCAGGCCCTATTCTGGCCCCGGGCGGCAGGCTGAGCCTGTGCTTAATTCTTCTTCCTGATGGGAAAATAGAGTTAACTGTGCCTGTCCCAACACCTAGAGTTAGTCTCTCATTGGTTCCCCCTCTTCCCGTTCATCCTCAGGACAAATTGCAACCTGTACGGAACAGGAGGTTAAAGATGCTGATTCTCCAAGGAGGGAGATTGCTAGTAAAGCGGCTGGAATGGCGAACCCGAGCACAAGGACATGAGAAATGAGGTGCGTTTTAGAAACCTTTCCCGATCACACGGTGTACCATCTTCTGGGTTTCTCATGCATGTTTTCGATGTAGGAAGATGCCCTTGAACCTGGAGATTTGGGACCCATGGGATGGGTACCACGCAGTATTACTTTAAAGGGTCTGCGTTTGCTCACCCGACCTCACCAAACCTCTCAGCCCCAAGAGTGTCCACCCTTATGTCTCAATCAGCTGTGGGTCTAGATATGGTCAATCCAGGTGGCATCACAGCCCCTGAACGAATTTTGTAAGAATTTCTCTCTCTTTCACTGTCTTTGTTTCACGGGTTTGTAAAAGTAATTGATTTTTATAATGGGGTTTAGCTGCTTTTCACTGCTGTGTTTATGTCACTTTACACCCACTTGACTCACTTACAGAGAGATATCAATACATAGGTTTTAAGATTCTTACTAGTCAGATATATTCTTGGGCGGTGAATAGGGGGTGTTGAGTCCAATTCACTGAGCAAGGAGTAGGTCTTGTCTATTACATATTGGGTTTATGGAACGGTATCTGAGCTAATTTGAAACCCTTGTTTTATGCATCACCCCACCTCATCTTTCCCGTTAAGCAGCCATAGTGTGTTTCTGAAAGTGTGACTCTGTTCTGTTTTGTAATTCAGTTCAAGGGTAGCGGTTTTTGCATTCCCTCTATAAGTGATATCTTATGATAAGTGTCTTTTTCTGTGTGACTTATTTCACTTAGAATCGTCGTACCTAAATCCACTCATCATGCTGCTAGTAGCCTTATGACGTTGATTTCATGGCTGAGTGATATTGCATTGTACATAAGGACCACAACTTCTTTATCCATTTTTCTCTTTCCTGGGATATTTAAGGTGTAACGAAGTGGAGGTTCTTGTCAACAGAGCAGCCCTAAACGTTGGGGTGCCTGTGTCTTGCTGATTTTTACTTTTCCCAATTAATACACCCATGAGTGGAAGTGCCCTATGCTCTCTAAGCTGAGTTTTTTAGATGTTTCAGGACACACCGTACACTTCTCCAGAGTGGCTGTTGGCAATTTACATCCCGCCCATCAGCGTAGCAAGGCTCCCGTTTCTCCATGGTCTGTCCTGCATTTCTGGTTTTGACACTTTTTCAGCATGGCCCTTTTGACCGATGGGACGCGAGACTTCTTTGTAGCGCTGATTTCCCTTTCCAGGTTGCTTGGTTGGCCAAAAAGGGCGTATGCGTTTTTTCCTGAATATATTCAGGAAAAAACGCATACGCCCTTTTTGGCCAAGGGCATCATTGTCGAGGTTTTGCCGCTTTTCCTGTGCTTTAAAGGCGATTCGAATCTCCCTCCTGAAATCTGTTTCCTGCAATTCTGCCTTGCTTTCAAATCCTCTTCGTTGCCTTCCCTCAATATATTTGTGGACGAGAGTGATCATTTATAAGTCTGCAGGTTTGTGAATTGCAGTGCCCCTGAGCTCCATTTTTCAACTCGCTTTCTTGGGAGCTGGCCGCAAAAGCGCAGGATTGCTTCAGGCCCTATTCTGGCCCCGGGCGGCAGGCTGAGCCTGTGCTTAATTCTTCTTCCTGATGGGAAGATAGAGTTAACTGTGCCTGTCCCAACACCTAGAGTCAGTCTCTCATTGGTTCCCCCTCTTCCCGTTCATCCTCAGGACAAATTGCAACCTGTACGGAACAGGAGGTTAAAGATGCTGATTCTCCAAGGAGGGAGATTGCTAGTAAAGCGGCTGGAATGGCGAACCCGAGCACAAGGACATGAGAAATGAGGTGCGTTTTAGAAACCTTTCCCGATCACACGGTGTACCATCTTCTGGGTTTCTCATGCATGTTTTCGATGTAGGAAGATGCCCTTGAACCTGGAGATTTGGGACCCATGGGATGGGTACCACGCAGTATTACTTTAAAGGGTCTGCGTTTGCTCACCCGACCTCACCAAACCTCTCAGCCCCAAGAGTGTCCACCCTTATGTCTCAATCAGCTGTGGGTCTAGATATGGTCAATCCAGGTGGCATCACAGCCCCTGAACGAATTTTGTAAGAATTTCTCTCTCTTTCACTGTCTTTGTTTCACGGGTTTGTAAAAGTAATTGATTTTTATAATGGGGTTTAGCTGCTTTTCACTGCTGTGTTTATGTCACTTTACACCCACTTGACTCACTTACAGAGAGATATCAATACATAGGTTTTAAGATTCTTACTAATCAGATATATTCTTGGGCGGTGAATAGGGGGTTTTGAGTCCAATTCACTGAGCAAGGAGTAGGTCTTCTCTATTACATATTGGGTTTATGGAACGGTATCTGAGGTAATTTGATACCCTTGTTTTATGCATCACCCCACCTCACCTTTCCCGTTAAGCAGCCATAGTGTGTTTCTGAAAGTGTGACTTTGTTCTGTTTTGTAATTCAGTTCAAGGGTAGCAGTTTTTGCATTCCCTCTATAAGTGATATCTTATGATAAGTGTCTTTTTCTGTGTGACTTATTTCACTTAGAATCGTCGTACCTAAATCCACTCATCATGCTGCTACTAGCCTTATGACGTTGATTTCATGGCTGAGTGATATTGCATTGTACATAAGGACCACAACTTCTTTATCCATTTTTCTCTTTCCTGGGATATTTAAGGTATAACGAAGTGGAGGTTCTTGACAACAGAGCAGCCCTAAACGTTGGGGTGCCTGTGTCTTGTTGAATTTTAGTTTTCCCAATTTATACACCCATGAGTGGAAGTGCCCTATGCTCTCTAAGCTGAGTTTTTTAGATGTTTCAGGACACACCGTACACTTCTCCAGAGTGGCTGTTGGCAATTTACATCCCGCCGATCAGCGTAGCAAGGCTCCCGTTTCTCCATGGTCTGTCCTGCATTTCTGGTTTTGACACTTTATCAGCATGGCCCTTTTGACCGATGGGACGCGAGACTTCTTTGTAGCGCTGATTTCCCTTTCCAGGTTGCTTGGTTGGCCAAAAAGGGCGTATGCGTTTTTTCCTGAATATATTCAGGAAAAAACGCATACGCCGTTTTTGGCCAAGGGCATCATTGTCGAGGTTTTGCCGCT
The DNA here is from genome assembly GCF_965194825.1 of Balaenoptera physalus. Taxonomy (NCBI): domain Eukaryota; kingdom Metazoa; phylum Chordata; class Mammalia; order Artiodactyla; family Balaenopteridae; genus Balaenoptera; species Balaenoptera physalus. The sequence continues at coordinate 188,385 of NW_028125981.1, read as the reverse complement.
TTTCCTGTGCTTTAAAGGCGATTCGAATCTCCCTCCTGAAATCTGTTTCCTGCAATTCTGCCTTGCTTTCAAATCCACTTCGTTGCCTTCCCTCAATTTATTTGTGGACGAGAGTGATCATTTATAAGTCTGCAGGTTTGTGAATTGCAGTGCCCCTGAGCTCCATTTTTCAACTCGCTTTCTTGGGAGCTGGCCGCAAAAGCGCAGGATTGCTTCAGGCCTTATTCTGGTCCCGGGCGGCAGGCTGAGCCTGTGCTTAATTCTTCTTCCTGATGGGAAAATAGAGTTACCTGTGCCTGTCCCAACACCTAGAGCTAGTCTCTCATTGGTTCCCCCTCTTCCCGTTCATCCTCAGGACAAATTGCAACCTGTACGGAACAGGAGGTTAAAGGTGCTGATTCTCCAAGGAGGGAGATTGCTAGTAAAGCGGCTGGAATGGCGAACCCGAGCACAAGGACATGAGAAATGAGGTGCGTTTTAGAAACCTTTCCCGATCACACGGTGTACCATCTTCTGGGTTTGTCATGCATGTTTTCGATATAGGAAGATGCCCTTGAACCTGGAGATTTGGGACCCATGCGATGGGTACCACGCAGTATTACTTTAAAGGGTCTGCGTTTGCTCACCCGACCTCACCAAACCTCTCAGCCCCAAGAGTGTCCACCCTTATGTCTCAATCAGCTGTGGGTCTAGATATGGTCAATCCAGGTGGCATCACAGCCCCTGAACGAATTTTGTAAGAATTTCTCTCTCTTTCACTGTCTTTGTTTCACGGGTTTGTAAAAGTAATTGATTTTTATAATGGGGTTTAGCTGCTTTTCACTGCTGTGTTTATGTCACTTTACACCCAGTTGACTCACTTACAGAGAGATATCAATACATAGGTTTTAAGATTCTTACTAGTCAGATATATTCTTGGGCTGTGAATAGGGGGTGTTGAGTCCAATTCACTGAGCAAGGAGTAGGTCTTGTCTATTACATATTGGGTTTATGGAACGGTATCTGAGCTAATTTGAAACCCTTGTTTTATGCATCACCCCACCTCATCTTTCCCGTTAAGCAGCCATAGGGTGTTTCTGAAAGTGTGACTCTGTTCTGTTTTGTAATTCAGTTCAAGGGTAGCGGTTTTTGCATTCCCTTTATAAGTGATATCTTATGATAAGTGTCTTTTTCTGTGTGACTTATTTCACTTAGAATCGTCGTACCTAAATCCACTCATCATGCTGCTACTAGCCTTATGACGTTGATTTCATGGCTGAGTGATATTGCATTGTACATAAGGACCACAACTTCTTTATCCATTTTTCTCTTTCCTGGGATATTTAAGGTGTAACGAAGTGGAGGTTCTTGTCAACAGAGCAGCCCTAAACGTTGGGGTGCCTGTGTCTTGCTGATTTTTACTTTTCCCAATTAATACACCCATGAGTGGAAGTGCCCTATGCTCTCTAAGCTGAGTTTTTTAGATGTTTCAGGACACACCGTACACTTCTCCAGAGTGGCTGTTGGCAATTTACATCCCGCCCATCAGCGTAGCAAGGCTCCCGTTTCTCCAAGGTCTGTCCTGCATTTCTGGTTTTGACACTTTTTCAGCATGGCCCTTTTGACCGATGGGACGCGAGACTTCTTTGTAGCGCTGATTTCCCTTTCCAGGTTGCTTGGTTGGCCAAAAAGGGCGTATGCGTTTTTTCCTGAATATATTCAGGAAAAAACGCATACGCCCTTTTTGGCCAAGGGCCTCATTGTCGAGGTTTTGCCGCTTTTCCTGTGCTTTAAAGGCGATTCGAATCTCCCTCCTGAAATCTGTTTCCTGCAATTCTGCCTTGCTTTCAAATCCTCTTCGTTGCCTTCCCTCAATATATTTGTGGACGAGAGTGATCATTTATAAGTCTGCAGGTTTGTGAATTGCAGTGCCCCTGAGCTCCATTTTTCAACTCGCTTTCTTGGGAGCTAGCCGCAAAAGCACAGGATTGCTTCAGGCCCTATTCTGGTCCCGGGCGGCAGGCTGAGCCTGTGCTTAATTCTTCTTCCTGATGGGAAAATAGAGTTAACTGTGCCTGTCCCAACACCTAGAGCTAGTCTCTCATTGGTTGCCCTCTTCCCGTTCATCCTCAGGACAAATTGCAACCTGTACGGAACAGGAGGTTAAAGGTGCTGATTCTCCAAGGAGGGAGATTGCTAGTAAAGCGGCTGGAATGGCGAACCCGAGCACAAGGACATGAGAAATGAGGTGCGTTTTAGAAACCTTTCCCGATCACACGGTGTACCATCTTCTGGGTTTCTCATGCATGTTTTCGATGTAGGAAGATGCCCTTGAACCTGTAGATTTGGGACCCATGCGATGGGTACCACGCAGTATTACTTTAAAGGGTCTGCGTTTGCTCACCCGACCTCACCAAACCTCTCAGCCCCAAGAGTGTCCACCCTTATGTCTCAATCAGCTGTGGGTCTAGATATGGTCAATCCAGGTGGCATCACAGCCCCTGAACGAATTTTGTAAGAATTTCTCTCTCTTTCACTGTCTTTGTTTCACGGGTTTGTAAAAGTAATTGATTTTTATAATGGGGTTTAGCTGCTTTTCACTGCTGTGTTTATGTCACTTTACACCCACTTGACTCACTTACAGAGAGATATCAATACATAGGTTTTAAGATTCTTACTAGTCAGATATATTCTTGGGCGGTGAATAGGGGGTGTTGAGTCCAATTCACTGAGCAAGGAGTAGGTCTTGTCTATTACATATTGGGTTTATGGAACGGTATCTGAGGTAATTTGATACCCTTGTTTTATGCATCACCCCACCTCACCTTTCCCGTTAAGCAGCCATAGTGTGTTTCTGAAAGTGTGACTTTGTTCTGTTTTGTAATTCAGTTCAAGGGTAGCGGTTTTTGCATTCCCTCTATAAGTGATATCTTATGATAAGTGTCTTTTTCTGTGTGACTTATTTCACTTAGAATCGTCGTACCTAAATCCACTCATCATGCTGCTAGTAGCCTTATGACGTTGATTTCATGGCTGAGTGATATTGCATTGTACATAAGGACCACAACTTCTTTATCCATTTTTCTCTTTCCTGGGATATTTAAGGTGTAACGAAGTGGAGGTTCTTGTCAACAGAGCAGCCCTAAACGTTGGGGTGCCTGTGTCTTGCTGATTTTTACTTTTCCCAATTAATACACCCATGAGTGGAAGTGCCCTATGCTCTCTAAGCTGAGTTTTTTAGATGTTTCAGGACACACCGTACACTTCTCCAGAGTGGCTGTTGGCAATTTACATCCCGCCCATCAGCGTAGCAAGGCTCCCGTTTCTCCATGGTCTGTCCTGCATTTCTGGTTTTGACACTTTTTCAGCATGGCCCTTTTGACCGATGGGACGCGAGACTTCTTTGTAGCGCTGATTTCCCTTTCCAGGTTGCTTGGTTGGCCAAAAAGGGCGTATGCGTTTTTTCCTGAATATATTCAGGAAAAAACGCATACGCCCTTTTTGGCCAAGGGCATCATTGTCGAGGTTTTGCCGCTTTTCCTGTGCTTTAAAGGCGATTCGAATCTCCCTCCTGAAATCTGTTTCCTGCAATTCTGCCTTGCTTTCAAATCCTCTTCGTTGCCTTCCCTCAATATATTTGTGGACGAGAGTGATCATTTATAAGTCTGCAGGTTTGTGAATTGCAGTGCCCCTGAGCTCCATTTTTCAACTCGCTTTCTTGGGAGCTGGCCGCAAAAGCACAGGATTGCTTCACGCCCTATTCTGGCCCCGGGCGGCAGGCTGAGCCTGTGCTTAATTCTTCTTCCTGATGGGAAAATAGAGTTAACTGTGCCTGTCCCAACACCTAGAGTTAGTCTCTCATTGGTTCCCCCTCTTCCCGTTCATCCTCAGGACAAATTGCAACCTGTACGGAACAGGAGGTTAAAGATGCTGATTCTCCAAGGAGGGAGATTGCTAGTAAAGCGGCTGGAATGGCGAACCCGAGCACAAGGACATGAGAAATGAGGTGCGTTTTAGAAACCTTTCCCGATCACACGGTGTACCATCTTCTGGGTTTCTCATGCATGTTTTCGATGTAGGAAGATGCCCTTGAACCTGGAGATTTGGGACCCATGCGATGGGTACCACGCAGTATTACTTTAAAGGGTCTGCGTTTGCTCACCCGACCTCACCAAACCTCTCAGCCCCAAGAGTGTCCACCCTTATGTCTCAATCAGCTGTGGGTCTAGATATGGTCAATCCAGGTGGCATCACAGCCCCTGAACGAATTTTGTAAGAATTTCTCTCTCTTTCACTGTCTTTGTTTCACGGGTTTGTAAAAGTAATTGATTTTTATAATGGGGTTTAGCTGCTTTTCACTGCTGTGTTTATGTCACTTTACACCCAGTTGACTCACTTACAGAGAGATATCAATACATAGGTTTTAAGATTCTTACTAGTCATATATATTCTTGGGATGTGAATAGGGGGTGTTGAGTCCAATTCACTGAGCAAGGAGTAGGTCTTGTCTATTACATATTGGGTTTATGGAACGGTATCTGAGCTAATTTGAAACCCTTGTTTTATGCATCACCCCACCTCATCTTTCCCGTTAAGCAGCCATAGGGTGTTTCTGAAAGTGTGACTCTGTTCTGTTTTGTAATTCAGTTCAAGGGTAGCGGTTTTTGCATTCCCTTTATAAGTGATATCTTATGATAAGTGTCTTTTTCTGTGTGACTTATTTCACTTAGAATCGTCGTACCTAAATCCACTCATCATGCTGCTAGTAGCCTTATGACGTTGATTTCATGGCTGAGTGATATTGCATTGTACATAAGGACCACAACTTCTTTATCCAGTTTTCTCTTTCCTGGGATATTTAAGGTGTAACGAAGTGGAGGTTCTTGTCAACAGAGCAGCCCTAAACGTTGGGGTGCCTGTGTCTTGCTGATTTTTACTTTTCCCAATTAATACACCCATGAGTGGAAGTGCCCTATGCTCTCTAAGCTGAGTTTTTTAGATGTTTCAGGACACACCGTACACTTCTCCAGAGTGGCTGTTGGCAATTTACATCCCGCCCATCAGCGTAGCAAGGCTCCCGTTTCTCCATGGTCTGTCCTGCATTTCTGGTTTTGACACTTTTTCAGCATGGCCCTTTTGACCGATGGGACGTGAGACTTCTTTGTAGCGCTGATTTCCCTTTCCAGGTTGCTTGGTTGGCCAAAAAGGGCGTATGCGTTTTTTCCTGAATATATTCAGGAAAAATCGCATACGCCCTTTTTGGCCAAGGGCATCATTGTCGAGGTTTTGCCGCTTTTCCTGTGCTTTAAAGGCGATTCGAATCTCCCTCCTGAAATCTGTTTCCTGCAATTCTGCCTTGCTTTCAAATCCTCTTCGTTGCCTTCCCTCAATATATTTGTGGACGAGAGTGATCATTTATAAGTCTGCAGGTTTGTGAATTGCAGTGCCCCTGAGCTCCATTTTTCAACTCGCTTTCTTGGGAGCTGGCTGCAAAAGCGCAGGATTGCTTCAGGCCCTATTCTGGCCCCGGGCGGCAGGCTGAGCCTGTGCTTAATTCTTCTTCCTGATGGGAAAATAGAGTTAACTGTGCCTGTCCCAACACCTAGAGCTAGTCTCTCATTGGTTGCCCTCTTCCCGTTCATCCTCAGGACAAATTGCAACCTGTACGGAACAGGAGGTTAAAGGTGCTGATTCTCCAAGGAGGGAGATTGCTAGTTAAGCGGCTGGAATGGCGAACCCGAGCACAAGGACATGAGAAATGAGGTGCGTTTTAGAAACCTTTCCCGATCACACGGTGTACCATCTTCTGGGTTTCTCATGCATGTTTTCGATGTAGGAAGATGCCCTTGAACCTGGAGATTTGGGACCCATGCGATGGGTACCACGCAGTATTACTTTAAAGGGTCTGCGTTTGCTCACCCGACCTCACCAAACCTCTCAGCCCCAAGAGTGTCCACCCTTATGTCTCAATCAGCTGTGGGTCTAGATATGGTCAATCCAGGTGGCATCACAGCCCCTGAACGAATTTTGTAAGAATTTCTCTCTCTTTCACTGTCTTTGTTTCACGGGTTTGTAAAAGTAATTGATTTTTATAATGGGGTTTAGCTGCTTTTCACTGCTGTGTTTATGTCACTTTACACCCAGTTGACTCACTTACAGAGAGATATCAATACATAGGTTTTAAGATTCTTACTAGTCAGATATATTCTTGGGCGGTGAATAGGGGGTGTTGAGTCCAATTCACTGAGCAAGGAGTAGGTCTTGTCTATTACATATTGGGTTTATGGAACGGTATCTGAGGTAATTTGATACCCTTGTTTTATGCATCACCCCACCTCACCTTTCCCGTTAAGCAGCCATAGTGTGTTTCTGAAAGTGTGACTTTGTTCTGTTTTGTAATTCAGTTCAAGGGTAGCGGTTTTTGCATTCCCTCTATAAGTGATATCTTATGATAAGTGTCTTTTTCTGTGTGACTTATTTCACTTAGAATCGTCGTACCTAAATCCACTCATCATGCTGCTAGTAGCCTTATGACGTTGATTTCATGGCTGAGTGATATTGCATTGTACATAAGGACCACAACTTCTTTATCCATTTTTCTCTTTCCTGGGATATTTAAGGTGTAACGAAGTGGAGGTTCTTGTCAACAGAGCAGCCCTAAACGTTGGGGTGCCTGTGTCTTGCTGATTTTTACTTTTCCCAATTAATACACCCATGAGTGGAAGTGCCCCATGCTCTCTAAGCTGAGTTTTTTAGATGTTTCAGGACACACCGTACACTTCTCCAGAGTGGCTGTTGGCAATTTACATCCCGCCCATCAGCGTAGCAAGGCTCCCGTTTCTCCATGGTCTGTCCTGCATTTCTGGTTTTGACACTTTTTCAGCATGGCCCTTTTGACCGATGGGACGCGAGACTTCTTTGTAGCGCTGATTTCCCTTTCCAGGTTGCTTGGTTGGCCAAAAAGGGCGTATGCGTTTTTTCCTGAATATATTCAGGAAAAAACGCATACGCCCTTTTTGGCCAAGGGCATCATTGTCGAGGTTTTGCCGCTTTTCCTGTGCTTTAAAGGCGATTCGAATCTCCCTCCTGAAATCTGTTTCCTGCAATTCTGCCTTGCTTTCAAATCCTCTTCGTTGCCTTCCCTCAATATATTTGTGGACGAGAGTGATCATTTATAAGTCTGCAGGTTTGTGAATTGCAGTGCCCCTGAGCTCCATTTTTCAACTCGCTTTCTTGGGAGCTGGCCGCAAAAGCGCAGGATTGCTTCAGGCCCTATTCTGGCCCCGGGCGGCAGGCTGAGCCTGTGCTTAATTCTTCTTCCTGATGGGAAAATAGAGTTAACTGTGCCTGTCCCAACACCTAGAGTTAGTCTCTCATTGGTTCCCCCTCTTCCCGTTCATCCTCAGGACAAATTGCAACCTGTACGGAACAGGAGGTTAAAGATGCTGATTCTCCAAGGAGGGAGATTGCTAGTAAAGCGGCTGGAATGGCGAACCCGAGCACAAGGACATGAGAAATGAGGTGCGTTTTAGAAACCTTTCCCGATCACACGGTGTACCATCTTCTGGGTTTCTCATGCATGTTTTCGATGTAGGAAGATGCCCTTGAACCTGTAGATTTGGGACCCATGCGATGGGTACCACGCAGTATTACTTTAAAGGGTCTGCGTTTGCTCACCCGACCTCACCAAACCTCTCAGCCCCAAGAGTGTCCACCCTTATGTCTCAATCAGCTGTGGGTCTAGATATGGTCAATCCAGGTGGCATCACAGCCCCTGAACGAATTTTGTAAGAATTTCTCTCTCTTTCACTGTCTTTGTTTCACGGGTTTGTAAAAGTAATTGATTTTTATAATGGGGTTTAGCTGCTTTTCACTGCTGTGTTTATGTCACTTTACACCCAGTTGACTCACTTACAGAGAGATATCAATACATAGGTTTTAAGATTCTTACTAGTCAGATATATTCTTGGGCTGTGAATAGGGGGTGTTGAGTCCAATTCACTGAGCAAGGAGTAGGTCTTGTCTATTACATATTGGGTTTATGGAACGGTATCTGAGCTAATTTGAAACCCTTGTTTTATGCATCACCCCACCTCATCTTTCCCGTTAAGCAGCCATAGGGTGTTTCTGAAAGTGTGACTCTGTTCTGTTTTGTAATTCAGTTCAAGGGTAGCGGTTTTTGCATTCCCTTTATAAGTGATATCTTATGATAAGTGTCTTTTTCTGTGTGACTTATTTCACTTAGAATCGTCGTACCTAAATCCACTCATCATGCTGCTAGTAGCCTTATGACGTTGATTTCATGGCTGAGTGATATTGCATTGTACATAAGGACCACAACTTCTTTATCCAGTTTTCTCTTTCCTGGGATATTTAAGGTGTAACGAAGTGGAGGTTCTTGTCAACAGAGCAGCCCTAAACGTTGGGGTGCCTGTGTCTTGCTGATTTTTACTTTTCCCAATTAATACACCCATGAGTGGAAGTGCCCTATGCTCTCTAAGCTGAGTTTTTTAGATGTTTCAGGACACACCGTACACTTCTCCAGAGTGGCTGTTGGCAATTTACATCCCGCCCATCAGCGTAGCAAGGCTCCCGTTTCTCCATGGTCTGTCCTGCATTTCTGGTTTTGACACTTTTTCAGCATGGCCCTTTTGACCGATGGGACGCGAGACTTCTTTGTAGCGCTGATTTCCCTTTCCAGGTTGCTTGGTTGGCCAAAAAGGGCGTATGCGTTTTTTCCTGAATATATTCAGGAAAAAACGCATACGCCCTTTTTGGCCAAGGGCATCATTGTCGAGGTTTTGCCGCTTTTCCTGTGCTTTAAAGGCGATTCGAATCTCCCTCCTGAAATCTGTTTCCTGCAATTCTGCCTTGCTTTCAAATCCTCTTCGTTGCCTTCCCTCAATATATTTGTGGACGAGAGTGATCATTTATAAGTCTGCAGGTTTGTGAATTGCAGTGCCCCTGAGCTCCATTTTTCAACTCGCTTTCTTGGGAGCTGGCCGCAAAAGCGCAGGATTGCTTCAGGCCCTATTCTGGCCCCGGGCGGCAGGCTGAGCCTGTGCTTAATTCTTCTTCCTGATGGGAAAATAGAGTTAACTGTGCCTGTCCCAACACCTAGAGTTAGTCTCTCATTGGTTCCCCCTCTTCCCGTTCATCCTCAGGACAAATTGCAACCTGTACGGAACAGGAGGTTAAAGATGCTGATTCTCCAAGGAGGGAGATTGCTAGTAAAGCGGCTGGAATGGCGAACCCGAGCACAAGGACATGAGAAATGAGGTGCGTTTTAGAAACCTTTCCCGATCACACGGTGTACCATCTTCTGGGTTTCTCATGCATGTTTTCGATGTAGGAAGATGCCCTTGAACCTGGAGATTTGGGACCCATGCGATGGGTACCACGCAGTATTACTTTAAAGGGTCTGCATTTGCTCACCCGACCTCACCAAACCTCTCAGCCCCAAGAGTGTCCACCCTTATGTCTCAATCAGCTGTGGGTCTAGATATGGTCAATCCAGGTGGCATCACAGCCCCTGAACGAATTTTGTAAGAATTTCTCTCTCTTTCACTGTCTTTGTTTCACGGGTTTGTAAAAGTAATTGATTTTTATAATGGGGATTAGCTGCTTTTCACTGCTGTGTTTATGTCACTTTACACCCACTTGACTCACTTACAGAGAGATATCAATACATAGGTTTTAAGATTCTTACTAGTCAGATATATTCTTGGGCGGTGAATAGGGGGTGTTGAGTCCAATTCACTGAGCAAGGAGTAGGTCTTGTCTATTACATATTGGGTTTATGGAACGGTATCTGAGCTAATTTGAAACCCTTGTTTTATGCATCACCCCACCTCATCTTTCCCGTTAAGCAGCCATAGGGTGTTTCTGAAAGTGTGACTCTGTTCTGTTTTGTAATTCAGTTCAAGGGTAGCGGTTTTTGCGTTCCCTTTATAAGTGATATCTTATGATAAGTGTCTTTTTCTGTGTGACTTATTTCACTTAGAATCGTCGTACCTAAATCCACTCATCATGCTGCTAGTAGCCTTATGACGTTGATTTCATGGCTGAGTGATATTGCATTGTACATAAGGACCACAACTTCTTTATCCATTTTTCTCTTTCCTGGGATATTTAAGGTGTAACGAAGTGGAGGTTCTTGTCAACAGAGCAGCCCTAAACGTTGGGGTGCCTGTGTCTTGCTGATTTTTACTTTTCCCAATTAATACACCCATGAGTGGAAGTGCCCTATGCTCTCTAAGCTGAGTTTTTTAGATGTTTCAGGACACACCGTACACTTCTCCAGAGTGGCTGTTGGCAATTTACATCCCGCCCATCAGCGTAGCAAGGCTCCCGTTTCTCCATGGTCTGTCCTGCATTTCTGGTTTTGACACTTTTTCAGCATGGCCCTTTTGACCGATGGGACGCGAGACTTCTTTGTAGCGCTGATTTCCCTTTCCAGGTTGCTTGGTTGGCCAAAAAGGGCGTATGCGTTTTTTCCTGAATATATTCAGGAAAAAACGCATACGCCCTTTTTGGCCAAGGGCATCATTGTCGAGGTTTTGCCGCTTTTCCTGTGCTTTAAAGGCGATTCGAATCTCCCTCCTGAAATCTGTTTCCTGCAATTCTGCCTTGCTTTCAAATCCTCTTCGTTGCCTTCCCTCAATATATTTGTGGACGAGAGTGATTATTTATAAGTCTGCAGGTTTGTGAATTGCAGTGCCCCTGAGCTCCATTTTTCAACTCGCTTTCTTGGGAGCTAGCCGCAAAAGCGCAGGATTGCTTCAGGCCCTATTCTGGTCCCGGGCGGCAGGCTGAGCCTGTGCTTAATTCTTCTTCCTGATGGGAAAATAGAGTTAACTGTGCCTGTCCCAACACCTAGAGCTAGTCTCTCATTGGTTGCCCTCTTCCCGTTCATCCTCAGGACAAATTGCAACCTGTACGGAACAGGAGGTTAAAGGTGCTGATTCTCCAAGGAGGGAGATTGCTAGTAAAGCGGCTGGAATGGCGAACCCGAGCAGAAGGACATGAGAAATGAGGTGCGTTTTAGAAACCTTTCCCGATCACACGGTGTACCATCTTCTGGGTTTCTCATGCATGTTTTCGATGTAGGAAGATGCCCTTGAACCTGGAGATTTGGGACCCATGCGATGGGTACCACGCAGTATTACTTTAAAGGGTCTGCATTTGCTCACCCGACCTCACCAAACCTCTCAGCCCCAAGAGTGTCCACCCTTATGTCTCAATCAGCTGTGGGTCTAGATATGGTCAATCCAGGTGGCATCACAGCCCCTGAACGAATTTTGTAAGAATTTCTCTCTCTTTCACTGTCTTTGTTTCACGGGTTTGTAAAAGTAATTGATTTTTATAATGGGGTTTAGCTGCTTTTCACTGCTGTGTTTATGTCACTTTACACCCACTTGACTCACTTACAGAGAGATATCAATACATAGGTTTTAAGATTCTTACTAGTCAGATATATTCTTGGGCGGTGAATAGGGGGTGTTGAGTCCAATTCACTGAGCAAGGAGTAGGTCTTGTCTATTACATATTGGGTTTATGGAACGGTATCTGAGGTAATTTGATACCCTTGTTTTATGCATCACCCCACCTCACCTTTCCCGTTAAGCAGCCATAGTGTGTTTCTGAAAGTGTGACTTTGTTCTGTTTTGTAATTCAGTTCAAGGGTAGCGGTTTTTGCATTCCCTCTATAAGTGATATCTTATGATAAGTGTCTTTTTCTGTGTGACTTATTTCACTTAGAATCGTCGTACCTCAATCCACTCATCATGCTGCTAGTAGCCTTATGACGTTGATTTCATGGCTGAGTGATATTGCATTGTACATAAGGACCACAACTTCTTTATCCATTTTTCTCTTTCCTGGGATATTTAAGGTGTAACGAAGTGGAGGTTCTTGTCAACAGAGCAGCCCTAAACGTTGGGGTGCCTGTGTCTTGCTGATTTTTACTTTTCCCAATTAATACACCCATGAGTGGAAGTGCCCTATGCTCTCTAAGCTGAGTTTTTTAGATGTTTCAGGACACACCGTACACTTCTCCAGAGTGGCTGTTGGCATTTTACATCCCGCCCATCAGCGTAGCAAGGCTCCCGTTTCTCCATGGTCTGTCCTGCATTTCTGGTTTTGACACTTTTTCAGCATGGCCCTTTTGACCGATGGGACGCGAGACTTCTTTGTAGCGCTGATTTCCCTTTCCAGGTTGCTTGGTTGGCCAAAAAGGGCGTATGCGTTTTTTCCTGAATATATTCAGGAAAAAACGCATACGCCCTTTTTGGCCAAGGGCATCATTGTCGAGGTTTTGCCGCTTTTCCTGTACTTTAAAGGCGATTCGAATCTCCCTCCTGAAATCTGTTTCCTGCAATTCTGCCTTGCTTTCAAATCCTCTTCGTTGCCTTCCCTCAATATATTTGTGGACGAGAGTGATCATTTATAAGTCTGCAGGTTTGTGAATTGCAGTGCCCCTGAGCTCCATTTTTCAACTCGCTTTCTTGGGAGCTGGCCGCAAAAGCGCAGGATTGCTTCAGGCCCTATTCTGGCCCCGGGCGGCAGGCTGAGCCTGTGCTTAATTCTTCTTCCTGATGGGAAAATAGAGTTAACTGTGCCTGTCCCAACACCTAGAGTTAGTCTCTCATTGGTTCCCCCTCTTCCCGTTCATCCTCAGGACAAATTGCAACCTGTACGGAACAGGAGGTTAAAGGTGCTGATTCTCCAAGGAGGGAGATTGCTAGTAAAGCGGCTGGAATGGCGAACCCGAGCACAAGGACATGAGAAATGAGGTGCGTTTTAGAAACCTTTCCCGATCACACGGTGTACCATCTTCTGGGTTTCTCATGCATGTTTTCGATGTAGGAAGATGCCCTTGAACCTGGAGATTTGGGACCCATGCGATGGGTACCACGCAGTATTACTTTAAAGGGTCTGCGTTTGCTCACCCGACCTCACCAAACCTCTCAGCCCCAAGAGTGTCCACCCTTATGTCTCAATCAGCTGTGGGTCTAGATATGGTCAATGCAGGTGGCATCACAGCCCCTGAACGAATTTTGTAAGAATTTCTCTCTCTTTCACTGTCTTTGTTTCACGGGTTTGTAAAAGTAATTGATTTTTATAATGGGGTTTAGCTGCTTTTCACTGCTGTGTTTATGTGACTTTACACCCAGTTGACTCACTTACAGAGAGATATCAATACATAGGTTTTAAGATTCTTACTAGTCAGATATATTCTTGGGCGGTGAATAGGGGGTGTTGAGTCCAATTCACTGAGCAAGGAGTAGGTCTTGTCTCTTACATATTGGGTTTATGGAACGGTATCTGAGCTAATTTGAAACCCTTGTTTTATGCATCACCCCACCTCATCTTTCCCGTTAAGCAGCCATAGGGTGTTTCTGAAAGTGTGACTCTGTTCTGTTTTGTAATTCAGTTCAAGGGTAGCGGTTTTTGCGTTCCCTTTATAAGTGATATCTTATGATAAGTGTCTTTATCTGTGTGACTTATTTCACTTAGAATCGTCGTACCTAAATCCACTCATCATGCTGCTAGTAGCCTTATGACGTTGATTTCATGGCTGAGTGATATTGCATTGTACATAAGGACCACAACTTCTTTATCCAGTTTTCTCTTTCCTGGGATATTTAAGGTGTAACGAAGTGGAGGTTCTTGTCAACAGAGCAGCCCTAAACGTTGGGGTGCCTGTGTCTTGCTGATTTTTACTTTTCCCAATTAATACACCCATGAGTGGAAGTGCCCTATGCTCTCTAAGCTGAGTTTTTTAGATGTTTCAGGACACACCGTACACTTCTCCAGAGTGGCTGTTGGCAATTTACATCCCGCCCATCAGCGTAGCAAGGCTCCCGTTTCTCCATGGTCTGTCCTGCATTTCTGGTTTTGACACTTTTTCAGCATGGCCCTTTTGACCGATGGGACGCGAGACTTCTTTGTAGCGCTGATTTCCCTTTCCAGGTTGCTTGGTTGGCCAAAAAGGGCGTATGCGTTTTTTCCTGAATATATTCAGGAAAAAACGCATACGCCCTTTTTGGCCAAGGGCATCATTGTCGAGGTTTTGCCGCTTTTCCTGTGCTTTAAAGGCGATTCGAATCTCCCTCCTGAAATCTGTTTCCTGCAATTCTGCCTTGCTTTCAAATCCTCTTCGTTGCCTTCCCTCAATATATTTGTGGACGAGAGTGATTATTTATAAGTCTGCAGGTTTGTGAATTGCAGTGCCCCTGAGCTCCATTTTTCAACTCGCTTTCTTGGGAGCTAGCCGCAAAAGCGCAGGATTGCTTCAGGCCCTATTCTGGTCCCGGGCGGCAGGCTGAGCCTGTGCTTAATTCTTCTTCCTGATGGGAAAATAGAGTTAACTGTGCCTGTCCCAACACCTAGAGCTAGTCTCTCATTGGTTGCCCTCTTCCCGTTCATCCTCAGGACAAATTGCAACCTGTACGGAACAGGAGGTTAAAGGTGCTGATTCTCCAAGGAGGGAGATTGCTAGTAAAGCGGCTGGAATGGCGAACCCGAGCAGAAGGACATGAGAAATGAGGTGCGTTTTAGAAACCTTTCCCGATCACACGGTGTACCATCTTCTGGGTTTCTCATGCATGTTTTCGATGTAGGAAGATGCCCTTGAACCTGGAGATTTGGGACCCATGCGATGGGTACCACGCAGTATTACTTTAAAGGGTCTGCATTTGCTCACCCGACCTCACCAAACCTCTCAGCCCCAAGAGTGTCCACCCTTATGTCTCAATCAGCTGTGGGTCTAGATATGGTCAATCCAGGTGGCATCACAGCCCCTGAACGAATTTTGTAAGAATTTCTCTCTCTTTCACTGTCTTTGTTTCACGGGTTTGTAAAAGTAATTGATTTTTATAATGGGGTTTAGCTGCTTTTCACTGCTGTGTTTATGTCACTTTACACCCACTTGACTCACTTACAGAGAGATATCAATACATAGGTTTTAAGATTCTTACTAGTCAGATATATTCTTGGGCGGTGAATAGGGGGTGTTGAGTCCAATTCACTGAGCAAGGAGTAGGTCTTGTCTATTACATATTGGGTTTATGGAACGGTATCTGAGGTAATTTGATACCCTTGTTTTATGCATCACCCCACCTCACCTTTCCCGTTAAGCAGCCATAGTGTGTTTCTGAAAGTGTGACTTTGTTCTGTTTTGTAATTCAGTTCAAGGGTAGCGGTTTTTGCATTCCCTCTATAAGTGATATCTTATGATAAGTGTCTTTTTCTGTGTGACTTATTTCACTTAGAATCGTCGTACCTCAATCCACTCATCATGCTGCTAGTAGCCTTATGACGTTGATTTCATGGCTGAGTGATATTGCATTGTACATAAGGACCACAACTTCTTTATCCATTTTTCTCTTTCCTGGGATATTTAAGGTGTAACGAAGTGGAGGTTCTTGTCAACAGAGCAGCCCTAAACGTTGGGGTGCCTGTGTCTTGCTGATTTTTACTTTTCCCAATTAATACACCCATGAGTGGAAGTGCCCTATGCTCTCTAAGCTGAGTTTTTTAGATGTTTCAGGACACACCGTACACTTCTCCAGAGTGGCTGTTGGCAATTTACATCCCGCCCATCAGCGTAGCAAGGCTCCCGTTTCTCCATGGTCTGTCCTGCATTTCTGGTTTTGACACTTTTTCAGCATGGCCCTTTTGACCGATGGGACGCGAGACTTCTTTGTAGCGCTGATTTCCCTTTCCAGGTTGCTTGGTTGGCCAAAAAGGGCGTATGCGTTTTTTCCTGAATATATTCAGGAAAAAACGCATACGCCCTTTTTGGCCAAGGGCATCATTGTCGAGGTTTTGCCGCTTTTCCTGTACTTTAAAGGCGATTCGAATCTCCCTCCTGAAATCTGTTTCCTGCAATTCTGCCTTGCTTTCAAATCCTCTTCGTTGCCTTCCCACAATATATTTGTGGACGAGAGTGATCATTTATAAGTCTGCAGGTTTGTGAATTGCAGTGCCCCTGAGCTCCATTTTTCAACTCGCTTTCTTGGGAGCTGGCCGCAAAAGCGCAGGATTGCTTCAGGCCCTATTCTGGCCCCGGGCGGCAGGCTGAGCCTGTGCTTAATTCTTCTTCCTGATGGGAAAATAGAGTTAACTGTGCCTGTCCCAACACCTAGAGTTAGTCTCTCATTGGTTCCCCCTCTTCCCGTTCATCCTCAGGACAAATTGCAACCTGTACGGAACAGGAGGTTAAAGGTGCTGATTCTCCAAGGAGGGAGATTGCTAGTAAAGCGGCTGGAATGGCGAACCCGAGCACAAGGACATGAGAAATGAGGTGCGTTTTAGAAACCTTTCCCGATCACACGGTGTACCATCTTCTGGGTTTCTCATGCATGTTTTCGATGTAGGAAGATGCCCTTGAACCTGGAGATTTGGGACCCATGCGATGGGTACCACGCAGTATTACTTTAAAGGGTCTGCGTTTGCTCACCCGACCTCACCAAACCTCTCAGCCCCAAGAGTGTCCACCCTTATGTCTCAATCAGCTGTGGGTCTAGATATGGTCAATCCAGGTGGCATCACAGCCCCTGAACGAATTTTGTAAGAATTTCTCTCTCTTTCACTGTCTTTGTTTCACGGGTTTGTAAAAGTAATTGATTTTTATAATGGGGTTTAGCTGCTTTTCACTGCTGTGTTTATGTCACTTTACACCCACTTGACTCACTTACAGAGAGATATCAATACATAGGTTTTAAGATTCTTACTAGTCAGATATATTCTTGGGCGGTGAATAGGGGGTGTTGAGTCCAATTCACTGAGCAAGGAGTAGGTCTTGTCTATTACATATTGGGTTTATGGAACGGTATCTGAGGTAATTTGATACCCTTGTTTTATGCATCACCCCACCTCACCTTTCCCGTTAAGCAGCCATAGTGTGTTTCTGAAAGTGTGACTTTGTTCTGTTTTGTAATTCAGTTCAAGGGTAGCGGTTTTTGCATTCCCTCTATAAGTGATATCTTATGATAAGTGTCTTTTTCTGTGTGACTTATTTCACTTAGAATCGTCGTACCTAAATCCACTCATCATGCTGCTAGTAGCCTTATGACGTTGATTTCATGGCTGAGTGATATTGCATTGTACATAAGGACCACAACTTCTTTATCCATTTTTCTCTTTCCTGGGATATTTAAGGTGTAACGAAGTGGAGGTTCTTGTCAACAGAGCAGCCCTAAACGTTGGGGTGCCTGTGTCTTGCTGATTTTTACTTTTCCCAATTAATACACCCATGAGTGGAAGTGCCCTATGCTCTCTAAGCTGAGTTTTTTAGATGTTTCAGGACACACCGTACACTTCTCCAGAGTGGCTGTTGGCAATTTACATCCCGCCCATCAGCGTAGCAAGGCTCCCGTTTCTCCATGGTCTGTCCTGCATTTCTGGTTTTGACACTTTTTCAGCATGGCCCTTTTGACCGATGGGACGCGAGACTTCTTTGTAGCGCTGATTTCCCTTTCCAGGTTGCTTGGTTGGCCAAAAAGGGCGTATGCGTTTTTTCCTGAATATATTCAGGAAAAAACGCATACTCCCTTTTTGGCCAAGGGCATCATTGTCGAGGTTTTGCCGCTTTTCCTGTGCTTTAAAGGCGATTCGAATCTCCCTCCTGAAATCTGTTTCCTGCAATTCTGCCATGCTTTCAAATCCTCTTCGTTGCCTTCCCTCAATATATTTGTGGACGAGAGTGATCATTTATAAGTCTGCAGGTTTGTGAATTGCAGTGCCCCTGAGCTCCATTTTTCAACTCGCTTTCTTGGGAGCTGGCCGCAAAAGCGCAGGATTGCTTCAGGCCCTATTCTGGCCCCGGGCGGCAGGCTGAGCCTGTGCTTAATTCTTCTTCCTGATGGGAAAATAGAGTTAACTGTGCCTGTCCCAACACCTAGAGTTAGTCTCTCATTGGTTCCCCCTCTTCCCGTTCATCCTCAGGACAAATTGCAGCCTGTACGGAACAGGAGGTTAAAGATGCTGATTCTCCAAGGAGGGAGATTGCTAGTAAAGCGGCTGGAATGGCGAACCCGAGCACAAGGACATGAGAAATGAGGTGCGTTTTAGAAACCTTTCCCGATCACACGGTGTACCATCTTCTGGGTTTCTCATGCATGTTTTCGATGTAGGAAGATGCCCTTGAACCTGGAGATTTGGGACCCATGCGATGGGTACCACGCAGTATTACTTTAAAGGGTCTGCGTTTGCTCACCCGACCTCACCAAACCTCTCAGCCCCAAGAGTGTCCACCCTTATGTCTCAATCAGCTGTGGGTCTAGATATGGTCAATCCAGGTGGCATCACAGCCCCTGAACGAATTTTGTAAGAATTTCTCTCTCTTTCACTGTCTTTGTTTCACGGGTTTGTAAAAGTAATTGATTTTTATAATGGGGTTTAGCTGCTTTTCACTGCTGTGTTTATGTCACTTTACACCCAGTTGACTCACTTACAGAGAGATATCAATACATAGGTTTTAAGATTCTTACTAGTCAGATATATTCTTGGGCTGTGAATAGGGGGTGTTGAGTCCAATTCACTGAGCAAGGAGTAGGTCTTGTCTATTACATATTGGGTTTATGGAACGGTATCTGAGCTAATTTGAAACCCTTGTTTTATGCATCACCCCACCTCATCTTTCCCGTTAAGCAGCCATAGGGTGTTTCTGAAAGTGTGACTCTGTTCTGTTTTGTAATTCAGTTCAAGGGTAGCCGTTTTTGCATTCCCTTTATAAGTGATATCTTATGATAAGTGTCTTTTTCTGTGTGACTTATTTCACTTAGAATCGTCGTACCTAAATCCACTCATCATGCTGCTAGTAGCCTTATGACGTTGATTTCATGGCTGAGTGATATTGCATTGTACATAAGGACCACAACTTCTTTATCCATTTTTCTCTTTCCTGGGATATTTAAGGTGTAACGAAGTGGAGGTTCTTGTCAACAGAGCAGCCCTAAACGTTGGGGTGCCTGTGTCTTGCTGATTTTTACTTTTCCCAATTAATACACCCATGAGTGGAAGTGCCCTATGCTCTCTAAGCTGAGTTTTTTAGATGTTTCAGGACACACCGTACACTTCTCCAGAGTGGCTGTTGGCAATTTACATCCCGCCCATCAGCGTAGCAAGGCTCCCATTTCTCCATGGTCTGTCCTGCATTTCTGGTTTTGACACTTTTTCAGCATGGCCCTTTTGACCGATGGGACGCGAGACTTCTTTGTAGCGCTGATTTCCCTTTCCAGGTTGCTTGGTTGGCCAAAAAGGGCGTATGCGTTTTTTCCTGAATATATTCAGGAAAAAACGCATACGCCCTTTTTGGCCAAGGGCATCATTGTCGAGGTTTTGCCGCTTTTCCTGTGCTTTAAAGGCGATTCGAATCTCCCTCCTGAAATCTGTTTCCTGCAATTCTGCCTTGCTTTCAAATCCTCTTCGTTGCCTTCCCTCAATATATTTGTGGACGAGAGTGATTATTTATAAGTCTGCAGGTTTGTGAATTGCAGTGCCCCTGAGCTCCATTTTTCAACTCGCTTTCTTGGGAGCTAGCCGCAAAAGCGCAGGATTGCTTCAGGCCCTATTCTGGTCCCGGGCGGCAGGCTGAGCCTGTGCTTAATTCTTCTTCCTGATGGGAAAATAGAGTTAACTGTGCCTGTCCCAACACCTAGAGCTAGTCTCTCATTGGTTGCCCTCATCCCGTTCATCCTCAGGACAAATTGCAACCTGTACGGAACAGGAGGTTAAAGGTGCTGATTCTCCAAGGAGGGAGATTGCTAGTAAAGCGGCTGGAATGGCGAACCCGAGCACAAGGACATGAGAAATGAGGTGCGTTTTAGAAACCTTTCCCGATCACACGGTGTACCATCTTCTGGGTTTCTCATGCATGTTTTCGATGTAGGAAGATGCCCTTGAACCTGGAGATTTGGGACCCATGCGATGGGTACCACGCAGTATTACTTTAAAGGGTCTGCGTTTGCTCACCCGACCTCACCAAACCTCTCAGCCCCAAGAGTGTCCACCCTTATGTCTCAATCAGCTATGGGTCTAGATATGGTCAATCCAGGTGGCATCACAGCCCCTGAACGAATTTTGTAAGAATTTCTCTCTCTTTCACTGTCTTTGTTTCACGGGTTTGTAAAAGTAATTGATTTTTATAATGGGGTTTAGCTGCTTTTCACTGCTGTGTTTATGTCACTTTACACCCACTTGACTCACTTACAGAGAGATATCAATACATAGGTTTTAAGATTCTTACTAGTCAGATATATTCTTGGGCGGTGAATAGGGGGTGTTGAGTCCAATTCACTGAGCAAGGAGTAGGTCTTGTCTATTACATATTGGGTTTATGGAACGGTATCTGAGGTAATTTGATACCCTTGTTTTATGCATCACCCCACCTCACCTTTCCCGTTAAGCAGCCATAGTGTGTTTCTGAAAGTGTGACTTTGTTCTGTTTTGTAATTCAGTTCAAGGGTAGCGGTTTTTGCATTCCCTCTATAAGGGATATCTTATGATAAGTGTCTTTTTCTGTGTGACTTATTTCACTTAGAATCGTCGTACCTAAATCCACTCATCATGCTGCTAGTAGCCTTATGACGTTGATTTCATGGCTGAGTGATATTGCATTGTACATAAGGACCACAACTTCTTTATCCATTTTTCTCTTTCCTGGGATATTTAAGGTGTAACGAAGTGGAGGTTCTTGTCAACAGAGCAGCCCTAAACGTTGGGGTGCCTGTGTCTTGCTGATTTTTACTTTTCCCAATTAATACACCCATGAGAGGAAGTGCCCTATGCTCTCTAAGCTGAGTTTTTTAGATGTTTCAGGACACACCGTACACTTCTCCAGAGTGGCTGTTGGCAATTTACATCCCGCCCATCAGCGTAGCAAGGCTCCCGTTTCTCCATGGTCTGTCCTGCATTTCTGGTTTTGACACTTTTTCAGCATGGCCCTTTTGACCGATGGGACGCGAGACTTCTTTGTAGCGCTGATTTCCCTTTCCAGGTTGCTTGGTTGGCCAAAAAGGGCGTATGCGTTTTTTCCTGAATATGTTCAGGAAAAAACGCATACGCCCTTTTTGGCCAAGGGCATCATTGTCGAGGTTTTGCCGCTTTTCCTGTGCTTTAAAGGCGATTCGAATCTCCCTCCTGAAATCTGTTTCCTGCAATTCTGCCTTGCTTTCAAATCCTCTTCGTTGCCTTCCCTCAATATATTTGTGGACGAGAGTGATCATTTATAAGTCTGCAGGTTTGTGAATTGCAGTGCCCCTGAGCTCCATTTTTCAACTCGCTTTCTTGGGAGCTGGCCGCAAAAGCGCAGGATTGCTTCAGGCCCTATTCTGGCCCCGGGCGGCAGGCTGAGCCTGTGCTTAATTCTTCTTCCTGATGGGAAAATAGAGTTAACTGTGCCTGTCCCAACACCTAGAGTTAGTCTCTCATTGGTTCCCCCTCTTCCCGTTCATCCTCAGGACAAATTGCAACCTGTACGGAACAGGAGGTTAAAGGTGCTGATTCTCCAAGGAGGGAGATTGCTAGTAAAGCGGCTGGAATGGCGAACCCGAGCACAAGGACATGAGAAATGAGGTGCGTTTTAGAAACCTTTCCCGATCACACGGTGTACCATCTTCTGGGTTTCTCATGCATGTTTTCGATGTAGGAAGATGCCCTTGAACCTGGAGATTTGGGACCCATGCGATGGGTACCACGCAGTATTACTTTAAAGGGTCTGCGTTTGCTCACCCGACCTCACCAAACCTCTCAGCCCCAAGAGTGTCCACCCTTATGTCTCAATCAGCTATGGGTCTAGATATGGTCAATCCAGGTGGCATCACAGCCCCTGAACGAATTTTGTAAGAATTTCTCTCTCTTTCACTGTCTTTGTTTCACGGGTTTGTAAAAGTAATTGATTTTTATAATGGGGTTTAGCTGCTTTTCACTGCTGTGTTTATGTCACTTTACACCCACTTGACTCACTTACAGAGAGATATCAATACATAGGTTTTAAGATTCTTACTAGTCAGATATATTCTTGGGCGGTGAATAGGGGGTGTTGAGTCCAATTCACTGAGCAAGGAGTAGGTCTTGTCTATTACATATTGGGTTTATGGAACGGTATCTGAGGTAATTTGATACCCTTGTTTTATGCATCACCCCACCTCACCTTTCCCGTTAAGCAGCCATAGTGTGTTTCTGAAAGTGTGACTTTGTTCTGTTTTGTAATTCAGTTCAAGGGTAGCGGTTTTTGCATTCCCTCTATAAGTGATATCTTATGATAAGTGTCTTTTTCTGTGTGACTTATTTCACTTAGAATCGTCGTACCTAAATCCACTCATCATGCTGCTAGTAGCCTTATGACGTTGATTTCATGGCTGAGTGATATTGCATTGTACATAAGGACCACAACTTCTTTATCCATTTTTCTCTTTCCTGGGATATTTAAGGTGTAACGAAGTGGAGGTTCTTGTCAACAGAGCAGCCCTAAACGTTGGGGTGCCTGTGTCTTGCTGATTTTTACTTTTCCCAATTAATACACCCATGAGAGGAAGTGCCCTATGCTCTCTAAGCTGAGTTTTTTAGATGTTTCAGGACACACCGTACACTTCTCCAGAGTGGCTGTTGGCAATTTACATCCCGCCCATCAGCGTAGCAAGGCTCCCGTTTCTCCATGGTCTGTCCTGCATTTCTGGTTTTGACACTTTTTCAGCATGGCCCTTTTGACCGATGGGACGCGAGACTTCTTTGTAGCGCTGATTTCCCTTTCCAGGTTGCTTGTTTGGCCAAAAAGGGCGTATGCGTTTTTTCCTGAATATATTCAGGAAAAAACGCATACGCCCTTTTTGGCCAAGGGCATCATTGTCGAGGTTTTGCCGCTTTTCCTGTGCTTTAAAGGCGATTCGAATCTCCCTCCTGAAATCTGTTTCCTGCAATTCTGCCTTGCTTTCAAATCCTCTTCGTTGCCTTCCCACAATATATTTGTGGACGAGAGTGATCATTTATAAGTCTGCAGGTTTGTGAATTGCAGTGCCCCTGAGCTCCATTTTTCAACTCGCTTTCTTGGGAGCTGGCCGCAAAAGCGCAGGATTGCTTCAGGCCCTATTCTGGCCCCGGGCGGCAGGCTGAGCCTGTGCTTAATTCTTCTTCCTGATGGGAAAATAGAGTTAACTGTGCCTGTCCCAACACCTAGAGTTAGTCTCTCATTGGTTCCCCCTCTTCCCGTTCATCCTCAGGACAAATTGCAACCTGTACGGAACAGGAGGTTAAAGGTGCTGATTCTCCAAGGAGGGAGATTGCTAGTAAAGCGGCTGGAATGGCGAACCCGAGCACAAGGACATGAGAAATGAGGTGCGTTTTAGAAACCTTTCCCGATCACACGGTGTACCATCTTCTGGGTTTCTCATGCATGTTTTCGATGTAGGAAGATGCCCTTGAACCTGGAGATTTGGGACCCATGCGATGGGTACCACGCAGTATTACTTTAAAGGGTCTGCGTTTGCTCACCCGACCTCACCAAACCTCTCAGCCCCAAGAGTGTCCACCCTTATGTCTCAATCAGCTGTGGGCCTAGATATGGTCAATCCAGGTGGCATCACAGCCCCTGAACGAATTTTGTAAGAATTTTTCTCTCTTTCACTGTCTTTGTTTCACGGGTTTGTAAAAGTAATTGATTTTTATAATGGGGTTTAGCTGCTTTTCACTGCTGTGTTTATGTCACTTTACACCCACTTGACTCACTTACAGAGAGATATCAATACATAGGTTTTAAGATTCTTACTAGTCAGATATATTCTTGGGCGGTGAATAGGCGGTGTTGAGTCCAATTCACTGAGCAAGGAGTAGGTCTTGTCTATTACATATTGGGTTTATGGAACGGTATCTGAGCTAATTTGAAACCCTTGTTTTATGCATCACCCCACCTCATCTTTCCCGTTAAGCAGCCATAGTGTGTTTCTGAAAGTGTGACTCTGTTCTGTTTTGTAATTCAGTTCAAGGGTAGCGGTTTTTGCATTCCCTCTATAAGTGATATCTTATGATAAGTGTCTTTTTCTGTGTGACTTATTTCACTTAGAATCGTCGTACCTAAATCCACTCATCATGCTGCTAGTAGCCTTATGACGTTGATTTCATGGCTGAGTGATATTGCATTGTACATAAGGACCACAACTTCTTTATCCATTTTTCTCTTTCCTGGGATATTTAAGGTGTAACGAAGTGGAGGTTCTTGTCAACAGAGCAGCCCTAAACGTTGGGGTGCCTGTGTCTTGTTGAATTTTAGTTTTCCCAATTTATACACCCATGAGTGGAAGTGCCCTATGCTCTCTAAGCTGAGTTTTTTAGATGTTTCAGGACACACCGTACACTTCTCCAGAGTGGCTGTTGGCAATTTACATCCCGCCCATCAGCGTAGCAAGGCTCCCGTTTCTCCATGGTCTGTCCTGCATTTCTGGTTTTGACACTTTTTCAGCATGGCCCTTTTGACCGATGGGACGCGAGACTTCTTTGTAGCGCTGATTGCCCTTTCCAGGTTGCTTGGTTGGCCAAAAAGGGCGTATGCGTTTTTTCCTGAATATATTCAGGAAAAAACGCATACGCCCTTTTTGGCCAAGGGCATCATTGTCGAGGTTTTGCCGCTTTTCCTGTGCTTTAAAGGCGATTCGAATCTCCCTCCTGAAATCTGTTTCCTGCAATTCTGCCTTGCTTTCAAATCCTCTTCGTTGCCTTCCCTCAATATATTTGTGGACGAGAGTGATTATTTATAAGTCTGCAGGTTTGTGAATTGCAGTGCCCCTGAGCTCCATTTTTCAACTCGCTTTCTTGGGAGCTAGCCGTAAAAGCGCAGGATTGCTTCAGGCCCTATTCTGGTCCCGGGCGGCAGTCTGAGCCTGTGCTTAATTCTTCTTCCTGATGGGAAAATAGAGTTACCTGTGCCTTTCCCAACTCTTAGAGCTAGTCTCTCATTGGTTCCCCCTCTTCCCGTTCATCCTCAGGACAAATTGCAACCTGTACGGAACAGGAGGTTAAAGGTGCTGATTCTCCAAGGAGGGAGATTGCTAGTAAAGCGTCTGGAATGGCGAACCCGAGCACAAGGACATGAGAAATGAGGTGCTTTTTAGAAACCTTTCCCGATCACACGGTGTACCATCTTCTGGGTTTCTCATGCATGTTTTCGATGTAGGAAGATGCCCTTGAACCTGGAGATTTGGGACCCATGCGATGGGTACCACGCAGTATTACTTTAAAGGGTCTGCGTTTGCTCACCCGAACTCACCAAACCTCTCAGCCCCAAGAGTGTCCACCCTTATGTCTCAATCAGCTGTGGGTCTAGATATGGTCAATCCAGGTGGCATCACAGCCCCTGAACGAATTTTGTAAGAATTTCTCTCTCTTTCACTTTCTTTGTTTCACGGGTTTGTAAAAGTAATTGATTTTTATAATGGGGTTTAGCTGCTTTTCACTGCTGTGTTTATGTCACTTTACACCCACTTGACTCACTTACAGAGAGATATCAATACATAGGTTTTAAGATTCTTACTAGTCAGATATATTCTTGGGCGGTGAATAGGGGGTGTTGAGTCCAATTCACTGAGCAAGGAGTAGGTCTTGTCTGTTACATATTGGGTTTATGGAACGGTATCTTAGGTAATTTGATACCCTTGTTTTATGCATCACCCCACCTCACCTTTCCCGTTAAGGAGCCATAGTGTGTTTCTGAAAGTGTGACTTTGTTCTGTTTTGTAATTCAGTTCAAGGGTAGCGGTTTTTGCATTCCCTCTATAAGTGATATCTTATGATAAGTGTCTTTTTCTGTGTGACTTATTTCACTTAGAATCGTCGTACCTAAATTCACTCATTATGCTGCTAGTAGCCTTATGACGTTGATTTCATCGCTGAGTGATATTGCATTGTACATAAGGACCACAACTTCTTTATCCATTTTTCTCTTTCCTGGGATATTTAAGGTGTAACGAAGTGGAGGTTCTTGTCAACAGAGCAGCCCTAAACGTTGGGGTGCCTGTGTCTTGCTGATTTTTACTTTTCCCAATTAATACACCCATGAGTGGAAGTGCCCTATGCTCTCTAAGCTGAGTTTTGTAGATGTTTCAGGACACACCGTACACTTCTCCAGAGTGGCTGTTGGCAATTTACATCCCGCCCATCAGCGTAGCAAGGCTCCCGTTTCTCCATGGTCTGTCCTGCATTTCTGGTTTTGACACTTTTTCAGCATGGCCCTTTTGACCGATGGGACGCGAGACTTCTTTGTAGCGCTGATTTCCCTTTCCAGGTTGCTTGGTTGGCCAAAAAGGGCGTATGCGTTTTTTCCTGAATATATTCAGGAAAAAACGCATACGCCCTTTTTGGCCAAGGGCATCATTGTCGAGGTTTTGCCGCTTTTCCTGTGCTTTAAAGGCGATTCGAATCTCCCTCCTGAAATCTGTTTCCTGCAATTCTGCCTTGCTTTCAAATCCTCTTCGTTGCCTTCCCTCAATATATTTGTGGAGGAGAGTGATCATTTATAAGTCTGCAGGTTTGTGAATTGCAGTGCCCCTGAGCTCCATTTTTCAAGACGCATTCTTGGGACCTGGCCGCAAAAGCGCAGGATTGCTTCAGGCCCTATTCTGGCCCCGGGCGGCAGGCTGAGCCTGTGCTTAATTCTTCTTCCTGAGGGGAAAATAGAGTTAACTGTGCCTGTCCCAACACCTAGAGTTAGTCTCTCATTGGTTCCCCCTCTTCCCGTTCATCCTCAGGACAAATTGCAACCTGTACGGAACAGGAGGTTAAAGGTGCTGATTCTCCAAGGAGGGAGATTGCTAGTAAAGCGGCTGGAATGGCGAACCCGAGCTCAAGGACATGAGAAATGAGGTGCGTTTTAGAAACCTTTCCCGATCACACAGTGTACCATCTTCTGGGTTTCTCATGCATGTTTTCGATGTAGGAAGATGCCTTTGAACCTGGAGATTTGGGAGCCATGGGATGGGTACCACGCAGTATTACTTTAAAGGGTCTGCGTTTGCTCACCCGACCTCACCAAACCTCTCAGCCCCAAGAGTGTCCACCCTTATGTCTCAATCAGCTGTGGGTCTAGATATGGTCAATCCAGGTGGCATCACAGCCCCTGAACGAATTTTGTAAGAATTTCTCTCTCTTTCACTGTCTTTGTTTCACGGGTTTGTAAAAGTAATTGATTTTTATAATGGGGTTTAGCTGCTTTTCACTGCTGTGTTTATGTCACTTTACACCCACTTGACTCACTTACAGAGAGATATCAATACATAGGTTTTAAGATTCTTACTAGTCAGATATATTCTTGGGCGGTGAATAGGGGGTGTTGAGTCCAATTCACTGAGCAAGGAGTAGGTCTTGTCTATTACATATTGGGTTTATGGAACGGTATCTGAGCTAATTTGAAACCCTTGTTTTATGCATCACCCCACCTCATCTTTCCCGTTAAGCAGCCATAGTGTGTTTCTGAAAGTGTGACTCTGTTCTGTTTTGTAATTCAGTTCAAGGGTAGCGGTTTTTGCATTCCCTCTATAAGTGATATCTTATGATAAGTGTCTTTTTCTGTGTGACTTATTTCACT
The DNA here is from genome assembly GCF_965194825.1 of Balaenoptera physalus. NCBI lineage: Eukaryota > Metazoa > Chordata > Mammalia > Artiodactyla > Balaenopteridae > Balaenoptera > Balaenoptera physalus. The sequence goes on along the minus strand of NW_028125981.1, from coordinate 160,829 downwards.
TAGAATCGTCGTACCTAAATCCACTCATCATGCTGCTAGTAGCCTTATGACGTTGATTTCATGGCTGAGTGATATTGCATTGTACATAAGGACCACAACTTCTTTATCCATTTTTCTCTTTCCTGGGATATTTAAGGTGTAACGAAGTGGAGGTTCTTGTCAACAGAGCAGCCCTAAACTTTGGGGTGCCTGTGTCTTGTTGAATTTTAGTTTTCCCAATTTATACACCCATGAGTGGAAGTGCCCTAAGCTCTCTAAGCTGAGTTTTTTAGATGTTTCAGGACACACCGTACACTTCTCCAGAGTGGCTGTTGGCAATTTAAATCCCGCCCATCAGCGTAGCAAGGCTCCCGTTTCTCCATGGTCTGTCCTGCATTTCTGGTTTTGACACTTTTTCAGCATGGCCCTTTTGACCGATGGGACGCGAGACTTCTTTGTAGCGCTGATTTCCCTTTCCAGGTTGCTTGGTTGGCCAAAAAGGGCGTATGCGTTTTTTCCTGAATATATTCAGGAAAAAACGCATACGCCCTTTTTGGCCAAGGGCATCATTGTCGAGGTTTTTGCCGCTTTTCCTGTGCTTTAAAGGCGATTCGAATCTCCCTCCTGAAATCTGTTTCCTGCAATTCTGCCTTGCTTTCAAATCCTCTTCGTTGCCTTCCCTCAATATATTTGTGGACGAGAGTGATTATTTATAAGTCTGCAGGTTTGTGAATTGCAGTGCCCCTGAGCTCCATTTTTCAACTCGCTTTCTTGGGAGCTAGCCGCAAAAGCGCAGGATTGCTTCAGGCCCTATTCTGGTCCCGGGCGGCAGGCTGAGCCTGTGCTTAATTCTTCTTCCTGATGGGAAAATAGAGTTACCTGTGCCTGTCCCAACACCTAGAGCTAGTCTCTCATTGGTTCCCCCTCATCCCGTTCATCCTCAGGACAAATTGCAACCTGTACGGAACATGAGGTTAAAGGTGCTGATTCTCCAAGGAGGGAGATTGCTAGTAAAGCGGCTGGAATGGCGAACCCGAGCACAAGGACATGAGAAATGAGGTGCGTTTTAGAAACCTTTCCCGATCACACGGTGTACCATCTTCTGGGTTTCTCATGCATGTTTTCGATGCAGGAAGACGCCCTTGAACCTGGAGATTTGGGACCCATGCGATGGGTACCACGCAGTATTACTGTAAAGGGTCTGCGTTTGCTCACCCGACCTCACCAAACCTCTCAGCCCCAAGAGTGTCCACCCTTATGTCTCAATCAGCTGTGGGTCTAGATATGGTCAATCCAGGTGGCATCACCGCCCCTGAACGAATTTTGTAAGAATTTCTCTCACTTTCACTATCTTTGTTTCACAGGTTTGTAAAAGTAATTGATTTTTATAATGGGGTTTAGCTGCTTTTCACTGCTGTGTTTATGTCACTTTACACCCACTTGACTCACTTACAGAGAGATATCAATACATAGGTTTTAAGATTCTTACTAGTCAGATATATTCTTGGGCAGTGAATAGGGAGTGTTGAGTCCAATTCACTGAGGAAGGAGTAGGTCTTGTCTATTACATATTGGGTTTATGCAACAGTATCTGAGCTAATTTGAAACCCTTGTTTTATGCATCACCCCACCTCACCTTTTCCGTTAAGCAGCCATAGTGTGTTTCTGAAAGTGTGACTCTGTTCTGTTTTGTAATTCAGTTCAAGGGTGGCGGTTTTTGCATTCCCTCTATAAGTGATATCTTATGATAAGGGTCTTTTTCTGTGTGATTTATTTCACTTAGAATCGTCGTACCTAAATCCACTCATCATGCTGCTACTAGCCTTATGACGTTGATTTCATGGCTGAGTGATATTGCATTGTACATAAGGACCACAACTTCTTTATCCATTTTTCTCTTTCCTGGGATATTTAAGGTGTAACGAAGTGGAGGTTCTTGTCAACAGAGCAGCCCTAAACGTTGGGGTGCCTGTGTCTTGCTGATTTTTAGTTTTCCCAATTTATACACCCATGAGTGGAAGTGCCCTATGCTCTCTAAGCTGAGTTTTTTAGATGTTTCCGGACACACCGTACACTTCTCCAGAGTGGCTGTTGGCAATTTACATCCCACCCATCAGCGTAGCAAGGCTCCCGTTTCTCCATGGTCTGTCCTGCATTTCTGGTTTTGACACTTTTTCAGCATGGCCCTTTTGACCGATGGGACGCGAGACTTCTTTGTAGCGCTGATTTGCCTTTCCAGGTTGCTTGGTTGGCCAAAAAGGGCGTATGCGTTTTTTCCTGAATATATTCAGGAAAAAACGCATACGCCCTTTTTGGCCAAGGGCATCATTGTCGAGGTTTTGCCGCTTTTCCTGTGCTTTAAAGGCGATTCGAATCTCCCTCCTGAAATCTGTTTCCTGCAATTCTTCCTTGCTTTCAAATCCTCTTCGTTGCCTTCCCTCAATATATTTGTGGACGAGAGTGATCATTTATAAGTCTGCAGGTTTGTGAATTGCAGTGCCCCTGAGCTCCATTTTTCAACTCGCTTTCTTGGGATCTGGCCGCAAAAGCGCAGGATTGCTTCAGGCCCTATTCTTGTTCCGGGCGGCAGGCTGAGCCTGTGCTTAATTCTTCTCCCTGATGGGAAAATATAGTTACCTGTGCCTGTCCCAACACCTAGAGCTAGTCTCTCATTGTTTCCCCCTCTTCCCGTTCATCCTCAGGACAAATTGCAACCTGTACGGAACAGGAGGTTAAAGGTGCTGATTCTCCAAGGAGGGAGATTGCTAGTAAAGTGGCTGGAATGGCGAACCCGAGCACAAGGACATGAGAAATGAGGTGCGTTTTAGAAACCTTTCCCGATCACACGGTGTAGCGTCTTCTGGGTTTCTCATGCATGTTTTCGATGTAGGATGATGCCCTTGAACCTGGAGATTTGGGAACCATGGGATGGGTACCACGCAGTATTACTTTAAAGGGTCTGCGTTTGCTCACCCAACCTCACCAAACCTCTCAGCCCCAAGAGTGTCCACCCTTATGTCTCAATCAGCGGTGGGTCTAGATATGGTCAATCCAGGTGGCATCACAGCCCCTGAACGAATTTCGTAAGAATTTCTCTCTCTTTCACTGTCTTTGTTTCACAGGTTTGTAAAAGTAAATGATTTTTATAATGGGGTTTAACTGCTTTTCACTGCTGTGTTTATGTCACTTTACACCCACTTGACTCACTTACAGAGAGATATCAATATATAGGTTTTAAGATTCTTACTAGTCAGATATATTCTTGGGCCGTGAATAGGGAGTGTTGAGTCCAATTCACTGAGCAAGGAGTAGGTCTTGTCTATTACATATTGGGTTTATGGAACGGTATCTGAGCTAATTTGAAACCCTTGTTTTATGCATCACCCCACCTCATCTTTCCCGTTAAGCAGCCATAGGGTGTTTCTGAAAGTGTGACTCTGTTCTGTTTTGTAATTCAGTTCAAGGGTAGCGGTTTTTGCATTCCCTTTATAAGTGATATCTTATGATAAGTGTCTTTTTCTGTGTGACTTATTTCACTTAGAATCGTCGTACCTAAATCCACTCATCATGCTGCTAGTAGCCTTATGACGTTGATTTCATGGCTGAGTGATATTGCATTGTACATAAGGACCACAACTTCTTTATCCAGTTTTCTCTTTCCTGGGATATTTAAGGTGTAACGAAGTGGAGGTTCTTGTCAACAGAGCAGCCCTAAACGTTGGGGTGCCTGTGTCTTGCTGATTTTTACTTTTCCCAATTAATACACCCATGAGTGGAAGTGCCCTATGCTCTCTAAGCTGAGTTTTTTAGATGTTTCAGGACACACCGTACACTTCTCCAGAGTGGCTGTTGGCAATTTACATCCCGCCCATCAGCGTAGCAAGGCTCCCGTTTCTCCATGGTCTGTCCTGCATTTCTGGTTTTGACACTTTTTCAGCATGGCCCTTTTGACCGATGGGACGCGAGACTTCTTTGTAGCGCTGATTTCCCTTTCCAGGTTGCTTGGTTGGCCAAAAAGGGCGTATGCGTTTTTTCCTGAATATATTCAGGAAAAAACGCATACGCCCTTTTTGGCCAAGGGCATCATTGTCGAGGTTTTGCCGCTTTTCCTGTGCTTTAAAGGCGATTCGAATCTCCCTCCTGAAATCTGTTTCCTGCAATTCTGCCTTGCTTTCAAATCCTCTTCGTTGCCTTCCCTCAATATATTTGTGGACGAGAGTGATCATTTATAAGTCTGCAGGTTTGTGAATTGCAGTGCCCCTGAGCTCCATTTTTCAACTCGCTTTCTTGGGAGCTGGCCGCAAAAGCGCAGGATTGCTTCAGGCCCTATTCTGGCCCCGGGCGGCAGGCTGAGCCTGTGCTTAATTCTTCTTCCTGATGGGAAAATAGAGTTAACTGTGCCTGTCCCAACACCTAGAGTTAGTCTCTCATTGGTTCCCCCTCTTCCCGTTCATCCTCAGGACAAATTGCAACCTGTACGGAACAGGAGGTTAAAGATGCTGATTCTCCAAGGAGGGAGATTGCTAGTAAAGCGGCTGGAATGGCGAACCCGAGCACAAGGAAATGAGAAATGAGGTGCGTTTTAGAAACCTTTCCCGATCACACGGTGTACCATCTTCTGGGTTTCTCATGCATGTTTTCGATGTAGGAAGATGCCCTTGAACCTGGAGATTTGGGACCCATGCGATGGGTACCACGCAGTATTACTTTAAAGGGTCTGCGTTTGCTCACCCGACCTCACCAAACCTCTCAGCCCCAAGAGTGTCCACCCTTATGTCTCAATCAGCTGTGGGTCTAGATATGGTCAATCCAGGTGGCATCACAGCCCCTGAACGAATTTTGTAAGAATTTCTCTCTCTTTCACTGTCTTTGTTTCACGGGTTTGTAAAAGTAATTGATTTTTATAATGGGGTTTAGCTGCTTTTCACTGCTGTGTTTATGTCACTTTACACCCACTTGACTCACTTACAGAGAGATATCAATACATAGGTTTTAAGATTCTTACTAGTCAGATATATTCTTGGGCGGTGAATAGGGGGTGTTGAGTCCAATTCACTGAGCAAGGAGTAGGTCTTGTCTATTACATATTGGGTTTATGGAACGGTATCTGAGCTAATTTGAAACCCTTGTTTTATGCATCACCCCACCTCATCTTTCCCGTTAAGCAGCCATAGGGTGTTTCTGAAAGTGTGACTCTGTTCTGTTTTGTAATTCATTTCAAGGGTAGCGGTTTTTGCATTCCCTTTATAAGTGATATCTTATGATAAGTGTCTTTTTCTGTGTGACTTATTTCACTTAGAATCGTCGTACCTAAATCCACTCATCATGCTGCTAGTAGCCTTATGACGTTGATTTCATGGCTGAGTGATATTGCATTGTACATAAGGACCACAACTTCTTTATCCATTTTTCTCTTTCCTGGGATATTTAAGGTGTAACGAAGTGGAGGTTCTTGTCAACAGAGCAGCCCTAAACGTTGGGGTGCCTGTGTCTTGCTGATTTTTACTTTTCCCAATTAATACACCCATGAGTGGAAGTGCCCTATGCTCTCTAAGCTGAGTTTTTTAGATGTTTCAGGACACACCGTACACTTCTCCAGAGTGGCTGTTGGCAATTTACATCCCGCCCATCAGCGTAGCAAGGCTCCCGTTTCTCCATGGTCTGTCCTGCATTTCTGGTTTTGACACTTTTTCAGCATGGCCCTTTTGACCGATGGGACGCGAGACTTCTTTGTAGCGCTGATTTCCCTTTCCAGGTTGCTTGGTTGGCCAAAAAGGGCGTATGCGTTTTTTCCTGAATATATTCAGGAAAAAACGCATACGCCCTTTTTGGCCAAGGGCATCATTGTCGAGGTTTTGCCGCTTTTCCTGTGCTTTAAAGGCGATTCGAATCTCCCTCCTGAAATCTGTTTCCTGCAATTCTGCCTTGCTTTCAAATCCTCTTCGTTGCCTTCCCTCAATATATTTGTGGACGAGAGTGATTATTTATAAGTCTGCAGGTTTGTGAATTGCAGTGCCCCTGAGCTCCATTTTTCAACTCGCTTTCTTGGGAGCTAGCCGCAAAAGCGCAGGATTGCTTCAGGCCCTATTCTGGTCCCGGGCGGCAGGCTGAGCCTGTGCTTAATTCTTCTTCCTGATGGGAAAATAGAGTTAACTGTGCCTGTCCCAACACCTAGAGCTAGTCTCTCATTGGTTGCCCTCTTCCCGTTCATCCTCAGGACAAATTGCAACCTGTACGGAACAGGAGGTTAAAGGTGCTGATTCTCCAAGGAGGGAGATTGCTAGTAAAGCGGCTGGAATGGCGAACCCGAGCACAAGGACATGAGAAATGAGGTGCGTTTTAGAAACCTTTCCCGATCACACGGTGTACCATCTTCTGGGTTTCTCATGCATGTTTTCGATGTAGGAAGATGCCCTTGAACCTGGAGATTTGGGACCCATGCGATGGGTACCACGCAGTATTACTTTAAAGGGTCTGCATTTGCTCACCCGACCTCACCAAACCTCTCAGCCCCAAGAGTGTCCACCCTTATGTCTCAATCAGCTGTGGGTCTAGATATGGTCAATCCAGGTGGCATCACAGCCCCTGAACGAATTTTGTAAGAATTTCTCTCTATTTCACTGTCTTTGTTTCACGGGTTTGTAAAAGTAATTGATTTTTATAATGGGGTTTAGCTGCTTTTCACTGCTGTGTTTATGTCACTTTACACCCACTTGACTCACTTACAGAGAGATATCAATACATAGGTTTTAAGATTCTTACTAGTCAGATATATTCTTGGGCGGTGAATAGGGGGTGTTGAGTCCAATTCACTGAGCAAGGAGTAGGTCTTGTCTATTACATATTGGGTTTATGGAACGGTATCTGAGGTAATTTGATACCCTTGTTTTATGCATCACCCCACCTCACCTTTCCCGTTAAGCAGCCATAGTGTGTTTCTGAAAGTGTGACTTTGTTCTGTTTTGTAATTCAGTTCAAGGGTAGCGGTTTTTGCATTCCCTCTATAAGTGATATCTTATGATAAGTGTCTTTTTCTGTGTGACTTATTTCACTTAGAATCGTCGTACCTAAATCCACTCATCATGCTGCTAGTAGCCTTATGACGTTGTTTTCATGGCTGAGTGATATTGCATTGTACATAAGGACCACAACTTCTTTATCCATTTTTCTCTTTCCTGGGATATTTAAGGTGTAACGAAGTGGAGGTTCTTGTCAACAGAGCAGCCCTAAACGTTGGGGTGCCTGTGTCTTGCTGATTTTTACTTTTCCCAATTAATACATCCATGAGTGGAAGTGCCCTATGCTCTCTAAGCTGAGTTTTTTAGATGTTTCAGGACACACCGTACACTTCTCCAGAGTGGCTGTTGGCAATTTACATCCCGCCCATCAGCGTAGCAAGGCTCCCGTTTCTCCATGGTCTGTCCTGCATTTCTGGTTTTGACACTTTTTCAGCATGGCCCTTTTGACCGATGGGACGCGAGACTTCTTTGTAGCGCTGATTTCCCTTTCCAGGTTGCTTGGTTGGCCAAAAAGGGCGTATGCGTTTTTTCCTGAATATATTCAGGAAAAAACGCATACGCCCTTTTTGGCCAAGGGCATCATTGTCGAGGTTTTGCCGCTTTTCCTGTGCTTTAAAGGCGATTCGAATCTCCCTCCTGAAATCTGTTTCCTGCAATTCTGCCTTGCTTTCAAATCCTCTTCGTTGCCTTCCCACAATATATTTGTGGACGAGAGTGATCATTTATAAGTCTGCAGGTTTGTGAATTGCAGTGCCCCTGAGCTCCATTTTTCAACTCGCTTTCTTGGGAGCTGGCCGCAAAAGCGCAGGATTGCTTCAGGCCCTATTCTGGCCCCGGGCGGCAGGCTGAGCCTGTGCTTAATTCTTCTTCCTGATGGGAAAATAGAGTTAACTGTGCCTGTCCCAACACCTAGAGTTAGTCTCTCATTGGTTCCCCCTCTTCCCGTTCATCCTCAGGACAAATTGCAACCTGTACGGAACAGGAGGTTAAAGATGCTGATTCTCCAAGGAGGGAGATTGCTAGTAAAGCGGCTGGAATGGCGAACCCGAGCACAAGGACATGAGAAATGAGGTGCGTTTTAGAAACCTTTCCCGATCACACGGTGTACCATCTTCTGGGTTTCTCATGCACGTTTTCGATGTAGGAAGATGCCCTTGAACCTGGAGATTTGGGACCCATGCGATGGGTACCACGCAGTATTACTTTAAAGGGTCTGCGTTTGCTCACCCGACCTCACCAAACCTCTCAGCCCCAAGAGTGTCCACCCTTATGTCTCAATCAGCTGTGGGTCTAGATATGGTCAATCCAGGTGGCATCACAGCCCCTGAACGAATTTTGTAAGAATTTCTCTCTCTTTCACTGTCTTTGTTTCACGGGTTTGTAAAAGTAATTGATTTTTATAATGGGGTTTAGCTGCTTTTCACTGCTGTGTTTATGTCACTTTACACCCACTTGACTCACTTACAGAGAGATATCAATACATAGGTTTTAAGATTCTTACTAGTCAGATATATTCTTGGGCGGTGAATAGGGGGTGTTGAGTCCAATTCACTGAGCAAGGAGTAGGTCTTGTCTATTACATATTGGGTTTATGGAACGGTATCTGAGCTAATTTGAAACCCTTGTTTTATGCATCACCCCACCTCATCTTTCCCGTTAAGCAGCCATAGGGTGTTTCTGAAAGTGTGACTCTGTTCTGTTTTGTAATTCAGTTCAAGGGTAGCGGTTTTTGCATTCCCTTTATAAGTGATATCTTATGATAAGTGTCTTTTTCTGTGTGACTTATTTCACTTAGAATCGTCGTACCTAAATCCACTCATCATGCTGCTAGTAGCCTTATGACGTTGATTTCATGGCTGAGTGATATTGCATTGTACATAAGGACCACAACTTCTTTATCCATTTTTCTCTTTCCTGGGATATTTAAGGTGTAACGAAGTGGAGGTTCTTGTCAACAGAGCAGCCCTAAACGTTGGGGTGCCTGTGTCTTGCTGATTTTTACTTTTCCCAATTAATACACCCATGAGTGGAAGTGCCCTATGCTCTCTAAGCTGAGTTTTTTAGATGTTTCAGGACACACCGTACACTTCTCCAGAGTGGCTGTTGGCAATTTACATCCCGCCCATCAGCGTAGCAAGGCTCCCGTTTCTCCAAGGTCTGTCCTGCATTTCTGGTTTTGACACTTTTTCAGCATGGCCCTTTTGACCGATGGGACGCGAGACTTCTTTGTAGCGCTGATTTCCCTTTCCAGGTTGCTTGGTTGGCCAAAAAGGGCGTATGCGTTTTTTCCTGAATATATTCAGGAAAAAACGCATACGCCCTTTTTGGCCAAGGGCATCATTGTCGAGGTTTTGCCGCTTTTCCTGTGCTTTAAAGGCGATTCGAATCTCCCTCCTGAAATCTGTTTCCTGCAATTCTGCCTTGCTTTCAAATCCTCTTCGTTGCCTTCCCTCAATATATTTGTGGACGAGAGTGATTATTTATAAGTCTGCAGGTTTGTGAATTGCAGTGCCCCTGAGCTCCATTTTTCAACTCGCTTTCTTGGGAGCTAGCCGCAAAAGCGCAGGATTGCTTCAGGCCCTATTCTGGTCCCGGGCGGCAGGCTGAGCCTGTGCTTAATTCTTCTTCCTGATGGGAAAATAGAGTTAACTGTGCCTGTCCCAACACCTAGAGCTAGTCTCTCATTGGTTGCCCTCTTCCCGTTCATCCTCAGGACAAATTGCAACCTGTACGGAACAGGAGGTTAAAGGTGCTGATTCTCCAAGGAGGGAGATTGCTAGTAAAGCGGCTGGAATGGCGAACCCGAGCACAAGGACATGAGAAATGAGGTGCGTTTTAGAAACCTTTCCCGATCACACGGTGTACCATCTTCTGGGTTTCTCATGCATGTTTTCGATGTAGGAAGATGCCCTTGAACCTGGAGATTTGGGACCCATGCGATGGGTACCACGCAGTATTACTTTAAAGGGTCTGCGTTTGCTCACCCGACCTCACCAAACCTCTCAGCCCCAAGAGTGTCCACCCTTATGTCTCAATCAGCTGTGGGTCTAGATATGGTCAATCCAGGTGGCATCACAGCCCCTGAACGAATTTTGTAAGAATTTCTCTCTATTTCACTGTCTTTGTTTCACGGGTTTGTAAAAGTAATTGATTTTTATAATGGGGTTTAGCTGCTTTTCACTGCTGTGTTTATGTCACTTTACACCCACTTGACTCACTTACAGAGAGATATCAATACATAGGTTTTAAGATTCTTACTAGTCAGATATATTCTTGGGCGGTGAATAGGGGGTGTTGAGTCCAATTCACTGAGCAAGGAGTAGGTCTTGTCTATTACATATTGGGTTTATGGAACGGTATCTGAGGTAATTTGATACCCTTGTTTTATGCATCACCCCACCTCACCTTTCCCGTTAAGCAGCCATAGTGTGTTTCTGAAAGTGTGACTTTGTTCTGTTTTGTAATTCAGTTCAAGGGTAGCGGTTTTTGCATTCCCTCTATAAGTGATATCTTATGATAAGTGTCTTTTTCTGTGTGACTTATTTCACTTAGAATCGTCGTACCTAAATCCACTCATCATGCTGCTAGTAGCCTTATGACGTTGATTTCATGGCTGAGTGATATTGCATTGTACATAAGGACCACAACTTCTTTATCCATTTTTCTCTTTCCTGGGATATTTAAGGTGTAACGAAGTGGAGGTTCTTGTCAACAGAGCAGCCCTAAACGTTGGGGTGCCTGTGTCTTGCTGATTTTTACTTTTCCCAATTAATACACCCATGAGTGGAAGTGCCCTATGCTCTCTAAGCTGAGTTTTTTAGATGTTTCAGGACACACCGTACACTTCTCCAGAGTGGCTGTTGGCAATTTACATCCCGCCCATCAGCGTAGCAAGGCTCCCGTTTCTCCATGGTCTGTCCTGCATTTCTGGTTTTGACACTTTTTCAGCATGGCCCTTTTGACCGATGGGACGCGAGACTTCTTTGTAGCGCTGATTTCCCTTTCCAGGTTGCTTGGTTGGCCAAAAAGGGCGTATGCGTTTTTTCCTGAATATATTCAGGAAAAAACGCATACGCCCTTTTTGGCCAAGGGCATCATTGTCGAGGTTTTGCCGCTTTTCCTGTGCTTTAAAGGCGATTCGAATCTCCCTCCTGAAATCTGTTTCCTGCAATTCTGCCTTGCTTTCAAATCCTCTTCGTTGCCTTCCCACAATATATTTGTGGACGAGAGTGATCATTTATAAGTCTGCAGGTTTGTGAATTGCAGTGCCCCTGAGCTCCATTTTTCAACTCGCTTTCTTGGGAGCTGGCCGCAAAAGCGCAGGATTGCTTCAGGCCCTATTCTGGCCCCGGGCGGCAGGCTGAGCCTGTGCTTAATTCTTCTTCCTGATGGGAAAATAGAGTTAACTGTGCCTGTCCCAACACCTAGAGTTAGTCTCTCATTGGTTCCCCCTCTTCCCGTTCATCCTCAGGACAAATTGCAACCTGTACGGAACAGGAGGTTAAAGGTGCTGATTCTCCAAGGAGGGAGATTGCTAGTAAAGCGGCTGGAATGGCGAACCCGAGCACAAGGACATGAGAAATGAGGTGCGTTTTAGAAACCTTTCCCGATCACACGGTGTACCATCTTCTGGGTTTCTCATGCATGTTTTCGATGTAGGAAGATGCCCTTGAACCTGGAGATTTGGGACCCATGCAATGGGTACCACGCAGTATTACTTTAAAGGGTCTGCGTTTGCTCACCCGACCTCACCAAACCTCTCAGCCCCAAGAGTGTCCACCCTTATGTCTCAATCAGCTGTGGGTCTAGATATGGTCAATCCAGGTGGCATCACAGCCCCTGAACGAATTTTGTAAGAATTTCTCTCTCTTTCACTGTCTTTGTTTCACGGGTTTGTAAAAGTAATTGATTTTTATAATGGGGTTTAGCTGCTTTTCACTGCTGTGTTTATGTCACTTTACACCCACTTGACTCACTTACAGAGAGATATCAATACATAGGTTTTAAGATTCTTACTAGTCAGATATATTCTTGGGCGGTGAATAGGGGGTGTTGAGTCCAATTCACTGAGCAAGGAGTAGGTCTTGTCTATTACATATTGGGTTTATGGAACGGTATCTGAGGTAATTTGATACCCTTGTTTTATGCATCACCCCACCTCACCTTTCCCGTTAAGCAGCCATAGTGTGTTTCTGAAAGTGTGACTTTGTTCTGTTTTGTAATTCAGTTCAAGGGTAGCGGTTTTTGCATTCCCTCTATAAGTGATATCTTATGATAAGTGTCTTTTTCTGTGTGACTTATTTCACTTAGAATCGTCGTACCTAAATCCACTCATCATGCTGCTAGTAGCCTTATGACGTTGATTTCATGGCTGAGTGATATTGCATTGTACATAAGGACCACAACTTCTTTATCCATTTTTCTCTTTCCTGGGATATTTAAGGTGTAACGAAGTGGAGGTTCTTGTCAACAGAGCAGCCCTAAACGTTGGGGTGCCTGTGTCTTGCTGATTTTTACTTTTCCCAATTAATACACCCATGAGTGGAAGTGCCCTATGCTCTCTAAGCTGAGTTTTTTAGATGTTTCAGGACACACCGTACACTTCTCCAGAGTGGCTGTTGGCAATTTACATCCCGCCCATCAGCGTAGCAAGGCTCCCGTTTCTCCATGGTCTGTCCTGCATTTCTGGTTTTGACACTTTTTCAGCATGGCCCTTTTGACCGATGGGACGCGAGACTTCTTTGTAGCGCTGATTTCCCTTTCCAGGTTGCTTGGTTGGCCAAAAAGGGCGTATGCGTTTTTTCCTGAATATATTCAGGAAAAAACGCATACGCCCTTTTTGGCCAAGGGCATCATTGTCGAGGTTTTGCCGCTTTTCCTGTGCTTTAAAGGCGATTCGAATCTCCCTCCTGAAATCTGTTTCCTGCAATTCTGCCTTGCTTTCAAATCCTCTTCGTTGCCTTCCCTCAATATATTTGTGGACGAGAGTGATCATTTATAAGTCTGCAGGTTTGTGAATTGCAGTGCCCCTGAGCTCCATTTTTCAACTCGCTTTCTTGGGAGCTGGCCGCAAAAGCGCAGGATTGCTTCAGGCCCTATTCTGGCCCCGGGCGGCAGGCTGAGCCTGTGCTTAATTCTTCTTCCTGATGGGAAAATAGAGTTAACTGTGCCTGTCCCAACACCTAGAGTTAGTCTCTCATTGGTTCCCCCTCTTCCCGTTCATCCTCAGGACAAATTGCAACCTGTACGGAACAGGAGGTTAAAGATGCTGATTCTCCAAGGAGGGAGATTGCTAGTAAAGCGGCTGGAATGGCGAACCCGAGCACAAGGACATGAGAAATGAGGTGCGTTTTAGAAACCTTTCCCGATCACACGGTGTACCATCTTCTGGGTTTCTCATGCATGTTTTCGATGTAGGAAGATGCCCTTGAACCTGGAGATTTGGGACCCATGCGATGGGTACCACGCAGTATTACTTTAAAGGGTCTGCGTTTGCTCACCCGACCTCACCAAACCTCTCAGCCCCAAGAGTGTCCACCCTTATGTCTCAATCAGCTGTGGGTCTAGATATGGTCAATCCAGGTGGCATCACAGCCCCTGAACGAATTTTGTAAGAATTTCTCTCTCTTTCACTGTCTTTGTTTCACGGGTTTGTAAAAGTAATTGATTTTTATAATGGGGTTTAGCTGCTTTTCACTGCTGTGTTTATGTCACTTTACACCCAGTTGACTCACTTACAGAGAGATATCAATACATAGGTTTTAAGATTCTTACTAGTCAGATATATTCTTGGGCTGTGAATAGGGGGTGTTGAGTCCAATTCACTGAGCAAGGAGTAGGTCTTGTCTATTACATATTGGGTTTATGGAACGGTATCTGAGCTAATTTGAAACCCTTGTTTTATGCATCACCCCACCTCATCTTTCCCGTTAAGCAGCCATAGGGTGTTTCTGAAAGTGTGACTCTGTTCTGTTTTGTAATTCATTTCAAGGGTAGCGGTTTTTGCATTCCCTTTATAAGTGATATCTTATGATAAGTGTCTTTTTCTGTGTGACTTATTTCACTTAGAATCGTCGTACCTAAATCCACTCATCATGCTGCTAGTAGCCTTATGACGTTGATTTCATGGCTGAGTGATATTGCATTGTACATAAGGACCACAACTTCTTTATCCATTTTTCTCTTTCCTGGGATATTTAAGGTGTAACGAAGTGGAGGTTCTTGTCAACAGAGCAGCCCTAAACGTTGGGGTGCCTGTGTCTTGCTGATTTTTACTTTTCCCAATTAATACACCCATGAGTGGAAGTGCCCTATGCTCTCTAAGCTGAGTTTTTTAGATGTTTCAGGACACACCGTACACTTCTCCAGAGTGGCTGTTGGCAATTTACATCCCGCCCATCAGCGTAGCAAGGCTCCCGTTTCTCCATGGTCTGTCCTGCATTTCTGGTTTTGACACTTTTTCAGCATGGCCCTTTTGACCGATGGGACGCGAGACTTCTTTGTAGCGCTGATTTCCCTTTCCAGGTTGCTTGGTTGGCCAAAAAGGGCGTATGCGTTTTTTCCTGAATATATTCAGGAAAAAACGCATACGCCCTTTTTGGCCAAGGGCATCATTGTCGAGGTTTTGCCGCTTTTCCTGTGCTTTAAAGGCGATTCGAATCTCCCTCCTGAAATCTGTTTCCTGCAATTCTGCCTTGCTTTCAAATCCTCTTCGTTGCCTTCCCTCAATATATTTGTGGACGAGAGTGATTATTTATAAGTCTGCAGGTTTGTGAATTGCAGTGCCCCTGAGCTCCATTTTTCAACTCGCTTTCTTGGGAGCTAGCCGCAAAAGCGCAGGATTGCTTCAGGCCCTATTCTGGTCCCGGGCGGCAGGCTGAGCCTGTGCTTAATTCTTCTTCCTGATGGGAAAATAGAGTTAACTGTGCCTGTCCCAACACCTAGAGCTAGTCTCTCATTGGTTGCCCTCTTCCCGTTCATCCTCAGGACAAATTGCAACCTGTACGGAACAGGAGGTTAAAGGTGCTGATTCTCCAAGGAGGGAGATTGCTAGTAAAGCGGCTGGAATGGCGAACCCGAGCACAAGGACATGAGAAATGAGGTGCGTTTTAGAAACCTTTCCCGATCACACGGTGTACCATCTTCTGGGTTTCTCATGCATGTTTTCGATGTAGGAAGATGCCCTTGAACCTGGAGATTTGGGACCCATGCGATGGGTACCACGCAGTATTACTTTAAAGGGTCTGCGTTTGCTCACCCGACCTCACCAAACCTCTCAGCCCCAAGAGTGTCCACCCTTATGTCTCAATCAGCTGTGGGTCTAGATATGGTCAATCCAGGTGGCATCACAGCCCCTAAACGAATTTTGTAAGAATTTCTCTCTCTTTCACTGTCTTTGTTTCACGGGTTTGTAAAAGTAATTGATTTTTATAATGGGGTTTAGCTGCTTTTCACTGCTGTGTTTATGTCACTTTACACCCACTTGACTCACTTACAGAGAGATATCAATACATAGGTTTTAAGATTCTTACTAGTCAGATATATTCTTGGGCGGTGAATAGGGGGTGTTGAGTCCAATTCACTGAGCAAGGAGTAGGTCTTGTCTATTACATATTGGGTTTATGGAACGGTATCTGAGGTAATTTGATACCCTTGTTTTATGCATCACCCCACCTCACCTTTCCCGTTAAGCAGCCATAGTGTGTTTCTGAAAGTGTGACTTTGTTCTGTTTTGTAATTCAGTTCAAGGGTAGCGGTTTTTGCATTCCCTCTATAAGTGATATCTTATGATAAGTGTCTTTTTCTGTGTGACTTATTTCACTTAGAATCGTCGTACCTAAATCCACTCATCATGCTGCTAGTAGCCTTATGACGTTGATTTCATGGCTGAGTGATATTGCATTGTACATAAGGACCACAACTTCTTTATCCATTTTTCTCTTTCCTGGGATATTTAAGGTGTAACGAAGTGGAGGTTCTTGTCAACAGAGCAGCCCTAAACGTTGGGGTGCCTGTGTCTTGCTGATTTTTACTTTTCCCAATTAATACACCCATGAGTGGAAGTGCCCTATGCTCTCTAAGCTGAGTTTTTTAGATGTTTCAGGACACACCGTACACTTCTCCAGAGTGGCTGTTGGCAATTTACATCCCGCCCATCAGCGTAGCAAGGCTCCCGTTTCTCCATGGTCTGTCCTGCATTTCTGGTTTTGACACTTTTTCAGCATGGCCCTTTTGACCGATGGGACGCGAGACTTCTTTGTAGCGCTGATTTCCCTTTCCAGGTTGCTTGGTTGGCCAAAAAGGGCGTATGCGTTTTTTCCTGAATATATTCAGGAAAAAACGCATACGCCCTTTTTGGCCAAGGGCATCATTGTCGAGGTTTTGCCGCTTTTCCTGTGCTTTAAAGGCGATTCGAATCTCCCTCCTGAAATCTGTTTCCTGCAATTCTGCCTTGCTTTCAAATCCTCTTCGTTGCCTTCCCTCAATATATTTGTGGACGAGAGTGATCATTTATAAGTCTGCAGGTTTGTGAATTGCAGTGCCCCTGAGCTCCATTTTTCAACTCGCTTTCTTGGGAGCTGGCCGCAAAAGCGCAGGATTGCTTCAGGCCCTATTCTGGCCCCGGGCGGCAGGCTGAGCCTGTGCTTAATTCTTCTTCCTGATGGGAAAATAGAGTTAACTGTGCCTGTCCCAACACCTAGAGTTAGTCTCTCATTGGTTCCCCCTCTTCCCGTTCATCCTCAGGACAAATTGCAACCTGTACGGAACAGGAGGTTAAAGATGCTGATTCTCCAAGGAGGGAGATTGCTAGTAAAGCGGCTGGAATGGCGAACCCGAGCACAAGGACATGAGAAATGAGGTGCGTTTTAGAAACCTTTCCCGATCACACGGTGTACCATCTTCTGGGTTTCTCATGCATGTTTTCGATGTAGGAAGATGCCCTTGAACCTGGAGATTTGGGACCCATGCGATGGGTACCACGCAGTATTACTTTAAAGGGTCTGCGTTTGCTCACCCGACCTCACCAAACCTCTCAGCCCCAAGAGTGTCCACCCTTATGTCTCAATCAGCTGTGGGTCTAGATATGGTCAATCCAGGTGGCATCACAGCCCCTGAACGAATTTTGTAAGAATTTCTCTCTCTTTCACTGTCTTTGTTTCACGGGTTTGTAAAAGTAATTGATTTTTATAATGGGGTTTAGCTGCTTTTCACTGCTGTGTTTATGTCACTTTACACCCAGTTGACTCACTTACAGAGAGATATCAATACATAGGTTTTAAGATTCTTACTAGTCAGATATATTCTTGGGCTGTGAATAGGGGGTGTTGAGTCCAATTCACTGAGCAAGGAGTAGGTCTTGTCTATTACATATTGGGTTTATGGAACGGTATCTGAGGTAATTTGATACCCTTGTTTTATGCATCACCCCACCTCACCTTTCCCGTTAAGCAGCCATAGTGTGTTTCTGAAAGTGTGACTTTGTTCTGTTTTGTAATTCAGTTCAAGGGTAGCGGTTTTTGCATTCCCTCTATAAGTGATATCTTATGATAAGTGTCTTTTTCTGTGTGACTTATTTCACTTAGAATCGTCGTACCTAAATCCACTCATCATGCTGCTAGTAGCCTTATGACGTTGATTTCATGGCTGAGTGATATTGCATTGTACATAAGGACCACAACTTCTTTATCCATTTTTCTCTTTCCTGGGATATTTAAGGTGTAACGAAGTGGAGGTTCTTGTCAACAGAGCAGCCCTAAACGTTGGGGTGCCTGTGTCTTGCTGATTTTTACTTTTCCCAATTAATACACCCATGAGTGGAAGTGCCCTATGCTCTCTAAGCTGAGTTTTTTAGATGTTTCAGGACACACCGTACACTTCTCCAGAGTGGCTGTTGGCAATTTACATCCCGCCCATCAGCGTAGCAAGGCTCCCGTTTCTCCATGGTCTGTCCTGCATTTCTGGTTTTGACACTTTTTCAGCATGGCCCTTTTGACCGATGGGACGCGAGACTTCTTTGTAGCGCTGATTTCCCTTTCCAGGTTGCTTGGTTGGCCAAAAAGGGCGTATGCGTTTTTTCCTGAATATATTCAGGAAAAAACGCATACGCCCTTTTTGGCCAAGGGCATCATTGTCGAGGTTTTGCCGCTTTTCCTGTGCTTTAAAGGCGATTCGAATCTCCCTCCTGAAATCTGTTTCCTGCAATTCTGCCTTGCTTTCAAATCCTCTTCGTTGCCTTCCCACAATATATTTGTGGACGAGAGTGATCATTTATAAGTCTGCAGGTTTGTGAATTGCAGTGCCCCTGAGCTCCATTTTTCAACTCGCTTTCTTGGGAGCTGGCCGCAAAAGCGCAGGATTGCTTCAGGCCCTATTCTGGCCCCGGGCGGCAGGCTGAGCCTGTGCTTAATTCTTCTTCCTGATGGGAAAATAGAGTTAACTGTGCCTGTCCCAACACCTAGAGTTAGTCTCTCATTGGTTCCCCCTCTTCCCGTTCATCCTCAGGACAAATTGCAACCTGTACGGAACAGGAGGTTAAAGGTGCTGATTCTCCAAGGAGGGAGATTGCTAGTAAAGCGGCTGGAATGGCGAACCCGAGCACAAGGACATGAGAAATGAGGTGCGTTTTAGAAACCTTTCCCGATCACACGGTGTACCATCTTCTGGGTTTCTCATGCATGTTTTCGATGTAGGAAGATGCCCTTGAACCTGGAGATTTGGGACCCATGCAATGGGTACCACGCAGTATTACTTTAAAGGGTCTGCGTTTGCTCACCCGACCTCACCAAACCTCTCAGCCCCAAGAGTGTCCACCCTTATGTCTCAATCAGCTGTGGGTCTAGATATGGTCAATCCAGGTGGCATCACAGCCCCTGAACGAATTTTGTAAGAATTTCTCTCTCTTTCACTGTCTTTGTTTCACGGGTTTGTAAAAGTAATTGATTTTTATAATGGGGTTTAGCTGCTTTTCACTGCTGTGTTTATGTCACTTTACACCCACTTGACTCACTTACAGAGAGATATCAATACATAGGTTTTAAGATTCTTACTAGTCAGATATATTCTTGGGCTGTGAATAGGGGGTGTTGAGTCCAATTCACTGAGCAAGGAGTAGGTCTTGTCTATTACATATTGGGTTTATGGAACGGTATCTGAGCTAATTTGAAACCCTTGTTTTATGCATCACCCCACCTCATCTTTCCCGTTAAGCAGCCATAGGGTGTTTCTGAAAGTGTGACTCTGTTCTGTTTTGTAATTCATTTCAAGGGTAGCGGTTTTTGCATTCCCTTTATAAGTGATATCTTATGATAAGTGTCTTTTTCTGTGTGACTTATTTCACTTAGAATCGTCGTACCTAAATCCACTCATCATGCTGCTAGTAGCCTTATGACGTTGATTTCATGGCTGAGTGATATTGCATTGTACATAAGGACCACAACTTCTTTATCCATTTTTCTCTTTCCTGGGATATTTAAGGTGTAACGAAGTGGAGGTTCTTGTCAACAGAGCAGCCCTAAACGTTGGGGTGCCTGTGTCTTGCTGATTTTTACTTTTCCCAATTAATACACCCATGAGTGGAAGTGCCCTATGCTCTCTAAGCTGAGTTTTTTAGATGTTTCAGGACACACCGTACACTTCTCCAGAGTGGCTGTTGGCAATTTACATCCCGCCCATCAGCGTAGCAAGGCTCCCGTTTCTCCATGGTCTGTCCTGCATTTCTGGTTTTGACACTTTTTCAGCATGGCCCTTTTGACCGATGGGACGCGAGACTTCTTTGTAGCGCTGATTTCCCTTTCCAGGTTGCTTGGTTGGCCAAAAAGGGCGTATGCGTTTTTTCCTGAATATATTCAGGAAAAAACGCATACGCCCTTTTTGGCCAAGGGCATCATTGTCGAGGTTTTGCCGCTTTTCCTGTGCTTTAAAGGCGATTCGAATCTCCCTCCTGAAATCTGTTTCCTGCAATTCTGCCTTGCTTTCAAATCCTCTTCGTTGCCTTCCCTCAATATATTTGTGGACGAGAGTGATTATTTATAAGTCTGCAGGTTTGTGAATTGCAGTGCCCCTGAGCTCCATTTTTCAACTCGCTTTCTTGGGAGCTAGCCGCAAAAGCGCAGGATTGCTTCAGGCCCTATTCTGGTCCCGGGCGGCAGGCTGAGCCTGTGCTTAATTCTTCTTCCTGATGGGAAAATAGAGTTAACTGTGCCTGTCCCAACACCTAGAGCTAGTCTCTCATTGGTTGCCCTCTTCCCGTTCATCCTCAGGACAAATTGCAACCTGTACGGAACAGGAGGTTAAAGGTGCTGATTCTCCAAGGAGGGAGATTGCTAGTAAAGCGGCTGGAATGGCGAACCCGAGCACAAGGACATGAGAAATGAGGTGCGTTTTAGAAACCTTTCCCGATCACACGGTGTACCATCTTCTGGGTTTCTCATGCATGTTTTCGATGTAGGAAGATGCCCTTGAACCTGGAGATTTGGGACCCATGCGATGGGTACCACGCAGTATTACTTTAAAGGGTCTGCGTTTGCTCACCCGACCTCACCAAACCTCTCAGCCCCAAGAGTGTCCACCCTTATGTCTCAATCAGCTGTGGGTCTAGATATGGTCAATCCAGGTGGCATCACAGCCCCTAAACGAATTTTGTAAGAATTTCTCTCTCTTTCACTGTCTTTGTTTCACGGGTTTGTAAAAGTAATTGATTTTTATAATGGGGTTTAGCTGCTTTTCACTGCTGTGTTTATGTCACTTTACACCCACTTGACTCACTTACAGAGAGATATCAATACATAGGTTTTAAGATTCTTACTAGTCAGATATATTCTTGGGCGGTGAATAGGGGGTGTTGAGTCCAATTCACTGAGCAAGGAGTAGGTCTTGTCTATTACATATTGGGTTTATGGAACGGTATCTGAGGTAATTTGATACCCTTGTTTTATGCATCACCCCACCTCACCTTTCCCGTTAAGCAGCCATAGTGTGTTTCTGAAAGTGTGACTTTGTTCTGTTTTGTAATTCAGTTCAAGGGTAGCGGTTTTTGCATTCCCTCTATAAGTGATATCTTATGATAAGTGTCTTTTTCTGTGTGACTTATTTCACTTAGAATCGTCGTACCTAAATCCACTCATCATGCTGCTAGTAGCCTTATGACGTTGATTTCATGGCTGAGTGATATTGCATTGTACATAAGGACCACAACTTCTTTATCCATTTTTCTCTTTCCTGGGATATTTAAGGTGTAACGAAGTGGAGGTTCTTGTCAACAGAGCAGCCCTAAACGTTGGGGTGCCTGTGTCTTGCTGATTTTTACTTTTCCCAATTAATACACCCATGAGTGGAAGTGCCCTATGCTCTCTAAGCTGAGTTTTTTAGATGTTTCAGGACACACCGTACACTTCTCCAGAGTGGCTGTTGGCAATTTACATCCCGCCCATCAGCGTAGCAAGGCTCCCGTTTCTCCATGGTCTGTCCTGCATTTCTGGTTTTGACACTTTTTCAGCATGGCCCTTTTGACCGATGGGACGCGAGACTTCTTTGTAGCGCTGATTTCCCTTTCCAGGTTGCTTGGTTGGCCAAAAAGGGCGTATGCGTTTTTTCCTGAATATATTCAGGAAAAAACGCATACGCCCTTTTTGGCCAAGGGCATCATTGTCGAGGTTTTGCCGCTTTTCCTGTGCTTTAAAGGCGATTCGAATCTCCCTCCTGAAATCTGTTTCCTGCAATTCTGCCTTGCTTTCAAATCCTCTTCGTTGCCTTCCCTCAATATATTTGTGGACGAGAGTGATCATTTATAAGTCTGCAGGTTTGTGAATTGCAGTGCCCCTGAGCTCCATTTTTCAACTCGCTTTCTTGGGAGCTGGCCGCAAAAGCGCAGGATTGCTTCAGGCCCTATTCTGGCCCCGGGCGGCAGGCTGAGCCTGTGCTTAATTCTTCTTCCTGATGGGAAAATAGAGTTAACTGTGCCTGTCCCAACACCTAGAGTTAGTCTCTCATTGGTTCCCCCTCTTCCCGTTCATCCTCAGGACAAATTGCAACCTGTACGGAACAGGAGGTTAAAGATGCTGATTCTCCAAGGAGGGAGATTGCTAGTAAAGCGGCTGGAATGGCGAACCCGAGCACAAGGACATGAGAAATGAGGTGCGTTTTAGAAACCTTTCCCGATCACACGGTGTACCATCTTCTGGGTTTCTCATGCATGTTTTCGATGTAGGAAGATGCCCTTGAACCTGGAGATTTGGGACCCATGCGATGGGTACCACGCAGTATTACTTTAAAGGGTCTGCGTTTGCTCACCCGACCTCACCAAACCTCTCAGCCCCAAGAGTGTCCACCCTTATGTCTCAATCAGCTGTGGGTCTAGATATGGTCAATCCAGGTGGCATCACAGCCCCTGAACGAATTTTGTAAGAATTTCTCTCTCTTTCACTGTCTTTGTTTCACGGGTTTGTAAAAGTAATTGATTTTTATAATGGGGTTTAGCTGCTTTTCACTGCTGTGTTTATGTCACTTTACACCCAGTTGACTCACTTACAGAGAGATATCAATACATAGGTTTTAAGATTCTTACTAGTCAGATATATTCTTGGGCTGTGAATAGGGGGTGTTGAGTCCAATTCACTGAGCAAGGAGTAGGTCTTGTCTATTACATATTGGGTTTATGGAACGGTATCTGAGCTAATTTGAAACCCTTGTTTTATGCATCACCCCACCTCATCTTTCCCGTTAAGCAGCCATAGGGTGTTTCTGAAAGTGTGACTCTGTTCTGTTTTGTAATTCAGTTCAAGGGTAGCGGTTTTTGCATTCCCTTTATAAGTGATATCTTATGATAAGTGTCTTTTTCTGTGTGACTTATTTCACTTAGAATCGTCGTACCTAAATCCACTCATCATGCTGCTAGTAGCCTTATGACGTTGATTTCATGGCTGAGTGATATTGCATTGTACATAAGGACCACAACTTCTTTATCCATTTTTCTCTTTCCTGGGATATTTAAGGTGTAACGAAGTGGAGGTTCTTGTCAACAGAGCAGCCCTAAACGTTGGGGTGCCTGTGTCTTGCTGATTTTTACTTTTCCCAATTAATACACCCATGAGTGGAAGTGCCCTATGCTCTCTAAGCTGAGTTTTTTAGATGTTTCAGGACACACCGTACACTTCTCCAGAGTGGCTGTTGGCAATTTACATCCCGCCCATCAGCGTAGCAAGGCTCCCATTTCTCCATGGTCTGTCCTGCATTTCTGGTTTTGACACTTTTTCAGCATGGCCCTTTTGACCGATGGGACGCGAGACTTCTTTGTAGCGCTGATTTCCCTTTCCAGGTTGCTTGGTTGGCCAAAAAGGGCGTATGCGTTTTTTCCTGAATATATTCAGGAAAAAACGCATACGCCCTTTTTGGCCAAGGGCATCATTGTCGAGGTTTTGCCGCTTTTCCTGTGCTTTAAAGGCGATTCGAATCTCCCTCCTGAAATCTGTTTCCTGCAATTCTGCCTTGCTTTCAAATCCTCTTCGTTGCCTTCCCACAATATATTTGTGGACGAGAGTGATCATTTATAAGTCTGCAGGTTTGTGAATTGCAGTGCCCCTGAGCTCCATTTTTCAACTCGCTTTCTTGGGAGCTGGCCGCAAAAGCGCAGGATTGCTTCAGGCCCTATTCTGGCCCCGGGCGGCAGGCTGAGCCTGTGCTTAATTCTTCTTCCTGATGGGAAAATAGAGTTAACTGTGCCTGTCCCAACACCTAGAGTTAGTCTCTCATTGGTTCCCCCTCTTCCCGTTCATCCTCAGGACAAATTGCAACCTGTACGGAACAGGAGGTTAAAGGTGCTGATTCTCCAAGGAGGGAGATTGCTAGTAAAGCGGCTGGAATGGCGAACCCGAGCACAAGGACATGAGAAATGAGGTGCGTTTTAGAAACCTTTCCCGATCACACGGTGTACCATCTTCTGGGTTTCTCATGCATGTTTTCGATGTAGGAAGATGCCCTTGAACCTGGAGATTTGGGACCCATGCGATGGGTACCACGCAGTATTACTTTAAAGGGTCTGCGTTTGCTCACCCGACCTCACCAAACCTCTCAGCCCCAAGAGTGTCCACCCTTATGTCTCAATCAGCTGTGGGTCTAGATATGGTCAATCCAGGTGGCATCACAGCCCCTGAACGAATTTTGTAAGAATTTCTCTCTCTTTCACTTTCTTTGTTTCACGGGTTTGTAAAAGTAATTGATTTTTATAATGGGGTTTAGCTGCTTTTCACTGCTGTGTTTATGTCACTTTACACCCACTTGACTCACTTACAGAGAGATATCAATACATAGGTTTTAAGATTCTTACTAGTCAGATATATTCTTGGGCGGTGAATAGGGGGTGTTGAGTCCAATTCACTGAGCAAGGAGTAGGTCTTGTCTGTTACATATTGGGTTTATGGAACGGTATCTTAGGTAATTTGATACCCTTGTTTTATGCATCACCCCACCTCACCTTTCCCGTTAAGCAGCCATAGTGTGTTTCTGAAAGTGTGACTTTGTTCTGTTTTGTAATTCAGTTCAAGGGTAGCGGTTTTTGCATTCCCTCTATAAGTGATATCTTATGATAAGTGTCTTTTTCTGTGTGACTTATTTCACTTAGAATCGTCGTACCTAAATCCACTCATTATGCTGCTAGTAGCCTTATGACGTTGATTTCATCGCTGAGTGATATTGCATTGTACATAAGGACCACAACTTCTTTATCCATTTTTCTCTTTCCTGGGATATTTAAGGTGTAACGAAGTGGAGGTTCTTGTCAACAGAGCAGCCCTAAACGTTGGGGTGCCTGTGTCTTGCTGATTTTTACTTTTCCCAATTAATACACCCATGAGTGGAAGTGCCCTATGCTCTCTAAGCTGAGTTTTGTAGATGTTTCAGGACACACCGTACACTTCTCCAGAGTGGCTGTTGGCAATTTACATCCCGCCCATCAGCGTAGCAAGGCTCCCGTTTCTCCATGGTCTGTCCTGCATTTCTGGTTTTGACACTTTTTCAGCATGGCCCTTTTGACCGATGGGACGCGAGACTTCTTTGTAGCGCTGATTTCCCTTTCCAGGTTGCTTGGTTGGCCAAAAAGGGCGTATGCGTTTTTTCCTGAATATATTCAGGAAAAAACGCATACGCCCTTTTTGGCCAAGGGCATCATTGTCGAGGTTTTGCCGCTTTTCCTGTGCTTTAAAGGCGATTCGAATCTCCCTCCTGAAATCTGTTTCCTGCAATTCTGCCTTGCTTTCAAATCCTCTTCGTTGCCTTCCCTCAATATATTTGTGGACGAGAGTGATCATTTATAAGTCTGCAGGTTTGTGAATTGCAGTGCCCCTGAGCTCCATTTTTCAACTCGCTTTCTTGGGAGCTGGCCGCAAAAGCGCAGGATTGCTTCAGGCCCTATTCTGGCCCCGGGCGGCAGGCTGAGCCTGTGCTTAATTCTTCTTCCTGAGGGGAAAATAGAGTTAACTGTGCCTGTCCCAACACCTAGAGTTAGTCTCTCATTGGTTCCCCCTCTTCCCGTTCATCCTCAGGACAAATTGCAACCTGTACGGAACAGGAGGTTAAAGGTGCTGATTCTCCAAGGAGGGAGATTGCTAGTAAAGCGGCTGGAATGGCGAACCCGAGCACAAGGACATGAGAAATGAGGTGCGTTTTAGAAACCTTTCCCGATCACACAGTGTACCATCTTCTGGGTTTCTCATGCATGTTTTCGATGTAGGAAGATGCCTTTGAACCTGGAGATTTGGGAGCCATGGGATGGGTACCACGCAGTATTACTTTAAAGGGTCTGCGTTTGCTCACCCGACCTCACCAAACCTCTCAGCCCCAAGAGTGTCCACCCTTATGTCTCAATCAGCTGTGGGTCTAGATATGGTCAATCCAGGTGGCATCACAGCCCCTGAACGAATATTGTAAGAATTTCTCTCTCTTTCACTGTCTTTGTTTCACGGGTTTGTAAAAGTAATTGATTTTTATAATGGGGTTTAGCTGCTTTTCACTGCTGTGTTTATGTCACTTTACACCCACTTGACTCACTTACAGAGAGATATCAATACATAGGTTTTAAGATTCTTACTAGTCAGATATATTCTTGGGCGGTGAATAGGGGGTGTTGAGTCCAATTCACTGAGCAAGGAGTAGGTCTTGTCTATTACATATTGGGTTTATGGAACGGTATCTGAGCTAATTTGAAACCCTTGTTTTATGCATCACCCCACCTCATCTTTCCCGTTAAGCAGCCATAGTGTGTTTCTGAAAGTGTGACTCTGTTCTGTTTTGTAATTCAGTTCAAGGGTAGCGGTTTTTGCATTCCCTCTATAAGTGATATCTTATGATAAGTGTATTTTTCTGTGTGACTTATTTCACTTAGAATCGTCGTACCTAAATCCACTCATCATGCTGCTAGTAGCCTTATGACGTTGATTTCATGGCTGAGTGATATTGCATTGTACATAAGGACCACAACTTCTTTATCCATTTTTCTCTTTCCTGGGATATTTAAGGTGTAACGAAGTGGAGGTTCTTGTCAACAGAGCAGCCCTAAACTTTGGGGTGCCTGTGTCTTGTTGAATTTTAGTTTTCCCAATTTATACACCCATGAGTGGAAGTGCCCTAAGCTCTCTAAGCTGAGTTTTTTAGATGTTTCAGGACACACCGTACACTTCTCCAGAGTGGCTGTTGGCAATTTAAATCCCGCCCATCAGCGTAGCAAGGCTCCCGTTTCTCCATGGTCTGTCCTGCATTTCTGGTTTTGACACTTTTTCAGCATGGCCCTTTTGACCGATGGGACGCGAGACTTCTTTGTAGCGCTGATTTCCCTTTCCAGGTTGCTTGGTTGGCCAAAAAGGGCGTATGCGTTTTTTCCTGAATATATTCAGGAAAAAACGCATACGCCCTTTTTGGCCAAGGGCATCATTGTCGAGGTTTTTGCCGCTTTTCCTGTGCTTTAAAGGCGATTCGAATCTCCCTCCTGAAATCTGTTTCCGGCAATTCTGCCTTGCTTTCAAATCCTCTTCGTTGCCTTCCCTCAATATATTTGTGGACGAGAGTGATTATTTATAAGTCTGCAGGTTTGTGAATTGCAGTGCCCCTGAGCTCCATTTTTCAAATCGCTTTCTTGGGAGCTAGCCGCAAAAGCGCAGGATTGCTTCAGGCCCTATTCTGGTCCCGGGCGGCAGGCTGAGCCTGTGCTTAATTCTTCTTCCTGATGGGAAAATAGAGTTACCTGTGCCTGTCCCAACACCTAGAGCTAGTCTCTCATTGGTTCCCCCTCATCCCGTTCATCCTCAGGACAAATTGCAACCTGTACGGAACATGAGGTTAAAGGTGCTGATTCTCCAAGGAGGGAGATTGCTAGTAAAGCGGCTGGAATGGCGAACCCGAGCACAAGGACATGAGAAATGAGGTGCGTTTTAGAAACCTTTCCCGATCACACGGTGTACCATCTTCTGGGTTTCTCATGCATGTTTTCGATGCAGGAAGACGCCCTTGAACCTGGAGATTTGGGACCCATGCGATGGGTACCACGCAGTATTACTGTAAAGGGTCTGCGTTTGCTCACCCGACCTCACCAAACCTCTCAGCCCCAAGAGTGTCCACCCTTATGTCTCAATCAGCTGTGGGTCTAGATATGGTCAATCCAGGTGGCATCACCGCCACTGAACGAATTTTGTAAGAATTTCTCTCACTTTCACTGTCTTTGTTTCACAGGTTTGTAAAAGTAATTGATTTTTATAATGGGGTTTAGCTGCTTTTCACTGCTGTGTTTATGTCACTTTACACCCACTTGACTCACTTACAGAGAGATATCAATACATAGGTTTTAAGATTCTTACTAGTCAGATATATTCTTGGGCCGTGAATAGGGAGTGTTGAGTCCAATTCACTGAGGAAGGAGTAGGTCTTGTCTATTACATATTGGGTTTATGCAACAGTATCTGAGCTAATTTGAAACCCTTGTTTTATGCATCACCCCACCTCACCTTTTCCGTTAAGCAGCCATAGTGTGTTTCTGAAAGTGTGACTCTGTTCTGTTTTGTAATTCAGTTCAAGGGTGGCGGTTTTTGCATTCCCTCTATAAGTGATATCTTATGATAAGGGTCTTTTTCTGTGTGATTTATTTCACTTAGAATCGTCGTACCTAAATCCACTCATCATGCTGCTACTAGCCTTATGACGTTGATTTCATGGCTGAGTGATATTGCATTGTACATAAGGACCACAACTTCTTTATCCATTTTTCTCTTTCCTGGGATATTTAAGGTGTAACGAAGTGGAGGTTCTTGTCAACAGAGCAGCCCTAAACTTTGGGGTGCCTGTGTCTTGTTGAATTTTAGTTTTCCCAATTTATACACCCATGAGTGGAAGTGCCCTAAGCTCTCTAAGCTGAGTTTTTTAGATGTTTCAGGACACACCGTACACTTCTCCAGAGTGGCTGTTGGCAATTTAAATCCCGCCCATCAGCGTAGCAAGGCTCCCGTTTCTCCATGGTCTGTCCTGCATTTCTGGTTTTGACACTTTTTCAGCATGGCCCTTTTGACCGATGGGACGCGAGACTTCTTTGTAGCGCTGATTTCCCTTTCCAGGTTGCTTGGTTGGCCAAAAAGGGCGTATGCGTTTTTTCCTGAATATATTCAGGAAAAAACGCATACGCCCTTTTTGGCCAAGGGCATCATTGTCGAGGTTTTTGCCGCTTTTCCTGTGCTTTAAAGGCGATTCGAATCTCCCTCCTGAAATCTGTTTCCGGCAATTCTGCCTTGCTTTCAAATCCTCTTCGTTGCCTTCCCTCAATATATTTGTGGACGAGAGTGATTATTTATAAGTCTGCAGGTTTGTGAATTGCAGTGCCCCTGAGCTCCATTTTTCAACTCGCTTTCTTGGGAGCTAGCCGCAAAAGCGCAGGATTGCTTCAGGCCCTATTCTGGTCCCGGGCGGCAGGCTGAGCCTGTGCTTAATTCTTCTTCCTGATGGGAAAATAGAGTTACCTGTGCCTGTCCCAACACCTAGAGCTAGTCTCTCATTGGTTCCCCCTCATCCCGTTCATCCTCAGGACAAATTGCAACCTGTACGGAACAGGAGGTTAAAGGTGCTGATTCTCCAAGGAGGGAGATTGCTAGTAAAGCGGCTGGAATGGCGAACCCGAGCACAAGGACATGAGAAATGAGGTGCGTTTTAGAAACCTTTCCCGATCACACGGTGTACCATCTTCTGGGTTTCTCATGCATGTTTTCGATGCAGGAAGACGCCCTTGAACCTGGAGATTTGGGACCCATGCGATGGGTACCACGCAGTATTACTGTAAAGGGTCTGCGTTTGCTCACCCGACCTCACCAAACCTCTCAGCCCCAAGAGTGTCCACCCTTATGTCTCAATCAGCTGTGGGTCTAGATATGGTCAATCCAGGTGGCATCACCGCCACTGAACGAATTTTGTAAGAATTTCTCTCACTTTCACTGTCTTTGTTTCACAGGTTTGTAAAAGTAATTGATTTTTATAATGGGGTTTAGCTGCTTTTCACTGCTGTGTTTATGTCACTTTACACCCACTTGACTCACTTACAGAGAGATATCAATACATAGGTTTTAAGATTCTTACTAGTCAGATATATTCTTGGGCCGTGAATAGGGAGTGTTGAGTCCAATTCACTGAGGAAGGAGTAGGTCTTGTCTATTACATATTGGGTTTATGCAACAGTATCTGAGCTAATTTGAAACCCTTGTTTTATGCATCACCCCACCTCACCTTTTCCGTTAAGCAGCCATAGTGTGTTTCTGAAAGTGTGACTCTGTTCTGTTTTGTAATTCAGTTCAAGGGTGGCGGTTTTTGCATTCCCTCTATAAGTGATATCTTATGATAAGGGTCTTTTTCTGTGTGATTTATTTCACTTAGAATCGTCGTACCTAAATCCACTCATCATGCTGCTACTAGCCTTATGACGTTGATTTCATGGCTGAGTGATATTGCATTGTACATAAGGACCACAACTTCTTTATCCATTTTTCTCTTTCCTGGGATATTTAAGGTGTAACGAAGTGGAGGTTCTTGTCAACAGAGCAGCCCTAAACTTTGGGGTGCCTGTGTCTTGTTGAATTTTAGTTTTCCCAATTTATACACCCATGAGTGGAAGTGCCCTAAGCTCTCTAAGCTGAGTTTTTTAGATGTTTCAGGACACACCGTACACTTCTCCAGAGTGGCTGTTGGCAATTTAAATCCCGCCCATCAGCGTAGCAAGGCTCCCGTTTCTCCATGGTCTGTCCTGCATTTCTGGTTTTGACACTTTTTCAGCATGGCCCTTTTGACCGATGGGACGCGAGACTTCTTTGTAGCGCTGATTTCCCTTTCCAGGTTGCTTGGTTGGCCAAAAAGGGCGTATGCGTTTTTTCCTGAATATATTCAGGAAAAAACGCATACGCCCTTTTTGGCCAAGGGCATCATTGTCGAGGTTTTTGCCGCTTTTCCTGTGCTTTAAAGGCGATTCGAATCTCCCTCCTGAAATCTGTTTCCGGCAATTCTGCCTTGCTTTCAAATCCTCTTCGTTGCCTTCCCTCAATATATTTGTGGACGAGAGTGATTATTTATAAGTCTGCAGGTTTGTGAATTGCAGTGCCCCTGAGCTCCATTTTTCAACTCGCTTTCTTGGGAGCTAGCCGCAAAAGCGCAGGATTGCTTCAGGCCCTATTCTGGTCCCGGGCGGCAGGCTGAGCCTGTGCTTAATTCTTCTTCCTGATGGGAAAATAGAGTTACCTGTGCCTGTCCCAACACCTAGAGCTAGTCTCTCATTGGTTCCCCCTCATCCCGTTCATCCTCAGGACAAATTGCAACCTGTACGGAACAGGAGGTTAAAGGTGCTGATTCTCCAAGGAGGGAGATTGCTAGTAAAGCGGCTGGAATGGCGAACCCGAGCACAAGGACATGAGAAATGAGGTGCGTTTTAGAAACCTTTCCCGATCACACGGTGTACCATCTTCTGGGTTTCTCATGCATGTTTTCGATGCAGGAAGACGCCCTTGAACCTGGAGATTTGGGACCCATGCGATGGGTACCACGCAGTATTACTGTAAAGGGTCTGCGTTTGCTCACCCGACCTCACCAAACCTCTCAGCCCCAAGAGTGTCCACCCTTATGTCTCAATCAGCTGTGGGTCTAGATATGGTCAATCCAGGTGGCATCACCGCCACTGAACGAATTTTGTAAGAATTTCTCTCACTTTCACTGTCTTTGTTTCACAGGTTTGTAAAAGTAATTGATTTTTATAATGGGGTTTAGCTGCTTTTCACTGCTGTGTTTATGTCACTTTACACCCACTTGACTCACTTACAGAGAGATATCAATACATAGGTTTTAAGATTCTTACTAGTCAGATATATTCTTGGGCGGTGAATAGGGGGTGTTGAGTCCAATTCACTGAGCAAGGAGTAGGTCTTGTCTGTTACATATTGGGTTTATGGAACGGTATCTTAGGTAATTTGATACCCTTGTTTTATGCATCACCCCACCTCACCTTTCCCGTTAAGGAGCCATAGTGTGTTTCTGAAAGTGTGACTTTGTTCTGTTTTGTAATTCAGTTCAAGGGTAGCGGTTTTTGCATTCCCTCTATAAGTGATATCTTATGATAAGTGTCTTTTTCTGTGTGACTTATTTCACTTAGAATCGTCGTACCTAAATCCACTCATTATGCTGCTAGTAGCCTTATGACGTTGATTTCATCGCTGAGTGATATTGCATTGTACATAAGGACCACAACTTCTTTATCCATTTTTCTCTTTCCTGGGATATTTAAGGTGTAACGAAGTGGAGGTTCTTGTCAACAGAGCAGCCCTAAACGTTGGGGTGCCTGTGTCTTGCTGATTTTTAGTTTTCCCAATTTATACACCCATGAGTGGAAGTGCCCTATGCTCTCTAAGCTGAGTTTTTTAGATGTTTCCGGACACACCGTACACTTCTCCAGAGTGGCTGTTGGCAATTTACATCCCACCCATCAGCGTAGCAAGGCTCCCGTTTCTCCATGGTCTGTCCTGCATTTCTGGTTTTGACACTTTTTCAGCATGGCCCTTTTGACCGATGGGACGCGAGACTTCTTTGTAGCGCTGATTTGCCTTTCCAGGTTGCTTGGTTGGCCAAAAAGGGCGTATGCGTTTTTTCCTGAATATATTCAGGAAAAAACGCATACGCCCTTTTTGGCCAAGGGCATCATTGTCGAGGTTTTGCCGCTTTTCCTGTGCTTTAAAGGCGATTCGAATCTCCCTCCTGAAATCTGTTTCCTGCAATTCTGCCTTGCTTTCAAATCCTCTTCGTTGCCTTCCCTCAATATATTTGTGGACGAGAGTGATCATTTATAAGTCTGCAGGTTTGTGAATTGCAGTGCCCCTGAGCTCCATTTTTCAACTCGCTTTCTTGGGATCTGGCCGCAAAAGCGCAGGATTGCTTCAGGCCCTATTCTTGTTCCGGGCGGCAGGCTGAGCCTGTGCTTAATTCTTCTCCCTGATGGGAAAATATAGTTACCTGTGCCTGTCCCAACACCTAGAGCTAGTCTCTCATTGTTTCCCCCTCTTCCCGTTCATCCTCAGGACAAATTGCAACCTGTACGGAACAGGAGGTTAAAGGTGCTGATTCTCCAAGGAGGGAGATTGCTAGTAAAGTGGCTGGAATGGCGAACCCGAGCACAAGGACATGAGAAATGAGGTGCGTTTTAGAAACCTTTCCCGATCACACGGTGTAGCGTCTTCTGGGTTTCTCATGCATGTTTTCGATGTAGGATGATGCCCTTGAACCTGGAGATTTGGGAACCATGGGATGGGTACCACGCAGTATTACTTTAAAGGGTCTGCGTTTGCTCTCCCAACCTCACCAAACCTCTCAGCCCCAAGAGTGTCCACCCTTATGTCTCAATCAGCGGTGGGTCTAGATATGGTCAATCCAGGTGGCATCACAGCCCCTGAACGAATTTCGTAAGAATTTCTCTCTCTTTCACTGTCTTTGTTTCACAGGTTTGTAAAAGTAAATGATTTTTATAATGGGGTTTAACTGCTTTTCACTGCTGTGTTTATGTCACTTTACACCCACTTGACTCACTTACAGAGAGATATCAATACATAGGTTTTAAGATTCTTACTAGTCAGATATATTCTTGGGCCGTGAATAGGGAGTGTTGAGTCCAATTCACTGAGCAAGGAGTAGGTCTTGTCTATTACATATTGGGTTTATGGAACGGTATCTGAGCTAATTTGAAACCCTTGTTTTATGCATCACCCCACCTCACCTTTTCCGTTAAGCAGCCATAGTGTGTTTCTGAAAGTGTGACTCTGTTCTGTTTTGTAATTCAGTTCAAGGGTAGCGGTTTTTGCATTCCCTCTATAAGTGATATCTTATGATAAGGGTCTTTTTCTGTGTGACTTATTTCACTTAGAATCGTCGTACCTAAATCCACTCATCATGCTGCTACTAGCCTTATGACGTTGATTTCATGGCTGAGTGATATTGCATTGTACATAAGGACCACAACTTCTTTATCCATTTTTCTCTTTCCTGGGATATTTAAGGTGTAACGAAGTGGATGTTCTCGTCAACAGAGCAGCCCTAAACTTAGGGGTGCCTGTGTCTTGCTGATTTTTAGTTTTCCCAATTTATACACCCATGAGTGGAAGTGCCCTATGCTCTCTAAGCTGAGTTTTTTAGATGTTTCAGGACACACCGTACACTTCTCCAGAGTGGCTGTTGGCAATTTACATCCCGCCCATCAGCGTAGCAAGGCTCCCGTTTCTCCATGGTCTGTCCTGCATTTCTGGTTTTGACACTTTTTCAGCATGGCCCTTTTGACCGATGGGACGTGAGACTTCTTTGTAGCACTGATTTCCCTTTCCAGGTTGCTTGGTTGGCCAAAAAGGGCGTATGCGTTTTTTCCTGAATATATTCAGGAAAAAACGCATACGCCCTTTTTGGCCAAGGGCATCATTGTCGAGGTTTTGCCGCTTTTCCTGTGCTTTAAAGGCGATTTGAATCTCCCTCCTGAAATCTGTTTCCTGCAATTCTGCCTTGCTTTCAAATCCTCTTCGTTGCCTTCCCTCAATATATTTGTGGACGAGAGTGATCATTTATAAGTCTGCAGGTTTGTGAATTGCAGTGCCCCTGAGCTCCATTTTTCAACTCGCTTTCTTGGGAGCTGGCCGCAAAAGCGCAGTATTGCTCCAGGCCCTATTCTGGTCCCGGGCGGCAGGCTGAGCCTGTGCTTAATTCTTCTTCCTGATGGGAAAATAGAGTTACCTGTGCCTGTCCCAACACCTAGAGCTAGTCTCTCATTGGTTCCCCCTCTTCCCGTTCATCCTCAGGACAAATTGCAACCTGTACGGAACAGGAGGTTAAAGGTGCTGATTCTCCAAGGAGGGAGATTGCTAGTAAAGCGGCTGGAATGGCGAACCCGAGCACAAGGACATGAGAAATGAGGTGCGTTTTGAAACCTTTCCCGATCACACGGTGTACCATCTTCTGGGTTTCTCATGCATGTTTTCGATGCAGGAAGATGCCCTTGAACCTGGAGATTTGGGACCCATGGGATGGGTACCACGCAGTATTACTGTAAAGGGTCTGCGTTTGCTCACCCGACCTCACCAAACCTCTCAGCCCCAAGAGTGTCCACCCTTATGTCTCAATCAGCTGTGGGTCTAGATATGGTCAATCCAGGTGGCATCACCGCCCCTGAACGAATTTTGTAAGAATTTCTCTCACTTTCACTGTCTTTGTTTCACAGGTTTGTAAAAGTAATTGATTTTTATAATGGGGTTTAGCTGCTTTTCACTGCTGTGTTTATGTCACTTTACACCCACTTGACTCACTTACAGAGAGATATCAATACATAGGTTTTAAGATTCTTACTAGTCAGATATATTCTTGGGCCGTGAATAGGGAGTGTTGAGTCCAATTCACTGAGGAAGGAGTAGGTCTTGTCTATTACATATTGGGTTTATGCAACAGTATCTGAGCTAATTTGAAACCCTTGTTTTATGCATCACCCCACCTCACCTTTTCCGTTAAGCAGCCATAGTGTGTTTCTGAAAGTGTGACTTTGTTCTGTTTTGTAATTCAGTTCAAGGGTGGCGGTTTTTGCATTCCCTCTATAAGTGATATCTTATGATAAGGGTCTTTTTCTGTGTGATTTATTTCACTTAGAATCGTCGTACCTAAATCCACTCATCATGCTGCTACTAGCCTTATGACGTTGATTTCATGGCTGAGTGATATTGCATTGTACATAAGGACCACAACTTCTTTATCCATTTTTCTCTTTCCTGGGATATTTAAGGTGTAACGAAGTGGAGGTTCTTGTCAACAGAGCAGCCCTAAACGTTGGGGTGCCTGTGTCTTGCTGATTTTTAGTTTTCCCAATTTATACACCCATGAGTGGAAGTGCCCTATGCTCTGTAAGCTGAGTTTTTTAGATGTTTCAGGACACACCGTACACTTCTCCAGAGTGGCTGTTGGCAATTTACATCCCGCCCATCAGCGTAGCAAGTCTCCCGTTTCTCCATGGTCTGTCCTGCATTTCTGGTTTTGACACTTTTTCAGCATGGCCCTTTTGACCGATGGGACGTGAGACTTCTTTGTAGCACTGATTTCCCTTTCCAGGTTGCTTGGTTGGCCAAAAAGGGCGTATGCGTTTTTTCCTGAATATATTCAGGAAAAAACGCATACGCCCTTTTTGGCCAAGGGCATCATTGTCGAGGTTTTGCCGCTTTTCCTGTGCTTTAAAGGCGATTTGAATCTCCCTCCTGAAATCTGTTTCCTGCAATTCTGCCTTGCTTTCAAATCCTCTTCGTTGCCTTCCCTCAATATATTTGTGGACGAGAGTGATCATTTATAAGTCTGCAGGTTTGTGAATTGCAGTGCCCCTGAGCTCCATTTTTCAACTCGCTTTCTTGGGAGCTGGCCGCAAAAGCTCAGTATTGCTCCAGGCCCTATTCTGGTCCCGGGCGGCAGGCTGAGCCTGTGCTTAATTCTTCTTCCTGATGGGAAAATAGAGTTACCTGTGCCTGTCCCAACACCTAGAGCTAGTCTCTCATTGGTTCCCCCTCTTCCCGTTCATCCTCAGGACAAATTGCAACCTGTACGGAACAGGAGGTTAAAGGTGCTGATTCTCCAAGGAGGGAGATTGCTAGTAAAGCGGCTGGAATGGCGAACCCGAGCACAAGGACATGAGAAATGAGGTGCGTTTTAGAAACCTTTCCCGATCACACGGTGTAGCGTCTTCTGGGTTTCTCATGCATGTTTTCGATGTAGGATGATGCCCTTGAACCTGGAGATTTGGGAACCATGGGATGGGTACCACGCAGTATTACTTTAAAGGGTCTGCGTTTACTCACCCAACCTCACCAAACCTCTCAGCCCCAAGAGTGTCCACCCTTATGTCTCAATCAGCTGTGGGTCTAGATATGGTCAATCCAGGTGGCATCACAGCCCCTGAAAGAATTTCGTAAGAATTTCTCTCTCTTTCACTGTCTTTGTTTCACAGGTTTGTAAAAGTAAATGATTTTTATAATGGGGTTTAACTGCTTTTCACTGCTGTGTTTATGTCACTTTACACCCACTTGACTCACTTACAGAGAGATATCAATACATAGGTTTTAAGATTCTTACTAGTCAGATATATTCTTGGGCCGTGAATAGGGAGTGTTGAGTCCAATTCACTGAGCAAGGAGTAGGTCTTGTCTATTACATATTGGGTTTATACAACAGTATCTGAGCTAATTTGAAACCCTTGTTTTATGCATCACCCCACCTCACCTTTCCCGTTAAGCAGCCATGGTGTGTTTCTGAAAGTGTGACTCTGTTCTGTTTTGTAATTCAGTTCAAGGGTAGCGGTTTTTGCATTCCCTCTATAAGTGATATCTTATGATAAGTGTCTTTTTCTGTGTGACTTATTTCACTTAGAATCGTCGTACCTAAATCCACTCATCATGCTGCTACTAGCCTTATGACGTTGATTTCATGGCTGAGTGATATTGCATTGTACATAAGGACCACAACTTCTTTATCCATTTTTCTCTTTCCTGGGATATTTAAGGTGTAACGAAGTGGATGTTCTCGTCAACAGAGCAGCCCTAAACTTAGGGGTGCCTGTGTCTTGCTGATTTTTAGTTTTCCCGATTTATACACCCATGAGTGGAAGTGCCCTATGCTCTCTAAGCTGAGTTTTTTAGATGTTTCAGGACACACCGTACACTTCTCCAGAGTGGCTGTTGGCAATTTACATCCCGCCCATCAGCGTAGCAAGGCTCCCGTTTCTCCATGGTCTGTCCTGCATTTCTGGTTTTGACACTTTTTCAGCATGGCCCTTTTTTTTTGTTGTTGTTTTGTTTTTTTTTTTTTTTTATGGAACTCTTTTGTTTTTCTTTTTTTTTTTTCACACACACACACTGTATTTTATTTTTACAAGAGATAAATAGACTGACACCAAGCATTGTACATGGATGACCACAACAAAAGCAACAATGATTGCAATTACCAAACATGAAACACACTCATACTATGTCATAATATTGACATTCAGTCCAGTAATCCTCCACTGTAACAGCTCCTTTACTTTGCAGTGAAAATTGATTTGTATATCCTTTGCCTCTGAGTCCTTGTGGGATTTTTTTTTTTAATTCAGACAGAAAGTCACAAAAATTATACTCATCCTCATCAGTTCACTCAGTCCCATGTAATTAATTGTTTTTTTTCATCTTGATCTTTTGTTAGCACTTTTATGAGTTCATCAGTTTTTCATCAGAGTTCTGAATGCTTATTCATTCAGTTCAGCAGTACAGTCAGTTACCAGAAACCTGTACTTGTCAGAGTCTTTTCCATGAATTTCTTGAAGATGAAACCCTTTTATAGGAACATATTTGCAAAATCATCAGAGTACACCCAGAACTGTCTGTAAATGACAAAAGACTTAAAAATGACCACGGTAAAAGATTTGATGAAAGTTCATAATAATGCAGTTGACAAGAAAATTAGTTATTTCTGAGATATACATTTTAAAGTAATAACTAGGATTATTACTTATAACATTATACCAGAACATATAAGATTTTTAGAAATTTCATGTAATGTCTGAAACATTTATATTAACATATTTCCATACATATTTCCATACAAATACAAATATAAGATTTTTAGAAATTTCATGTAATGTCTGAAACCTTTATATTAACATATTTCCATACATATTTCCATACAAATACAAATATAAGATTTTTAGGAATTTCATGTAATGTCTGAAACATTTATATTAACATATTTCCATACAAATAACCCAATGAAAGTTTAGTATTAGTTGTTTTGTTTGTTTTGTTATACTGCAGGTTCTTATTAGGCATCAATTTTATACATATCAGTGTATACATGTCAATCCCAATCGCCCAATTCAGCACACCACCATCCCCACCTCACCGCAGTTTTCCCCCCTTGGTGTCCATATGTCCATTCTCTACATCTGTGTCTCAACTTCTGCCCTGCAAACTGGCTCATCTGTATCATTTTTCTAGGTTCCACATACATGCATTAATATATGATATTTGTTTTTCTCTTTCTGACTTACTTCACTCTGTATGACAGTCTCTAGATCCATCCACGTCTCAACAAATGACTCAATTTCGTTCCTTTTTATGGCTGAGTAATATTCCATTGTATATATGTACCACATCTTCTTTATCCATTCGTCTGTTGATGGGCATTTAGGTTGCTTCCATGACCTGGCTATTGTAAACAGTGCTGCAATGAACATTCGGGTGCATGTGTCTTTTTGAATTACGGTTTTCTCTGGGTATATGCCCAGTAGTGGGATTGCTGGGTCATATGGTAATTCTATTTTTAGTTTTTTAAGGAACCTCCATATTGTTCTCCAGAGTGGCTGTGTCAATTTACATTCCCACCAACAGTGCAAGAGGGTTCCCTTTTCTCCACACCCTCTCCAGCATTTGTTGTTTGTAGATTTTCTGATGATCCCCATTCTAACAGGAGTGAGGTGATACCTCATTGTAGTTTTGATTTGCATTTCTCTAATAATTAGTGATGTTGAGCAGCTTTTCATGTGCTTCGTGGCCGTCTGTATGTCTTCTTTGGAGAAATGTCTATTTAGGTCTTCTGCCCATTTTTGGATTGGGGTGTTTGTTTCTTTGATATTGAGCTGAATGAGCTGTTTATATATTTTGGAGATTAATCCTTTGTCCGTTGATTCATTTGCAAATATTTTCTCCCATTCTGAGGGTTGTCTTTTCGTCTTGTTTATGGTTTCCTTTGCTGTGCAAAAGCTTTGAAGTTTCATTAGGTCCCACTTGTTTATTTTTGTTTTTATTTCCATTACTCTAGGAGGTGGATCAAAAAAGATCTTGCTGTGATTTATGTCAAAGAGTGTTCTTCCTATGTTTTCCTCTAAGAGTTTTATAGTGTCCAGTCTTATATTTAGGTCTCTAATCCATTTTGAGTTTATTTTTGTGTATGGTGTTAGGGAGTATTCTAATTTCATTCTTTTACATGTAGCTGTCCAGTTTTCCCAGCACCACTTATTGAAGAGACTGTCTTTTCTCCATTGTATATCTTTGCCTCCTTTGTCATAGATTAGTTGACCATAGGTGCGTGGGTTAATCTCTGGGCTTTCTATCTTGTTCCATTGATCTATGTTTCTGTTTTTGTGCCAGTACCATATTGTCTTGATTACTGTAGCTTTGTAGTATAGTCTGAAGTCAGGGAGTCTGATTCCTCCAGCTCCATTTTTTTGCCTCAAGACTGCTTTGGCTATTCGGGGTCTTTTGTGTCTCCATACAAATTTTAAGATGATTTGTTCTAGCTCCGTAAAAAATGCCATTGGTAATTTGATAGGGATTGCATTGAATCTGTAGATTGCTTTGGGTAGTATACTCATTTTCACAATGTTGATTCTTCCAATCCAAGAACATGGTATATCTCTCCATCTGTTGGTATCATCTTTAATTTCCTTCATCAGTGTCTTATAGTTTTCTGCATACAGGTCTTTTGTCTCCCTAGGTAGGTTTATTCCTAGGTATTTTATTATTTTTGTTGCAATGGTAAATGGGAGTGTTTCCATAATTTCTCTTTCAGATTTTTCATCATTAGTGTATAGGAATGCAAGAGTTTTCTGTGCATTAATTTTGTATCCTGCAACTTTACCATATTCATTAATTAGCTCTAGCAGTTTTCTGGTGGCAGTTTTAGGATTCTCTATGTATAGTATCATGTCATCCGCAAACAGTGACAGTTTTACTTCCTCTTTTCCAATTTGTATTCCTTTTATTTCTTTTTCTTCTCTGATTGCCGTGGCTAGGACTTCCAGAACTATGTTGAATAATAGTGGTGAGAGTGGACATCCTTGTCTCGTTCCTGATCTTAGAGGAAATGCTTTCAGTTTTTCACCATTGAGAA
Organism: Balaenoptera physalus; assembly: GCF_965194825.1. NCBI lineage: Eukaryota > Metazoa > Chordata > Mammalia > Artiodactyla > Balaenopteridae > Balaenoptera > Balaenoptera physalus. The sequence goes on along the minus strand of NW_028125981.1, from coordinate 120,414 downwards.
TGATGTTTGCTGTGGGTTTGTCATATATGGCCTTTATTATGTTGAGGTAGGTTCCCTCTATGCCCACTTTCTGGAGAGTTTTTATCATAAATGGGTGTTGAATTTTGTCAAAAGCTTTTTCTGCATCTATTGAGATGATCATATGGTTTTTCTTCTTCAATTTGTTAATATGGTGTATCACATTGATTGATTTGCGTATATTGAAGAATCCTTGCATCCCTGGGATAAATCCCACTTGATCGTGGTGTATGATCCTTTTAATGTGTTGTTGGATTCTGTTTGCTAGTATTTTGTTGAGGATTTTTGCATCTATATTCATCAGTGATATTGGTCTGTAATTTTCTTTTTTTGTAGTGTCTTTGTCTGGTTTTGGTATCAGGGTGATGGTGGCCTCATAGAATGAGTTTGGGAGTGTTCCTTCCTCTGCAATTTTTTGGAAGAGTTTGAGAAGGATGGGTGTTAGCTCTTCTCTAAATGTTTGATAGAATTCACCTGTGAAGCCATCTGGTCCTGGACTTTTGTTTGTTGGAAGATTTTTAATCACAGTTTCAATTTCATTACTTGTGATTGGTCTGTTCATATTTTCTGTTTCTTCCTGATTCAGTCTTGGAAGGTTATACCTTTCTAAGAATTTGTCCATTTCTTCCAGGTTGTCCATTTTATTGGCATAAAGTTGCTTATAGTAGTCTCTTAGGATGTTTTGTATTTCTGCAGTGTCTGTTGTAACTTCTCCTTTTTCATTTCTGATTTTATTGATTTGAGTCCTCTCCCTCTTTTTCTTGATGAGTCTGGCTAATGGCTTATCAATTTTGTTTATCTTCTCAAAGAACCAACTTTTAGTTTTATTGATCTTTGCTATTGTTTTCTTTGTTTCTATCTCATTTATTTCTGCTCTGATCTTTATGATTTCTTTCCTTCTGCTAACTTTGGGTTTTGTTTGTTCTTCTTTCTCTAGTTTCTTTAGGTGTAAGGTTAGATTGTTTACTTGAGATTTTTCTTGTTTCTTTAGGTAGGCTTGTATAGCTATAAACTTCCCTCTTAGAACCGCTTTTGCTGCATCCCATAGGTTTTGGGTCGTCGTGTTTTCATTGTCATTTGTCTCTAGGTATTTTTTTATTTCCTCTTTGATTTCTTCAGTGATCTTTTGGTTATCTAGTAACGTATTGTTTAGCCTCCATGTGTTTGTCTTTTTTACGTTTTTTCCCCTGTAATTCATTTCTAATCTCATAGCATTGTGGTCAGAAAAGATGCTTGGTATGATTTCAATTTTCTTAAATTTACTGAGGCTTGATTTGTGACCCAAGATGTGATCTATCCTGGAGAATGTTCCGTGCGCACTTGAGAAGAACGTGTAATCTGCTGTTTTTGGATGGAATGTCCTATATATATCAATTAAATCTATCTGGTCTATTGTGTCATTTAAAGCTTCTGTTTCCTTATTTATTTTCATTTTGGATGATCTGTCCATTGGTGTAAGTGAAGTGTTAAAGTCCCCCACTATTATTGTGTTACTGTCGATTTCCTCTTTTATAGCTGTTAGCAGTTGCCTTATGTATTGAGGTGCTCCTATGTTGGGTGCATATATATTTATAATTGTTATATCTTCTTCTTGGATTGATCCCTGGATCATTATGTAGTGTCCTTCCTTGTCTCTTGTAACATTCTTTATTTTAAAGTCTATTTTATCTGATATGAGTATAGCTACTCCAGCTTTCTTTTGATTTCCATTTGCATGGAATATCTTTTTCCATCCCCTAACTTTCAGTCTGTATGTGTCCCTAGGTCTAAAGTGGGTCTCTTGTAGACAGCATATATATGGGTCCTGTTTTTGTATCCATTCAGCCAGTCTATGTCTTTTGGTTGGGGCGTTTAATCCATTCACGTTTAAGGTAATTATCGATATGTATGTTCCTATGACCATTTTCTTAATTGTTTTGGGTTTGTTTTTGTAGATCCTTTTCTTCTCTTGTGTTTCCCACTTAGAGAAGTTCCTTTAGCATTTGTTGTAGAGCTGGTTTAGTGGTGCTGAATTCTCTTAGCTTTTGCTTGTCTGTAAAGCTTTTGACTTCTCCATCAAATCTAAATGAGATGCTTGCCGGGTAGAGTAATCTTGGTTGTAGGTTCTTCCCTTTCATCACTTTAAGTATATCATGCCACTCCCTTCTGGCTTGCAGAGTTTCTGCTGAGAAATCAGCTGTTAACCTTATGGGAGTTCCCTTGTATGTTATTTGTCGTTTTTCCCTTGCTGCTTTCAATAATTTTTCATTGTCTTTAATTTTTGCCACTTTGATTACTATGTGTCTCGGCGTGTTTCTCCTTGGGTTTATTCTGTATGGGACTCTCTGCGCTTCCTGGACTTGGGTGGCTATCTCCTTTCCCATGTTAGGGAAGTTTTCAACTATAACCTCTTCAAATATTTTCTCTGGTCCTTTCTCTCTCTCTTCTCCTTCTGGGACCCCTATAATGCGAATGTTGTTGCGTTTAATGTTGTCCCAGAGGTCTCTTAGGCTGTCTTCATTTCTTTTCATTCTTTTTTCTTTAGTCTGTTCCGCAGCAGTGAATTCCACCATTCTGTCTTCCAGGTCACTTATCCGTTCTTCTGCCTCAGTTATTCTGCTATTGATTCCTTCTAGTGTAGTTTTCATTTCAGTTATTGTATTGGTCATCTCTGTTTGCTTGTTCTTTAATTCTTCTAGGTCTTTGTTAATCATTTCTTGCATCTTCTCAATCTTTGCCTCCATTCTTATTCCGAGGTCCTGGATCATCTTCACTATCATTATTCTGAATTCTTTCTCTGGAAGGTTGCCTATCTCCACTTCATTTAGTTGTTTTTCTGGGGTTTTTTCTTGTTCCTTCATCTGGTATATAGCCCTCTGCCTTTTCATCTTCTCTATCTTTCTGTAACTGTGGTTTTTGGTCCGCAGGCTGCAGGATTATAGTTTTTCTTGCTTCTGCTCTCTGCCCTCTGGTGGTTGAGGCTATCTAAGAGGCTTGATGGTAGGCTCTGGTGGTGGGTAGAGCTGACTGTTGCTGTGGCGGTCAGAGCTCAGTAAAACAGCATGGCCCTTTTGACCGATGGGAAGCAAGACTTCTTTGTAGCGCTGATTTGCCTTTCCAGGTTGCTTGGTTGGCCAAAAAGGGCGTATGCGTTTTTTCCTGAATATATGCAGGAAAAAACGCATACGCCCTTTTTGGCCAAGGGCATCATTGTCGAGGTTTTGCCGCTTTTCCTGTGCTTTAAAGGTGATTCGTATCTCCCTCCTGAAATCTGTTTCCTGCAATTCTGCCTTGCTTTCAAATCCTCTTCGTTGCCTTCCCTCAATATATTTGTGGACGAGAGTGATCATTTATAAGTCTGCAGGTTTGTGAATTGCAGTGCCCCTGAGTTCCATTTTTCAACTCGCTTTCTTGGGAGCTGGCCGCAAAAGCGCAGGATTGCTTCAGGCCCTATTCTGGTCCCGGGCGGCAGGCTGAGCCTGTGCTTAATTCTTCTTCCTGATGGGAAAATAGAGTTACCTGTGCCTGTCCCAAGACCTAGAGCTAGCCTCTCATTGGTTCCCCCTCTTCCCGTTCATCCTCAGGACAAATTGCAAACTGTACGGAACGGGAGGTTAAAGGTGCTGATTCTCCAAGGAGGGAGATTTCTAGTAAAGCGGCTGGAATGGCGAACCCGAGCACAAGGACATGAGAAATGAGGTGCGTTTTAGAAACCTTTCCCGATCACACGGTGTACCATCTTCTGGGTTTCTCATGCATGTTTTCGGTGTAGGAAGAGGCCCTTGAACCTGGAGATTTGGGAGCCATGGGATGGGTACCACGCAGTATTACTTTAAAGGGTCTGCGTTTGCTCACCCGACCTCACCAAACCTCTCAGCCCCAAGAGTGTCCACCCTTATGTCTCAATCAGCTGTGGGTCTACATATGGTCAATCCAGGTGGCATCACAGCCCCTGAACGAATTTTGTAAGAATTTCTCTCTCTTTCACTGTCTTTGTTTCACGGGTTTGTAAAAGTAATTGATTTTTATAATGGGGTTTAGCTGCTTTTCACTGCTGTGTTTATGTCACTTTACACCCAGTTGACTCACTTACAGAGAGATATCAATACATAGGTTTTAAGATTCTTACTAGTCAGATATATTCTTGGGCTGTGAATAGGGGGTGTTGAGTCCAATTCACTGAGCAAGGAGTAGGTCTTGTCTATTACATATTGGGTTTATGGAACGGTATCTGAGCTAATTTGAAACCCTTGTTTTATGCATCACCCCACCTCATCTTTCCCGTTAAGCAGCCATAGGGTGTTTCTGAAAGTGTGACTCTGTTCTGTTTTGTAATTCAGTTCAAGGGTAGCGGTTTTTGCATTCCCTTTATAAGTGATATCTTATGATAAGTGTCTTTTTCTGTGTGACTTATTTCACTTAGAATCGTCGTACCTAAATCCACTCATCATGCTGCTAGTAGCCTTATGACGTTGATTTCATGGCTGAGTGATATTGCATTGTACATAAGGACCACAACTTCTTTATCCAGTTTTCTCTTTCCTGGGATATTTAAGGTGTAACGAAGTGGAGGTTCTTGTCAACAGAGCAGCCCTAAACGTTGGGGTGCCTGTGTCTTGCTGATTTTTACTTTTCCCAATTAATACACCCATGAGTGGAAGTGCCCTATGCTCTCTAGGCTGAGTTTTTTAGATGTTTCAGGACACACCGTACACTTCTCCAGAGTGGCTGTTGGCAATTTACATCCCGCCCATCAGCGTAGCAAGGCTCCCGTTTCTCCATGGTCTGTCCTGCATTTCTGGTTTTGACACTTTTTCAGCATGGCCCTTTTGACCGATGGGACGCGAGACTTCTTTGTAGCGCTGATTTCCCTTTCCAGGTTGCTTGGTTGGCCAAAAAGGGCGTATGCGTTTTTTCCTGAATATATTCAGGAAAAAACGCATACGCCCTTTTTGGCCAAGGGCATCATTGTCGAGGTTTTGCCGCTTTTCCTGTGCTTTAAAGGCGATTCGAATCTCCCTCCTGAAATCTGTTTCCTGCAATTCTGCCTTGCTTTCAAATCCTCTTCGTTGCCTTCCCTCAATATATTTGTGGACGAGAGTGATTATTTATAAGTCTGCAGGTTTGTGAATTGCAGTGCCCCTGAGCTCCATTTTTCAACTCGCTTTCTTGGGAGCTAGCCGCAAAAGCGCAGGATTGCTTCAGGCCCTATTCTGGTCCCGGGCGGCAGGCTGAGCCTGTGCTTAATTCTTCTTCCTGATGGGAAAATACAGTTAACTGTGCCTGTCCCAACACCTAGAGCTAGTCTCTCATTGGTTGCCCTTTTCCCGTTCATCCTCAGGACAAATTGCAACCTGTACGGAACAGGAGGTTAAAGGTGCTGATTCTCCAAGGAGGGAGATTGCTAGTAAAGCGGCTGGAATGGCGAACCCGAGCACAAGGACATGAGAAATGAGGTGCGTTTTAGAAACCTTTCCCGATCACACGGTGTACCATCTTCTGGGTTTCTCATGCATGTTTTCGATGTAGGAAGATGCCCTTGAACCTGGAGATTTGGGACCCATGCGATGGGTACCACGCAGTATTACTTTAAAGGGTCTGCGTTTGCTCACCCGACCTCACCAAACCTCTCAGCCCCAAGAGTGTCCACCCTTATGTCTCAATCAGCTGTGGGTCTAGATATGGTCAATCCAGGTGGCATCACAGCCCCTGAACGAATTTTGTAAGAATTTCTCTCTCTTTCACTGTCTTTGTTTCACGGGTTTGTAAAAGTAATTGATTTTTATAATGGGGTTTAGCTGCTTTTCACTGCTGTGTTTATGTCACTTTACACCCAGTTGACTCACTTACAGAGAGATATCAATACATAGGTTTTAAGATTCTTACTAGTCAGATATATTCTTGGGCTGTGAATAGGGGGTGTTGAGTCCAATTCACTGAGCAAGGAGTAGGTCTTGTCTATTACATATTGGGTTTATGGAACGGTATCTGAGCTAATTTGAAACCCTTGTTTTATGCATCACCCCACCTCATCTTTCCCGTTAAGCAGCCATAGGGTGTTTCTGAAAGTGTGACTCTGTTCTGTTTTGTAATTCAGTTCAAGGGTAGCGGTTTTTGCATTCCCTTTATAAGTGATATCTTATGATAAGTGTCTTTTTCTGTGTGACTTATTTCACTTAGAATCGTCGTACCTAAATCCACTCATCATGCTGCTAGTAGCTTTATGACGTTGATTTCATGGCTGAGTGATATTGCATTGTACATAAGGACCACAACTTCTTTATCCAGTTTTCTCTTTCCTGGGATATTTAAGGTGTAACGAAGTGGAGGTTCTTGTCAACAGAGCAGCCCTAAACGTTGGGGTGCCTGTGTCTTGCTGATTTTTACTTTTCCCAATTAATACACCCATGAGAGGAAGTGCCCTATGCTCTCTAAGCTGAGTTTTTTAGATGTTTCAGGACACACCGTACACTTCTCCAGAGTGGCTGTTGGCAATTTACATCCCGCCCATCAGCGTAGCAAGGCTCCCGTTTCTCCATGGTCTGTCCTGCATTTCTGGTTTTGACACTTTTTCAGCATGGCCCTTTTTTTTTGTTGTTTTTTTTTTTTTTTTTTTTTATGGAACTCTTTTCTTTTTCTTTTTTTTTTTTCACACACACACACTGTATTTTATTTTTACAAGAGATAAATAGACTGACACCAAGCATTGTACATGGATGACCACAACAAAAGCAACAATGATTGCAATTACCAAACATGAAACACACTCATACTATGTCATAATATTGACATTCAGTCCAGTAATCCTCCACTGTAACAGCTCCTTTACTTTGCAGTGAAAATTGATTTGTATATCCTTTGCCTCTGAGTCCTTGTGGGATTTTTTTTTTTTAATTCAGACAGAAAGTCACAAAAATTATACTCATCCTCATCAGTTCACTCAGTGCCATGTAATTAATTGTTTTTTTTCATCTTGATCTTTTGTTAGCACTTTTATGAGTTCATCAGTTTTTCATCAGAGTTCTGAATGCTTATTCATTCAGTTCAGCAGTACAGTCAGTTACCAGAAACCTGTACTTGTCAGAGTCTTTTCCATGAATTTCTTGAAGATGAAACCCTTTTATAGGAACATATTTGCAAAATCATCAGAGTACACCCAGAACTGTCTGTAAATGACAAAAGACTTAAAAATGACCACGGTAAAAGATTTGATGAAAGTTCATAATAATGCAGTTGACAAGAAAATTAGTTATTTCTGAGATATACATTTTAAAGTAATAACTAGGATTATTACTTATAACATTATACCAGAACATATAAGATTTTTAGAAATTTCATGTAATGTCTGAAACATTTATATTAACATATTTCCATACATATTTCCATACAAATACAAATATAAGATTTTTAGAAATTTCATGTAATGTCTGAAACCTTTATATTAACATATTTCCATACATATTTCCATACAAATACAAATATAAGATTTTTAGGAATTTCATGTAATGTCTGAAACATTTATATTAACATATTTCCATACAAATAACCCAATGAAAGTTTAGTATTAGTTGTTTTGTTTGTTTTGTTATACTGCAGGTTCTTATTAGGCATCAATTTTATACATATCAGTGTATACATGTCAATCCCAATCGCCCAATTCAGCACACCACCATCCCCACCTCACCGCAGTTTTCCCCCCTTGGTGTCCATATGTCCATTCTCTACATCTGTGTCTCAACTTCTGCCCTGCAAACTGGCTCATCTGTATCATTTTTCTAGGTTCCACATACATGCATTAATATATGATATTTGTTTTTCTCTTTCTGACTTACTTCACTCTGTATGACAGTCTCTAGATCCATCCACGTCTCAACAAATGACTCAATTTCGTTCCTTTTTATGGCTGAGTAATATTCCATTGTATATATGTACCACATCTTCTTTATCCATTCGTCTGTTGATGGGCATTTAGGTTGCTTCCATGACCTGGCTATTGTAAACAGTGCTGCAATGAACATTCGGGTGCATGTGTCTTTTTGAATTACGGTTTTCTCTGGGTATATGCCCAGTAGTGGGATTGCTGGGTCATATGGTAATTCTATTTTTAGTTTTTTAAGGAACCTCCATATTGTTCTCCAGAGTGGCTGTGTCAATTTACATTCCCACCAACAGTGCAAGAGGGTTCCCTTTTCTCCACACCCTCTCCAGCATTTGTTGTTTGTAGATTTTCTGATGATCCCCATTCTAACAGGAGTGAGGTGATACCTCATTGTAGTTTTGATTTGCATTTCTCTAATAATTAGTGATGTTGAGCAGCTTTTCATGTGCTTCGTGGCCGTCTGTATGTCTTCTTTGGAGAAATGTCTATTTAGGTCTTCTGCCCATTTTTGGATTGGGGTGTTTGTTTCTTTGATATTGAGCTGAATGAGCTGTTTATATATTTTGGAGATTAATCCTTTGTCCGTTGATTCATTTGCAAATATTTTCTCCCATTCTGAGGGTTGTCTTTTCGTCTTGTTTATGGTTTCCTTTGCTGTGCAAAAGCTTTGAAGTTTCATTAGGTCCCACTTGTTTATTTTTGTTTTTATTTCCATTACTCTAGGAGGTGGATCAAAAAAGATCTTGCTGTGATTTATGTCAAAGAGTGTTCTTCCTATGTTTTCCTCTAAGAGTTTTATAGTGTCCAGTCTTATATTTAGGTCTCTAATCCATTTTGAGTTTATTTTTGTGTATGGTGTTAGGGAGTATTCTAATTTCATTCTTTTACATGTAGCTGTCCAGTTTTCCCAGCACCACTTATTGAAGAGACTGTCTTTTCTCCATTGTATATCTTTGCCTCCTTTGTCATAGATTAGTTGACCATAGGTGCGTGGGTTAATCTCTGGGCTTTCTATCTTGTTCCATTGATCTATGTTTCTGTTTTTGTGCCAGTACCATATTGTCTTGATTACTGTAGCTTTGTAGTATAGTCTGAAGTCAGGGAGTCTGATTCCTCCAGCTCCATTTTTTTGCCTCAAGACTGCTTTGGCTATTCGGGGTCTTTTGTGTCTCCATACAAATTTTAAGATGATTTGTTCTAGCTCCGTAAAAAATGCCATTGGTAATTTGATAGGGATTGCATTGAATCTGTAGATTGCTTTGGGTAGTATACTCATTTTCACAATGTTGATTCTTCCAATCCAAGAACATGGTATATCTCTCCATCTGTTGGTATCATCTTTAATTTCCTTCATCAGTGTCTTATAGTTTTCTGCATACAGGTCTTTTGTCTCCCTAGGTAGGTTTATTCCTAGGTATTTTATTATTTTTGTTGCAATGGTAAATGGGAGTGTTTCCATAATTTCTCTTTCAGATTTTTCATCATTAGTGTATAGGAATGCAAGAGTTTTCTGTGCATTAATTTTGTATCCTGCAACTTTACCATATTCATTAATTAGCTCTAGCAGTTTTCTGGTGGCAGTTTTAGGATTCTCTATGTATAGTATCATGTCATCCGCAAACAGTGACAGTTTTACTTCCTCTTTTCCAATTTGTATTCCTTTTATTTCTTTTTCTTCTCTGATTGCCGTGGCTAGGACTTCCAGAACTATGTTGAATAATAGTGGTGAGAGTGGACATCCTTGTCTCGTTCCTGATCTTAGAGGAAATGCTTTCAGTTTTTCACCATTGAGAATGATGTTTGCTGTGGGTTTGTCATATATGGCCTTTATTATGTTGAGGTAGGTTCCCTCTATGCCCACTTTCTGGAGAGTTTTTATCATAAATGGGTGTTGAATTTTGTCAAAAGCTTTTTCTGCATCTATTGAGATGATCATATGGTTTTTCTTCTTCAATTTGTTAATATGGTGTATCACATTGATTGATTTGCGTATATTGAAGAATCCTTGCATCCCTGGGATAAATCCCACTTGATCGTGGTGTATGATCCTTTTAATGTGTTGTTGGATTCTGTTTGCTAGTATTTTGTTGAGGATTTTTGCATCTATATTCATCAGTGATATTGGTCTGTAATTTTCTTTTTTTGTAGTGTCTTTGTCTGGTTTTGGTATCAGGGTGATGGTGGCCTCATAGAATGAGTTTGGGAGTGTTCCTTCCTCTGCAATTTTTTGGAAGAGTTTGAGAAGGATGGGTGTTAGCTCTTCTCTAAATGTTTGATAGAATTCACCTGTGAAGCCATCTGGTCCTGGACTTTTGTTTGTTGGAAGATTTTTAATCACAGTTTCAATTTCATTACTTGTGATTGGTCTGTTCATATTTTCTGTTTCTTCCTGATTCAGTCTTGGAAGGTTATACCTTTCTAAGAATTTGTCCATTTCTTCCAGGTTGTCCATTTTATTGGCATAAAGTTGCTTATAGTAGTCTCTTAGGATGTTTTGTATTTCTGCAGTGTCTGTTGTAACTTCTCCTTTTTCATTTCTGATTTTATTGATTTGAGTCCTCTCCCTCTTTTTCTTGATGAGTCTGGCTAATGGCTTATCAATTTTGTTTATCTTCTCAAAGAACCAACTTTTAGTTTTATTGATCTTTGCTATTGTTTTCTTTGTTTCTATCTCATTTATTTCTGCTCTGATCTTTATGATTTCTTTCCTTCTGCTAACTTTGGGTTTTGTTTGTTCTTCTTTCTCTAGTTTCTTTAGGTGTAAGGTTAGATTGTTTACTTGAGATTTTTCTTGTTTCTTTAGGTAGGCTTGTATAGCTATAAACTTCCCTCTTAGAACCGCTTTTGCTGCATCCCATAGGTTTTGGGTCGTCGTGTTTTCATTGTCATTTGTCTCTAGGTATTTTTTTTATTTCCCCTTTGATTTCTTCAGTGATCTTTTGGTTATCTAGTAACGTATTGTTTAGCCTCCATGTGTTTGTCTTTTTTACGTTTTTTTCCCTGTAATTCATTTCTAATCTCATAGCATTGTGGTCAGAAAAGATGCTTGGTATGATTTCAATTTTCTTAAATTTACTGAGGCTTGATTTGTGACCCAAGATGTGATCTATCCTGGAGAATGTTCCGTGCGCACTTGAGAAGAACGTGTAATCTGCTGTTTTTGGATGGAATGTCCTATATATATCAATTAAATCTATCTGGTCTATTGTGTCATTTAAAGCTTCTGTTTCCTTATTTATTTTCATTTTGGATGATCTGTCCATTGGTGTAAGTGAAGTGTTAAAGTCCCCCACTATTATTGTGTTACTGTCGATTTCCTCTTTTATAGCTGTTAGCAGTTGCCTTATGTATTGAGGTGCTCCTATGTTGGGTGCATATATATTTATAATTGTTATATCTTCTTCTTGGATTGATCCCTGGATCATTATGTAGTGTCCTTCCTTGTCTCTTGTAACATTCTTTATTTTAAAGTCTATTTTATCTGATATGAGTATAGCTACTCCAGCTTTCTTTTGATTTCCATTTGCATGGAATATCTTTTTCCATCCCCTAACTTTCAGTCTGTATGTGTCCCTAGGTCTAAAGTGGGTCTCTTGTAGACAGCATATATATGGGTCCTGTTTTTGTATCCATTCAGCCAGTCTATGTCTTTTGGTTGGGGCGTTTAATCCATTCACGTTTAAGGTAATTATCGATATGTATGTTCCTATGACCATTTTCTTAATTGTTTTGGGTTTGTTTTTGTAGATCCTTTTCTTCTCTTGTGTTTCCCACTTAGAGAAGTTCCTTTAGCATTTGTTGTAGAGCTGGTTTAGTGGTGCTGAATTCTCTTAGCTTTTGCTTGTCTGTAAAGCTTTTGACTTCTCCATCAAATCTAAATGAGATGCTTGCCGGGTAGAGTAATCTTGGTTGTAGGTTCTTCCCTTTCATCACTTTAAGTATATCATGCCACTCCCTTCTGGCTTGCAGAGTTTCTGCTGAGAAATCAGCTGTTAACCTTATGGGAGTTCCCTTGTACGTTATTTGTCGTTTTTCCCTTGCTGCTTTCAATAATTTTTCATTGTCTTTAATTTTTGCCACTTTGATTACTATGTGTCTCGGCGTGTTTCTCCTTGGGTTTATTCTGTATGGGACTCTCTGCGCTTCCTGGACTTGGGTGGCTATCTCCTTTCCCATGTTAGGGAAGTTTTCAACTATAATCTCTTCAAATATTTTCTCTGGTCCTTTCTCTCTCTCTTCTCCTTCTGGGACCCCTATAATGCGAATGTTGTTGCGTTTAATGTTGTCCCAGAGGTCTCTTAGGCTGTCTTCATTTCTTTTCATTCTTTTTTCTTTAGTCTGTTCCGCAGCAGTGAATTCCACCATTCTGTCTTCCAGGTCACTTATCCGTTCTTCTGCCTCAGTTATTCTGCTATTGATTCCTTCTAGTGTAGTTTTCATTTCAGTTATTGTATTGGTCATCTCTGTTTGCTTGTTCTTTAATTCTTCTAGGTCTTTGTTAATCATTTCTTGCATCTTCTCAATCTTTGCCTCCATTCTTATTCCGAGGTCCTGGATCATCTTCACTATCATTATTCTGAATTCTTTCTCTGGAAGGTTGCCTATCTCCACTTCATTTAGTTGTTTTTCTGGGGTTTTTTCTTGTTCCTTCATCTGGTATATAGCCCTCTGCCTTTGCATCTTCTCTATCTTTCTGTAACTGTGGTTTTTGGTCCGCAGGCTGCAGGATTATAGTTTTTCTTGCTTCTGCTCTCTGCCCTCTGGTGGTTGAGGCTATCTAAGAGGCTTGATGGTAGGCTCTGGTGGTGGGTAGAGCTGACTGTTGCTGTGGCGGTCAGAGCTCAGTAAAACAGCATGGCCCTTTTGACCGATGGGAAGCAAGACTTCTTTGTAGCGCTGATTTGCCTTTCCAGGTTGCTTGGTTGGCCAAAAAGGGCGTATGCGTTTTTTCCTGAATATATGCAGGAAAAAACGCATACGCCCTTTTTGGCCAAGGGCATCATTGTCGAGGTTTTGCCGCTTTTCCTGTGCTTTAAAGGTGATTCGTATCTCCCTCCTGAAATCTGTTTCCTGCAATTCTGCCTTGCTTTCAAATCCTCTTCGTTGCCTTCCCTCAATATATTTGTGGACGAGAGTGATCATTTATAAGTCTGCAGGTTTGTGAATTGCAGTGCCCCTGAGTTCCATTTTTCAACTCGCTTTCTTGGGAGCTGGCCGCAAAAGCGCAGGATTCCTTCAGGCCCTATTCTGGTCCCGGGCGGCAGGCTGAGCCTGTGCTTAATTCTTCTTCCTGATGGGAAAATAGAGTTACCTGTGCCTGTCCCAAGACCTAGAGCTAGCCTCTCATTGGTTCCCCCTCTTCCCGTTCATCCTCAGGACAAATTGCAAACTGTACGGAACGGGAGGTTAAAGGTGCTGATTCTCCAAGGAGGGAGATTTCTAGTAAAGCGGCTGGAATGGCGAACCCGAGCACAAGGACATGAGAAATGAGGTGCGTTTTAGAAACCTTTCCCGATCACACGGTGTACCATCTTCTGGGTTTCTCATGCATGTTTTCGATGTAGGAAGATGCCCTTGAACCTGGAGATTTGGGACCCATGGGATGGGTACCACGCAGTATTACTTTAAAGGGTCTGCGTTTGCTCACCCGACCTCACCAAACCTCTCAGCCCCAAGAGTGTCCACTCTTATGTCTCAATCAGCTGTGGGTCTAGATATGGTCAATCCAGGTGGCATCACAGCCCCTGAACGAATTTTGTAAGAATTTCTCTCACTTTCACTGTCTTTGTTTCACGGGTTTGTAAAAGTAATTGATTTTTATAATGGGGTTTAGCTGCTTTTCACTGCTGTGTTTATGTCACTTTACACCCACTTGACTCACTTACAGAGAGATATCAATACATAGGTTTTAAGATTCTTACTAGTCAGATATATTCTTGGGCGGTGAATAGGGGGTGTTGAGTCCAATTCACTGAGCAAGGAGTAGGTCTTGTCTATTACATATTGGGTTTATGGAACGGTATCTGAGGTAATTTGATACCCTTGTTTTATGCATCACCCCACCTCACCTTTCCCGTTAAGCAGCCATAGTGTGTTTCTGAACGTGTGACTTTGTTCTGTTTTGTAATTCAGTTCAAGGGTAGCGGTTTTTGTATTCCCTCTATAAGTGATATCTTATGAAAAGTGTCTTTTTCTGTGTGACTTATTTCACTTAGAATCTTCGTACCTAAATCCACTCATCATGCTGCTACTAGCCTTATGACGTTGATTTCATGGCTGAGTGATATTGCATTGTACATAAGGACCACAACTTCTTTATCCATTTTTCTCTTTCCTGGGATATTTAAGGTGTAACGAAGTGGAGGTTCTTGTGAACAGAGCAGCCCTAAACGTTGTGGTGCCTGTGTCTTGCTGATTTTTACTTTTCCCAATTTATACACCCATGAGTGGAAGTGCCCTATGCTCTCTAAGCTGAGTTTTTTAGATTTTTCAGGACACACCGTACACTTCTCCAGAGTGGCTGTTGGCAATTTACATCCCGCCCATCAGCGTAGCAAGGCTCCCGTTTCTCCATGGTGTGTCCTGCATTTCTGGTTTTGACACTTTTTCAGCATGGCCCTTTTGACCGATGGGACGCGAGACTTCTTTGTAGCGCTGATTTCTCTTTCCAGGTTGCCTGGTTAGCCAAAAAGGGCGTATGCGTTTTTTCCTGAATATATTCAGGAAAAAACGCATACGCCCTTTTTGGCCAAGGGCATCATTGTTGAGGTTTTGCCGCTTTTCCTGTGCTTTAAAGGCGATTCGAATCTCACTCCTGTAATCTGTTTCCTGCAATTCTGCCTTGCTTTCAAATCCTCTTCGTTGCCTTACCTCAATATATTTGTGGACAAGAGTGATCATTTATAAGTCTGCAGGTTTGTGAATTGCAGTGCCCCTGAGCTCCATTTTTCAAGTCGCTTTCTTGGGAGCTGGCCGCAAAAGCGCAGGATTGCTTCAGGCCCTATTCTGGTCCCGGGCGGCAGGCTGAGCCTGTGCTTAATTCTTCTTCCTGATGGGAAAATAGAGTTACCTGTGCCTGTCCCAACACCTAGAGCTAGTCTCTCATTGGTTCCCCCTCTTCCCGTTCATCCTCAGGACAAATTGCAACCTATAAGGAACAGGAGGTTAAAGGTGCTGATTCTCCAAGGAGGGAGATTGCTAGTAAAGCGGCTGGAATGGAGAACCCGAGCACAAGGACATGAGAAATGAGGTGCGTTTTAGAAACCTTTCCCAATCACACGGTGTACCATCTTCTGGGTTTCTCATGCATGTTTTCGATGTAGGAAGATGCCCTTGAACCTGGAGATTTGGGACCCATGCGATGGGTACCACGCAGTATTACTTTAAAGGGTCTGCGTTTGCTCACCCGACCTCACCAAACCTCTCAGCCCCAAGAGTGTCCACCCTTATGTCTCAATCAGCTGTGGGTCTAGATATGGTCAATCCAGGTGGCATCACAGCCCCTGAACGAATTTTGTAAGAATTTCTCTCTCTTTCACTGTCTTTGTTTCACGGGTTTGTAAAAGTAATTGATTTTTATAATGGGGTTTAGCTGCTTTTCACTGCTGTGTTTATGTCACTTTACACCCACTTGACTCACTTACAGAGAGATATCAATACATAGGTTTTAAGATTCTTACTAGTCAGATATATTCTTGGGCGGTGAATAGGGGGTGTTGAGTCCAATTCACTGAGCAAGGAGTAGGTCTTGTCTATTACATATTGGGTTTATGGAACGGTATCTGAGGTAATTTGATACCCTTGTTTTATGCATCACCCCACCTCACCTTTCCCGTTAAGCAGCCATAGTGTGTTTCTGAAAGTGTGACTCTGTTCTGTTTTGTAATTCAGTTCAAGGGTAGCGGTTTTTGCATTCCCTCTATAAGTGATATCTTATGATAAGTGTCTTTTTCTGTGTGACTTATTTCACTTAGAATCGTCGTACCTAAATCCACTCATCATGCTGCTACTAGCCTTATGACGTTGATTTCATGGCTGAGTGATATTGCATTGTACATAAGGACCACAACTTCTTTATCCATTTTTCTCTTTCCTGGGATATTTAAGGTGTAACGAAGTGGAGGTTCTTGTCAACAGAGCAGCCCTAAACGTTGGGGTGCCTGTGTCTTGCTGATTTTTACTTTTCCCAATTAATACACCCATGAGTGGAAGTGCCCTATGCTCTCTAAGCTGAGTTTTTTAGATGTTTCAGGACACACCGTACACTTCTCCAGAGTGGCTGTTGGCAATTTACATCCCGCCCATCAGCGTAGCAAGGCTCCCGTTTCTCCATGTTCTGTCCTGCATTTCTGGTTTTGACACTTTTTCAGCATGGCCCTTTTGACCGATGGGACGCGAGACTTCTTTGTAGCGCTGATTTCCCTTTCCAGGTTGCTTGGTTGGCCAAAAAGTGCGTATGCGTTTTTTCCAGAATATATTCAGGAAAAAACGCATACGCCCTTTTTGGCCAAGGGCATCATTGTCGAGGTTTTGCCGCTTTTCCTGTGCTTTAAAGGCGATTCGAATCTCCCTCCTGAAATCTGTTTCCTGCAATTCTGCCTTGCTTTCAAATCCTCTTCGTTGCCTTCCCTCAATATATTTGTGGACGAGAGTGATCATTTATAAGTCTGCAGGTTTGTGAATAGCAGTGCCCCTGAGCTCCATTTTTCAACTCGCTTTCTTGGGAGCTGGCCGCAAAAGCGCAGGATTGCTTCAGGCCCTATTCTGGCCCCGGGCGGCAGGCTGAGCCTGTGCTTAATTCTTCTTCCTGATGGGAAAATAGAGTTACCTGTGCCTGTCCCAACACCTAGAGTTAGTCTCTCATTGGTTCCCCCTCTTCCCGTTCATCCTCAGGACAAATTGCAAGCTGTTCGGAACAGGAGGTTAAAGGTGCTGATTCTCCAAGGAGGGAGATTGCTAGTAAAGCGGCTGGAATGGCGAACCCGAGCACAAGGACATGAGAAATGAGGTGCGTTTTAGAAACCTTTCCCGATCACATGGTGTACCAACTTCTGGGTTTCTCATGCATGTTTTCGATGTAGGAAGATGCCCTTGAACCTGGAGATTTGGGACCCATGGGATGGGTACCACGCAGTATTACTTTAAAGGGTCTGCGTTTGCTCACCCGACCTCACCAAACCTCTCAGCCCCAAGAGTATCCACCCTTATGTCTCAATCAGCTGTGGGTCTAGATATGGTCAATCCAGGTGGCATCACCGCCCCTGAACGAATTTTGTAAGAATTTCTCTCTCTTTCACTGTCTTTGTTTCACGGGTTTGTAAAAGTAATTGATTTTTATAATGTGGTTTAGCTGCTTTTCACTGCTGTGTTTATGTCACTTTACACCCACTTGACTCACTTACAGAGAGATATCAATACATAGGTTTCAAGATTCTTACTAGTCAGATATATTCTTGGGCGGTGAATAGGGGGTGTTGAGTCCAATTCACTGAGCAAGGAGTAGGTCTTTTCTATAACATATTGGGTTTATGCAACGGTGTCTGAGCTAATTTGAAACCCTTGTTTTATGCATCACCCCACCTCACCTTTCCCGTTAAGCAGCCATAGTGTGTTTCTGAAAGTGTGACTCTGTTCTGTTTTGTAATTCAGTTCAAGGGTAGCGGTTTTTGCATTCCCTCTATAAGTGATATCTTATGATAAGTGTCTTTTTCTGTGTGACTTATTTCACTTAGAATCGTCGTACCTAAATCCACTCATCATGCTGCTACTAGCCTTATGACGTTGATTTCATGGCTGAGTGATATTGCATTGTACATAAGGACCACAACTTCTTTATCCATTTTTCTCTTTCCTGGGATATTTAAGGTGTAACGAAGTGGAGGTTCTTGTCAACAGAGCAGCCCTAAACGTTGGGGTGCCTGTGTCTTGCTGATTTTTAGTTTTCCCAATTTATACACCCATGAGTGGAAGTGCCCTATGCTCTCTAAGCTGAGTTTTTTAGATGTTTCAGGACACACCGTACACTTCTCCAGAGTGGCTGTTGGCAATTTACATCCCGCCCATCAGCGTAGCAAGGCTCCCGTTTCTCCATGGTCTGTCCTGCATTTCTGGTTTTGACACTTTTTCAGCATGGCCCTTTTGACCGATGGGACGTGAGACTTCTTTGTAGCACTGATTTCCCTTTCCAGGTTGCTTGGTTGGCCAAAAAGGGCGTATGCGTTTTTTCCTGAATATATTCAGGAAAAAACGCATACGCCCTTTTTGGCCAAGGGCATCATTGTCGAGGTTTTGCCGCTTTTCCTGTGCTTTAAAGGCGATTCGAATATCCCTCCTGAAATCTGTTTCCTGCAATTCTGCCTTGCTTTCAAATCCTCTTCGTTGCCTTCCCTCAATATATTTGTGGACGAGAGTGATCATTTATAAGTCTGCAGGTTTGTGAATTGCAGTGCCCCTGAGCTCCATTTTTCAAGTCGCTTTCTTGGGAGCTGGCCGCAAAAGCGCAGGATTGCTTCAGGCCCTATTCTGGCCCCGGGCGGCAGGCTGAGCCTGTGCTTAATTCTTCTTCCTGATGGGAAAATAGAGTTACCTGTGCCTGTCCCAACACCTAGAGCTAGTCTCTCATTAGTTGCCCACTTCCCGTTCATCCTCAGGACAAATTGCAACCTGTACGGAACAGGAGGTTAAAGGTGCTGATTCTCCAAGGAGGGAGATTGCTAGTAAAGCGGCTGGAATGGCGAACCCGAGCACAAGGACATGAGAAATGAGGTGCGTTTTAGAAACCTTTCCCGATCACACGGTGTACCATCTTCTGGGTTTCTCATGCATGTTTTCGATGTAGGAAGATGCCCTTGAACCTGGAGATTTGGGACCCATGCGATGGGTACCACGCAGTATTACTTTAAAGGGTCTGCGTTTGCTCACCCGACCTCACCAAACCTCTCAGCCCCAAGAGTGTCCACCCTTATGTCTCAATCAGCTGTGGGTCTAGATATGGTCAATCCAGGTGGCATCACAGCCCCTGAACGAATTTTGTAAGAATTTCTCTCTCTTTCACTGTCTTTGTTTCACAGGTTTGTAAAAGTAATTGATTTTTATAATGGGGTTTAGCTGCTTTTCACTGCTGTGTTTATGTCACTTTACACCCACTTGACTCACTTACAGAGAGATATCAATACATAGGTTTTAAGATTCTTACTAGTCAGATATATTCTTGGGCGGTGAATAGGGGGTGTTGAGTCCAATTCACTGAGCAAGGAGTAGGTCTTGTCTATTACATATTGGGTTTATGGAACGGTATCTGAGGTAATTTGATACCCTTGTTTTATGCATCACCCCACCTCACCTTTCCCGTTAAGCAGCCATAGTGTGTTTCTGAAAGTGTGACTCTGTTCTGTTTTGTAATTCAGTTCAAGGGTAGCGGTTTTTGCATTCCCTCTATAAGTGATATCTTATGATAAGTGTCTTTTTCTGTGTGACTTATTTCACTTAGAATCGTCGTACCTAAATCCACTCATCATGCTGCTACTAGCCTTATGACGTTGATTTCATGGCTGAGTGATATTGCATTGTACATAAGGACCACAACTTCTTTATCCATTTTTCTCTTTCCTGGGATATTTAAGGTGTAACGAAGTGGAGGTTCTTGTCAACAGAGCAGCCCTAAACGTTGGGGTGCCTGTGTCTTGCTGATTTTTACTTTTCCCAATTAATACACCCATGAGTGGAAGTGCCCTATGCTCTCTAAGCTGAGTTTTTTAGATGTTTCAGGACACACCGTACACTTCTCCAGAGTGGCTGTTGGCAATTTACATCCCGCCCATCAGCGTAGCAAGGCTCCCGTTTCTCCATGTTCTGTCCTGCATTTCTGGTTTTGACACTTTTTCAGCATGGCCCTTTTGACCGATGGGACGCGAGACTTCTTTGTAGCGCTGATTTCCCTTTCCAGGTTGCTTGGTTGGCCAAAAAGTGCGTATGCGTTTTTTCCAGAATATATTCAGGAAAAAACGCATACGCCCTTTTTGGCCAAGGGCATCATTGTCGAGGTTTTGCCGCTTTTCCTGTGCTTTAAAGGCGATTCGAATCTCCCTCCTGAAATCTGTTTCCTGCAATTCTGCCTTGCTTTCAAATCCTCTTCGTTGCCTTCCCTCAATATATTTGTGGACGAGAGTGATCATTTATAAGTCTGCAGGTTTGTGAATAGCAGTGCCCCTGAGCTCCATTTTTCAACTCGCTTTCTTGGGAGCTGGCCGCAAAAGCGCAGGATTGCTTCAGGCCCTATTCTGGCCCCGGGCGGCAGGCTGAGCCTGTGCTTAATTCTTCTTCCTGATGGAAAAATAGAGTTACCTGTGCCTGTCCCAACACCTAGAGTTAGTCTCTCATTGGTTCCCCCTCTTCCCGTTCATCCTCAGGACAAATTGCAAGCTGTTCGGAACAGGAGGTTAAAGGTGCTGATTCTCCAAGGAGGGAGATTGCTAGTAAAGCGGCTGGAATGGCGAACCCGAGCACAAGGACATGAGAAATGAGGTGCGTTTTAGAAACCTTTCCCGATCACATGGTGTACCAACTTCTGGGTTTCTCATGCATGTTTTCGATGTAGGAAGATGCCCTTGAACCTGGAGATTTGGGACCCATGGGATGGGTACCACGCAGTATTACTTTAAAGGGTCTGCGTTTGCTCACCCGACCTCACCAAACCTCTCAGCCCCAAGAGTATCCACCCTTATGTCTCAATCAGCTGTGGGTCTAGATATGGTCAATCCAGGTGGCATCACCGCCCCTGAACGAATTTTGTAAGAATTTCTCTCTCTTTCACTGTCTTTGTTTCACGGGTTTGTAAAAGTAATTGATTTTTATAATGTGGTTTAGCTGCTTTTCACTGCTGTGTTTATGTCACTTTACACCCACTTGACTCACTTACAGAGAGATATCAATACATAGGTTTCAAGATTCTTACTAGTCAGATATATTCTTGGGCGGTGAATAGGGGGTGTTGAGTCCAATTCACTGAGCAAGGAGTAGGTCTTTTCTATAACATATTGGGTTTATGCAACGGTGTCTGAGCTAATTTGAAACCCTTGTTTTATGCATCACCCCACCTCACCTTTCCCGTTAAGCAGCCATAGTGTGTTTCTGAAAGTGTGACTCTGTTCTGTTTTGTAATTCAGTTCAAGGGTAGCGGTTTTTGCATTCCCTCTATAAGTGATATCTTATGATAAGTGTCTTTTTCTGTGTGACTTATTTCACTTAGAATCGTCGTACCTAAATCCACTCATCATGCTGCTACTAGCCTTATGACGTTGATTTCATGGCTGAGTGATATTGCATTGTACATAAGGACCACAACTTCTTTATCCATTTTTCTCTTTCCTGGGATATTTAAGGTGTAACGAAGTGGAGGTTCTTGTCAACAGAGCAGCCCTAAACGTTGGGGTGCCTGTGTCTTGCTGATTTTTAGTTTTCCCAATTTATACACCCATGAGTGGAAGTGCCCTATGCTCTCTAAGCTGAGTTTTTTAGATGTTTCAGGACACACCGTACACTTCTCCAGAGTGGCTGTTGGCAATTTACATCCCGCCCATCAGCGTAGCAAGGCTCCCGTTTCTCCATGGTCTGTCCTGCATTTCTGGTTTTGATACTTTTTCAGCATGGCCCTTTTGACCGGTGGGACGTGTGACTTCTTTGTAGCACTGATTTCCCTTTCCAGGTTGCTTGGTTGGCCAAAAAGGGCGTATGCGTTTTTTCCTGAATATATTCAGGAAAAAACGCATACGCCCTTTTTGGCCAAGGGCATCATTGTCGAGGTTTTGCCGCTTTTCCTGTGCTTTAAAGGCGATTCGAATATCCCTCCTGAAATCTGTTTCCTGCAATTCTGCCTTGCTTTCAAATCCTCTTCGTTGCCTTCCCTCAATATATTTGTGGACGAGAGTGATCATTTATAAGTCTGCAGGTTTGTGAATTGCAGTGCCCCTGAGCTCCATTTTTCAAGTCGCTTTCTTGGGACCTGGCCGCAAAAGCGCAGGATTGCTTCAGGCCCTATTCTGGCCCCGGGCGGCAGGCTGAGCCTGTGCTTAATTCTTCTTCCTGATGGGAAAATAGAGTTACCTGTGCCTGTCCCAACACCTAGAGCTAGTCTCTCATTAGTTGCCCACTTCCCGTTCATCCTCAGGACAAATTGCAACCTGTACGGAACAGGAGGTTAAAGGTGCTGATTCTCCAAGGAGGGAGATTGCTAGTAAAGCGGCTGGAATGGCGAACCCGAGCACAAGGACATGAGAAATGAGGTGCGTTTTAGAAACCTTTCCCGATCACACGGTGTACCATCTTCTGGGTTTCTCATGCATGTTTTCGATGTAGGAAGATGCCCTTGAACCTGTAGATTTGGGACCCATGCGATGGGTACCACGCAGTATTACTTTAAAGGGTCTGCGTTTGCTCACCCGACCTCACCAAACCTCTCAGCCCCAAGAGTGTCCACCCTTATGTCTCAATCAGCTGTGGGTCTAGATATGGTCAATCCAGGTGGCATCACAGCCCCTGAACGAATTTTGTAAGAATTTCTCTCTCTTTCACTGTCTTTGTTTCACGGGTTTGTAAAAGTAATTGATTTTTATAATGGGGTTTAGCTGCTTTTCACTGCTGTGTTTATGTCACTTTACACCCACTTGACTCACTTACAGAGAGATATCAATACATAGGTTTTAAGATTCTTACTAGTCAGATATATTCTTGGGCGGTGAATAGGGGGTGTTGAGTCCAATTCACTGAGCAAGGAGTAGGTCTTGTCTATTACATATTGGGTTTATGGAACGGTATCTGAGGTAATTTGATACCCTTGTTTTATGCATCCCCCCACCTCACCTTTCCCGTTAAGCAGCCATAGTGTGTTTCTGAAAGTGTGACTTTGTTCTGTTTTGTAATTCAGTTCAAGGGTAGCGGTTTTTGTATTCCCTCTATAAGTGATATCTTATGATAAGTGTCTTTTTCTGTGTGACTTATTTCACTTAGAATCTTCGTACCTAAATCCACTCATCATGCTGCTACTAGCCTTATGACGTTGATTTCATGGCTGAGTGATATTGCATTGTACATAAGGACCACAACTTCTTTAGCCATTTTTCTCTTTCCTGGGATATTTAAGGTGTAACGAAGTGGAGGTTCTTGTGAACAGAGCAGCCCTAAACGTTGTGGTGCCTGTGTCTTGCTGATTTTTACTTTTCCCAATTTATACACCCATGAGTGGAAGTGCCCTATGCTCTCTAAGCTGAGTTTTTTAGATTTTTCAGGACACACCGTACACTTCTCCAGAGTGGCTGTTGGCAATTTATATCCCGCCCATCAGCGTAGCAAGGCTCCCGTTTCTCCATGGTCTGTCCTGCATTTCTGGTTTTGACACTTTTTCAGCATGGCCCTTTTGAGCGATGGGACGCGAGACTTCTTTGTAGCGCTGATTTCTCTTTCCAGGTTGCTTGGTTGGCCAAAAAGGGCGTATGCGTTTTTTCCTGAATATATTCAGGAAAAAACGCATACGCCCTTTTTGGCCAAGGGCATCATTGTAGAGGTTTTGCCGCTTTTCCTGTGCTTTAAAGGCGATTCGAATCGCCCTCCTGTAATCTGTTTCCTGCAATTCTGCCTTGCTTTCAAATCCTCTTCGTTGCCTTCCCTCAATATATTTGTGGACGAGAGTGATCATTTATAAGTCTGCAGGTTTGTGAATTGCAGTGCCCCTGAGCTCCATTTTTCAAGTCGCTTTCTTGGGAGCTGGCCGCAAAAGCGCAGGATTGCTTCAGGCCCTATTCTGGTCCCGGGCGGCAGGCTGAGCCTGTGCTTAATTCTTCTTCCTGATGGGAAAATAGAGTTAACTGTGCCTGTCCCAACACCTAGAGCTAGTCTCTCATTGGTTGCCCTCTTCCCGTTCATCCTCAGGACAAATTGCAACCTGTACGGAACAGGAGGTTAAAGGTGCTGATTCTCCAAGGAGGGAGATTGCTAGTAAAGCGGCTGGAATGGCGAACCCGAGCACAAGGACATGAGAAATGAGGTGAGTTTTAGAAACCTTTCCCAATCACACGGTGTACCATCTTCTGGGTTTCTCATGCATGTTTTCGATGTAGGAAGATGCCCTTGAACCTGGAGATTTGGGACCCATGCGATGGGTACCACGCAGTATTACTTTAAAGGGTCTGCGTTTGCTCACCCGACCTCACCAAACCTCTCAGCCCCAAGAGTGTCCACCCTTATGTCTCAATCAGCTGTGGGTCTAGATATGGTCAATCCAGGTGGCATCACAGCCCCTGAACGAATTTTGTAAGAATTTCTCTCTCTTTCACTGTCTTTGTTTCACGGGTTTGTAAAAGTAATTGATTTTTATAATGGGGTTTAGCTGCTTTTCACTGCTGTGTTTATGTCACTTTACACCCACTTGACTCACTTACAGAGAGATATCAATACATAGGTTTTAAGATTCTTACTAGTCAGATATATTCTTGGGCGGTGAATAGGGGGTGTTGAGTCCAATTCACTGAGCAAGGAGTAGGTCTTGTCTATTACATATTGGATTTATGGAACGGTATCTGAGGTAATTTGATACCCTTGTTTTATGCATCCCCCCACCTCACCTTTCCCGTTAAGCAGCCATAGTGTGTTTCTGAAAGTGTGACTTTGTTCTGTTTTGTAATTCAGTTCAAGGGTAGCGGTTTTTGTATTCCCTCTATAAGTGATATCTTATGATAAGTGTCTTTTTCTGTGTGACTTATTTCACTTAGAATCTTCGTACCTAAATCCACTCATCATGCTGCTACTAGCCTTATGACGTTGATTTCATGGCTGAGTGATATTGCATTGTACATAAGGACCACAACTTCTTTAGCCATTTTTCTCTTTCCTGGGATATTTAAGGTGTAACGAAGTGGAGGTTCTTGTGAACAGAGCAGCCCTAAACGTTGTGGTGCCTGTGTCTTGCTGATTTTTACTTTTCCCAATTTATACACCCATGAGTGGAAGTGCCCTATGCTCTCTAAGCTGAGTTTTTTAGATTTTTCAGGACACACCGTACACTTCTCCAGAGTGGCTGTTGGCAATTTATATCCCGCCCATCAGCGTAGCAAGGCTCCCGTTTCTCCATGGTCTGTCCTGCATTTCTGGTTTTGACACTTTTTCAGCATGGCCCTTTTGAGCGATGGGACGCGAGACTTCTTTGTAGCGCTGATTTCTCTTTCCAGGTTGCTTGGTTGGCCAAAAAGGGCGTATGCGTTTTTTCCTGAATATATTCAGGAAAAAACGCATACGCCCTTTTTGGCCAAGGGCATCATTGTAGAGGTTTTGCCGCTTTTCCTGTGCTTTAAAGGCGATTCGAATCGCCCTCCTGTAATCTGTTTCCTGCAATTCTGCCTTGCTTTCAAATCCTCTTCGTTGCCTTCCCTCAATATATTTGTGGACGAGAGTGATCATTTATAAGTCTGCAGGTTTGTGAATTGCAGTGCCCCTGAGCTCCATTTTTCAAGTCGCTTTCTTGGGAGCTGGCCGCAAAAGCGCAGGATTGCTTCAGGCCCTATTCTGGTCCCGGGCGGCAGGCTGAGCCTGTGCTTAATTCTTCTTCCTGATGGGAAAATAGAGTTAACTGTGCCTGTCCCAACACCTAGAGCTAGTCTCTCATTGGTTGCCCTCTTCCCGTTCATCCTCAGGACAAATTGCAACCTGTACGGAACAGGAGGTTAAAGGTGCTGATTCTCCAAGGAGGGAGATTGCTAGTAAAGCGGCTGGAATGGCGAACCCGAGCACAAGGACATGAGAAATGAGGTGAGTTTTAGAAACCTTTCCCAATCACACGGTGTACCATCTTCTGGGTTTCTCATGCATGTTTTCGATGTAGGAAGATGCCCTTGAACCTGGAGATTTGGGACCCATGCGATGGGTACCACGCAGTATTACTTTAAAGGGTCTGCGTTTGCTCACCCGACCTCACCAAACCTCTCAGCCCCAAGAGTGTCCACCCTTATGTCTCAATCAGCTGTGGGTCTAGATATGGTCAATCCAGGTGGCATCACAGCCCCTGAACGAATTTTGTAAGAATTTCTCTCTCTTTCACTGTCTTTGTTTCACGGGTTTGTAAAAGTAATTGATTTTTATAATGGGGTTTAGCTGCTTTTCACTGCTGTGTTTATGTCACTTTACACCCACTTGACTCACTTACAGAGAGATATCAATACATAGGTTTTAAGATTCTTACTAGTCAGATATATTCTTGGGCGGTGAATAGGGGGTGTTGAGTCCAATTCACTGAGCAAGGAGTAGGTCTTGTCTATTACATATTGGATTTATGGAACGGTATCTGAGGTAATTTGATACCCTTGTTTTATGCATCCCCCCACCTCACCTTTCCCGTTAAGCAGCCATAGTGTGTTTCTGAAAGTGTGACTTTGTTCTGTTTTGTAATTCAGTTCAAGGGTAGCGGTTTTTGTATTCCCTCTATAAGTGATATCTTATGATAAGTGTCTTTTTCTGTGTGACTTATTTCACTTAGAATCTTCGTACCTAAATCCACTCATCATGCTGCTACTAGCCTTATGACGTTGATTTCATGGCTGAGTGATATTGCATTGTACATAAGGACCACAACTTCCTTAGCCATTTTTCTCTTTCCTGGGATATTTAAGGTGTAACGAAGTGGAGGTTCTTGTGAACAGAGCAGCCCTAAACGTTGTGGTGCCTGTGTCTTGCTGATTTTTACTTTTCCCAATTTATACACCCATGAGTGGAAGTGCCCTATGCTCTCTAAGCTGAGTTTTTTAGATTTTTCAGGACACACCGTACACTTCTCCAGAGTGGCTGTTGGCAATTTATATCCCGCCCATCAGCGTAGCAAGGCTCCCGTTTCTCCATGGTCTGTCCTGCATTTCTGGTTTTGACACTTTTTCAGCATGGCCCTTTTGAGTGATGGGACGCGAGACTTCTTTGTAGCGCTGATTTCTCTTTCCAGGTTGCTTGGTTGGCCAAAAAGGGCGTATGCGTTTTTTCCTGAATATATTCAGGAAAAAACGCATACGCCCTTTTTGGCCAAGGGCATCATTGTAGAGGTTTTGCCGCTTTTCCTGTGCTTTAAAGGCGATTCGAATCGCCCTCCTGTAATCTGTTTCCTGCAATTCTGCCTTGCTTTCAAATCCTCTTCGTTGCCTTCCCTCAATATATTTGTGGACGAGAGTGATCATTTATAAGTCTGCAGGTTTGTGAATTGCAGTGCCCCTGAGCTCCATTTTTCAAGTCGCTTTCTTGGGAGCTGGCCGCAAAAGCGCAGGATTGCTTCAGGCCCTATTCTGGTCCCGGGCGGCAGGCTGAGCCTGTGCTTAATTCTTCTTCCTGATGGGAAAATAGAGTTAACTGTGCCTGTCCCAACACCTAGAGCTAGTCTCTCATTGGTTGCCCTCTTCCCGTTCATCCTCAGGACAAATTGCAACCTGTACGGAACAGGAGGTTAAAGGTGCTGATTCTCCAAGGAGGGAGATTGCTAGTAAAGCGGCTGGAATGGCGAACCCGAGCACAAGGACATGAGAAATGAGGTGAGTTTTAGAAACCTTTCCCAATCACACGGTGTACCATCTTCTGGGTTTCTCATGCATGTTTTCGATGTAGGAAGATGCCCTTGAACCTGGAGATTTGGGACCCATGCGATGGGTACCACGCAGTATTACTTTAAAGGGTCTGCGTTTGCTCACCCGACCTCACCAAACCTCTCAGCCCCAAGAGTGTCCACCCTTATGTCTCAATCAGCTGTGGGTCTAGATATGGTCAATCCAGGTGGCATCACAGCCCCTGAACGAATTTTGTAAGAATTTCTCTCTCTTTCACTGTCTTTGTTTCACGGGTTTGTAAAAGTAATTGATTTTTATAATGGGGTTTAGCTGCTTTTCACTGCTGTGTTTATGTCACTTTACACCCACTTGACTCACTTACAGAGAGATATCAATACATAGGTTTTAAGATTCTTACTAGTCAGATATATTCTTGGGCGGTGAATAGGGGGTGTTGAGTCCAATTCACTGAGCAAGGAGTAGGTCTTGTCTATTACATATTGGGTTTATGGAACGGTATCTGAGGTAATTTGATACCCTTGTTTTATGCATCACCCCACCTCACCTTTCCCGTTAAGCAGCCATAGTGTGTTTCTGAAAGTGTGACTTTGTTCTGTTTTGTAATTCATTTCAAGGGTAGCGGTTTTTGCATTCCCTCTATAAGTGATATCTTATGATAAGTGTCTTTTTCTGTGTGACTTATTTCACTTAGAATCTTCGTACCTAAATCCACTCATCATGCTGCTACTAGCCTTATGACGTTGATTTCATGGCTGAGTGATATTGCATTGTACATAAGGACCACAACTTCTTTATCCATTTTTCTCTTTCCTGGGATATTTAATGTGTAACGAAGTGGAGGTTCTTGTGAACAGAGGAGCCCTAAACGTTGTGGTGCCTGTGTCTTGCTGATTTTTACTTTTCCCAATTTATACACCCATGAGTGGAAGTGCCCTATGCTCTCTAAGCTGAGTTTTTTAGATTTTTCAGGACACACCGTACACTTCTCCAGAGTGGCTGTTGTCAATTTACATCCCACCCATCAGCGTAGCAAGGCTCCCGTTTCTCCATGGTCTGTCCTGCATTTCTGGTTTTGACACTTTTTCAGCATGGCCCTTTTGACCAATTGGACGTGAGACTTCTTTGTAGCGCTGATTTCCCTTTCCAGGTTGCTTGGTTGGCCAAAAAGGGCGTATGCGTTTTTTCCTGAATATATTCAGGAAAAAACGCATACGCCCTTTTTGGCCAAGGGCATCATTGTCGAGGTTTTGCCGCTTTTCCGGTGCTTTAAAGGCGATTCGAATCTCCCTCCTGAAATCTGTTTCCTGCAATTCTGCCTTGCTTTCAAATCCTCTTCGTTGCCTTCCCTCAATATATTTGTGGACGAGAGTGATCATTTATAAGTCTGCAGGTTTGTGAATAGCAGTGCCCCTGAGCTCCATTTTTCAACTCGCTTTCTTGGGAGCTGGCCGCAAAAGCGCAGGATTGCTTCAGGCCCTATTCTGGCCCCGGGCGGCAGGCTGAGCCTGTGCTTAATTCTTCTTCCTGATGGGAAAATAGAGTTAACTGTTCCTGTCCCAACACCTAGAGTTAGTCTCTCATTGGTTCCCCCTCTTCCCGTTCATCCTCAGGACAAATTGCAACCTGTACGGAACAGGAGGTTAAAGGTGCTGATTCTCCAAGGAGGGAGATTGCTAGTAAAGCGGCTGGAATGGCGAACCCGAGCACAAGGACATGAGAAATGAGGTGCGTTTTAGAAACCTTTCCCGATCACACGGTGTACCATCTTCTGGGTTTCTCATGCATGCTTTCGATGTAGGAAGATGCCCTTGAACCTGGAGATTTGGGACCCATGGGATGGGTACCAGGCAGTATTACTTTAAAGGGTCTGCGTTTGCTCACCCAACCTCACCAAACCTCTCAGCCCCAAGAGTGTCCACCCTTATGTCTCAATCAGCTGTGGATCTAGATATGGTCAATCCAGGTGGCATCACACCCCCTGATCGAATTTTTTAAGAATTTCTCTCTCTTTCACTGTCTTTGTTTCACGGGTTTGTAAAAGTAATTGATTTTTATAATGGGATTTAGCTGCTTTTCACTGCTGTGTTTATGTCACTTTACACCCACTTGACTCACTTACAGAGAGATATCAATACATAGGTTTTAAGATTCTTACTAGTCAGATATATTCTTGGGCGGTGAATAGGGGGTGTTGAGTCCAATTCACTGAGCAAGGAGTAGGTCTTGTCTATTACATATTGGGTTTATGGAACGGTGTCTGAGCTAATTTGAAACCCTTGTTTTATGCATCAACCCACCTCACCTTTCCCGTTAAGCAGCCATAGTGTGTTTCTGAAAGTGTGACTCTTTTCTGTTTTGTAATTCAGTTCAAGGGGAGCGGTTTTTGCATTCCCTCTATAAGTGATATCTTATGATAAGTGTCTTTTTCTGTGTGACTTATTTCACTTAGAATCGTCGTACCTAAATCCACTCATCATGCTGCTACTAGCCTTATGACGTTGATTTCATGGCTGAGTGATATTGCATTGTACATAAGGACCACAACTTCTTTATCCATTTTTCTCTTTCCTGGGATATTTAAGGTGTAACGAAGTGGAGGTTCTTGTCAACAGAGCAGCCCTAAACGTTGGGGTGCCTGTGTCTTGCTGATTTTTACTTTTCCCAATTAATGCACCCATGAGTGGAAGTGCCCTATGCTCTCTAAGCTGAGTTTTTTAGATGTTTCGGGACACACTGTACACTTCTCCAGAGTGGCTGTTGGCAATTTACATCCCGCCCATCAGCGTAGCAAGGCTCCCGTTTCTCCATGGTCTGTCCTGCATTTCTGGTTTTGACACTTTTTCAGCATGGCCCTTTTGAACGATGGGACGCGAGAGTTCTTTGTAGAGCTGATTTCCCTTTCCAGGTTGCTTGGTTGGCCAAAAAGGGCGTATGCGTTTTTTCCTGAATATATTCAGGAAAAAACGCATACGCCCTTTTGGCCAAGGGCATCATTGTCGAGGTTTTGCCGCTTTTCCTGTGCTTTAAAGGCGATTCGAATCTCCCTCCTGAAATCTGTTTCCTGCAATTCTGCCTTGCTTTCAAATCCTCTTCGTTGCCTTCCCTCAATATATTTGTGGACGAGAGTGATCATTTATAAGTCTGCAGGTTTGTGAATTGCAGTGCCCCTGAGCTCCATTTTTCAAGTCGCTTTCTTGGGAGCTGGCCGCAAAAGCGCAGGATTGCTTCAGGCCCTATTCTGGCCCCGGGCGGCAGGCTGAGCCTGTGCTTAATTCTTCTTCCTGATGGGAAAATAGAGTTAACTGTGCCTGTCCCAACACCTAGAGCTAGTCTCTCATTGGTTGCCCACTTCCCGTTCATCCTCAGGACAAATTGCAACCTGTACGGAACAGGAGGTTAAAGGTGCTGATTCTCCAAGGAGGGAGATTGCTAGTAAAGCGGCTGGAATGGCGAACCCGAGCACAAGGACATGAGAAATGAGGTGCGTTTTAGAAACCTTTCCCGATCACACGGTGTACCATCTTCTGGGTTTCTCATGCATGTTTTCGATGTAGGAAGATGCCCTTGAACCTGGAGATTTGGGACCCATGCGATGGGTACCACGCAGTATTACTTTAAAGGGTCTGCGTTTGCTCACCCGACCTCACCAAACCTCTCAGCCCCAAGAGTGTTCACCCTTATGTCTCAATCAGCTGTGGGTCTAGATATGGTCAATCCAGGTGGCATCACACCCCCTGAACGAATTTTGTAAGAATTTCTCTCTCTTTCACTGTCTTTGTTTCAAGGGTTTGTAAAAGTAATTGATTTTTATAATGGGGTTTAGCTGCTTTTCACTGCTGTGTTTATGTCACTTTACACCCACTTGACTCACTTACAGAGAGATATCAATACATAGGTTTTAAGATTCTTACTAATCAGATATATTCTTGGGCGGTGAATAGGGGGTGTTGAGTCCAATTCACTGAGCAAGGAGTAGGTCTTGTCTATTACATATTGGGTTTATCCAACGGTGTCTGAGCTAATTTGAAACCCTTGTTTTATGCATCACCCCACCTCACCTTTCCCGTTAAGCAGCCATAGTGTGTTTCTGAAAGTGTGACTCTTTTCTGTTTTGTAATTCAGTTCAAGGGGAGCGGTTTTTGCATTCCCTCTATAAGTGATATCTTATGATAAGTGTCTTTTTCTGTGTGACTTATTTCACTTAGAATCGTCGTACCTAAATCCACTCATCATGCTGCTAGTAGCCTTATGACGTTGATTTCATGGCTGAGTGATATTGCATTGTACATAAGGACCACAACTTCTTTATCCATTTTTCTCTTTCCTGGGATATTTAAGGTGTAACGAAGTGGAGGTTCTTGTCAACAGAGCAGCCCTAAACGTTGGGGTGCCTGTGTCTTGCTGATTTTTAGTTTTCCCAATTTATACACCCATGAGTGGAAGTGCCCTATGCTCTCTAAGCTGAGTTTTTTAGATGTTTCAGGACACACCGTACACTTCTCCAGAGTGGCTGTTGGCAATTTACATCCCGCCCATCAGCGTAGCTAGGCTCCCGTTTCTCCATGGTCTGTCCTGCATTTCTGGTTTTGACACTTTTTCAGCATGGCCCTTTTGACCGATGGGACGCGAGACTTCTTTGTAGCGCTGATTTCCCTTTCCAGGTTGCTTGGTTGGCCAAAAAGGGCGTATGCGTTTTTTCCTGAATATATTCAGGAAAAAACGCATACGCCCTTTTTGGCCAAGGGCATCATTGTCGAGGTTTTGCCGCTTTTCCTGTGCTTTAAAGGCGATTCGAATCTCCCTTCTGAAATCTGTTTCCTGCAATTCTGCCTTGCTTTCAAATCCTCTTCGTTGCCTTCCCTCAATATATTTGTGGACGAGAGTGATCATTTATAAGTCTGCAGGTTTGTGAATTGCAGTGCCCCTGAGCTCCATTTTTCAACTCGCTTTCTTGGGAGCTGGCCGCAAAAGCGCAGGATTGCTTCAGGCCCTATTCTGGTCCCGGGCGGCAGGCTGAGCCTGTGCTTAATTCTTCTTCCTGATGGGAAAATAGAGTTACCTGTGCCTGTCCCAACACCTAGAGCTAGTCTCTCATTGGTTCCCCCTCTTCCCGTTCATCCTCAGGACAAATTGCAACCTGTACGGAACAGGAGGTTAAAGGTGCTGATTCTCCAAGGAGGGAGATTGCTAGTAAAGCGGCTGGAATGGCGAACCCGAGCACAAGGACATGAGAAATGAGGTGCGTTTTAGAAACCTTTCCCGATCACACGGTGTACCATCTTCTGGGTTTCTCATGCATGTTTTCGATGTAGGAAGATGCCCTTGAACCTGGAGATTTGGGACCCATGGGATGGGTACCACGCAGTATTACTTTAAAGGGTCTGCGTTTGCTCACCCGACCTCACCAAACCTCTCAGCCCCAAGAGTGTCCACCCTTATGTCTCAATCAGCTGTGGGTCTAGATATGGTCAATCCAGGTGGCATCACAGCCCCTGAACGAATTTTGTAAGAATTTCTCTCACTTTCACTGTCTTTGTTTCACGGGTTTTAAAAAGTAATTGATTTTTATAATGGGGTTTAGCTGCTTTTCACTGCTGTGTTTATGTCACTTTACACCCACTTGACTCACTTACAGAGAGATATCAATACATAGGTTTTAAGATTCTTACTAGTCAGATATATTCTTGGGCGGTGAATAGGGGGTGTTGAGTCCAATTCACTGAGCAAGGAGTAGGTCTTGTCTATTACATATTGGGTTTATGGAACGGTATCTGAGGTAATTTGATACCCTTGTTTTATGCATCACCCCACCTCACCTTTCCCGTTAAGCAGCCATAGTGTGTTTCAGAAAGTGTGACTTTGTTCTGTTTTGTAATTCAGTTCAAGGGTAGCGGTTTTTGTATTCCCTCTATAAGTGATATCTTATGATAAGTGTCTTTTTCTGTGTGACTTATTTCACTTAGAATCTTCGTACCTAAATCCACTCATCATGCTGCTACTAGCCTTATGACGTTGATTTCATGACTGAGTGATATTGTATTGTACATAAGGACCACAACTTCTTTAGCCATTTTTCTCTTTCCTGGGATATTTAAGGTGTAACGAAGTGGAGGTTCTTGTGAACAGAGCAGCCCTAAACGTTGGGGTGCCTGTGTCTTGCTGATTTTTACTTTTCCCAATTTATACACCCATGAGTGGAAGTGCCCTATGCTCTCTAAGCTGAGTTTTTTAGATGTTTCAGGACACACCGTACACTTCTCCAGAGTGGCTGTTGGCAATTTACATCCCGCCCATCAGCGTAGCTAGGCTCCCGTTTCTCCATGGTCTGTCCTGCATTTCTGGTTTTGACACTTTTTCAGCATGGCCCTTTTGACCGATGGGACGCGAGACTTCTTTGTAGCGCTGATTTCCCTTTCCAGGTTGCTTGGTTGGCCAAAAAGGGCGTATGCGTTTTTTCCTGAATATATTCAGGAAAAAACGCATACGCCCTTTTTGGCCAAGGGCATCATTGTCGAGGTTTTGCCGCTTTTCCTGTGCTTTAAAGGCGATTCGAATCTCCCTCCTGAAATCTGTTTCCTGCAATTCTGCCTTGCTTTCAAATCCTCTTCGTTGCCTTCCCTCAATATATTTGTGGACGAGAGTGATCATTTATAAGTCTGCAGGTTTGTGAATTGCAGTGCCCCTGAGCTCCATTTTTCAACTCGCTTTCTTGGGAGCTGGCCGCAAAAGCGCAGGATTGCTTCAGGCCCTATTCTGGTCCCGGGCGGCAGGCTGAGCCTGTGCTTAATTCTTCTTCATGATGGGAAAATAGAGTTACCTGTGCCTGTCCCAACACCTAGAGCTAGTCTCTCATTGGTTCCCCCTCTTCCCGTTCATCCTCAGGACAAATTGCAAGCTGTACGGAACAGGAGGGTAAAGGTGCTGATTCTCCAAGGAGGGAGATTGCTAGTAAAGCGGCTGGAATGGCGAACCCGAGCACAAGGACATGAGAAATGAGGTGGGTTTTAGAAACCTTTCCCGATCACATGGTGTACCAACTTCTGGGTTTCTCATGCATGTTTTCGATGTAGGAAGATGCCCTTGAACCTGGAGATTTGGGACCCATGGGATGGGTACCAGGCAGTATTACTTTAAAGGGTCTGCGTTTGCTCACCCAACCTCACCAAACCTCTCAGCCCCAAGAGTGTCCACCCTTATGTCTCAATCAGCTGTGGATCTAGATATGGTCAATCCAGGTGGCATCACACCCCCTGATCGAATATTTTAAGAATTTCTCTCTCTTTCACTGTCTTTGTTTCACGGGTTTGTAAAAGTAATTGATTTTTATAATGGGATTTAGCTGCTTTTCACTGCTGTGTTTATGTCACTTTACACCCACTTGACTCACTTACAGAGAGCTATCAATACATAGGTTTTAAGATTCTTACTAGTCAGATATATTCTTGGGCGGTGAATAGGGGGTGTTGAGTCCAATTCACTGAGCAAGGAGTAGGTCTTGTCTATTACATATTGGGTTTATGGAACGGTGTCTGAGCTAATTTGAAACCCTTGTTTTATGCATCACCCCACCTCACCTTTCCCGTTAAGCAGCCATAGTGTGTTTCTGAAAGTGTGACTCTTTTCTGTTTTGTAATTCAGTTCAAGGGAAGCGGTTTTTGCATTCCCTCTATAAGTGATATCTTATGATAAGTGTCTTTTTCGGTGTGACTTATTTCACTTAGAATCGTCGTACCTAAATCCACTCATCATGCTGCTACTAGCCTTATGACGTTGATTTCATGGCTGAGTGATATTGCATTGTACATAAGGACCACAACTTCTTTATCCATTTTTCTCTTTCCTGGGATATTTAAGGTGTAACGAAGTGGAGGTTCTTGTCAACAGAGCAGCCCTAAACGTTGGGGTGCCTGTGTCTTGCTGATTTTTAGTTTTCCCAATTTATACACCCATGAGTGGAAGTGCCCTATGCTCTCTAAGCTGAGTTTTTTAGATGTTTCAGGACACACCGTACACTTCTCCAGAGTGGCTGTTGGCAATTTATATCCCGCCCATCAGCGTAGCAAGGCTCCCGTTTCTCCATGGTCTGTCCTGCATTTCTGGTTTTGACACTTTTTCAGCATGGCCCTTTTGACCGATGGGACGCGAGACTTCTTTGTAGCGCTGATTTCCCTTTCCAGGTTGCTTGGTTGGCCAAAAAGGGCGTATGCGTTTTTTCCTGAATATATTCAGGAAAAAACGCATACGCCCTTTTGGCCAAGGTCATCATTGTAGAGGTTTTGCCGCTTTTCCTGTGCTTTAAAGGCGATTCGAATCTCCCTCCTGTAATCTGTTTCCTGCAATTCTGCCTTGCTTTCAAATCCTCTTCGTTGCCTTCCCTCAATATATTTGTGGACGAGAGTGATCATTTATAAGTCTGCAGGTTTGTGAATTGCAGTGCCCCTGAGCTCCATTTTTCAACTCGCTTTCTTGGGAGCTGGCCGCAAAAGCGCAGGATTGCTTCAGGCCCTATTCTGGTCCCGGGCGGCAGGCTGAGCCTGTGCTTAATTCTTCTTCCTGATGGGAAAATAGAGTTACCTGTGCCTGTCCCAACACCTAGAGCTAGTCTCTCATTGGTTCCCCCTCTTCCCGTTCATCCTCAGGACAAATTGCAACCTGTACGGAACAGGAGGTTAAAGGTGCTGATTCTCCAAGGAGGGAGATTGCTAGTAAAGCGGCTGGAATGGCGAACCCGAGCACAAGGACATGAGAAATGAGGTGCGTTTTAGAAACCTTTCCCGATCACACGGTGTACCATCTTCTGGGTTTCTCATGCATGTTTTCGATGTAGTAAGATGCCCTTGAACCCCGAGATTTGGGACCCATGCGATGGGTACCACGCAGTATTACTTTAAATGGTCTGCGTTTGCTCACCCGACCTCACCAAACCTCTCAGCCCCAAGAGTGTCCACCCTTATGTCTCAATCAGCTGTGGGTCTAGATATGGTCAATCCAGGTGGCATCACAGCCCCTGAACGAATTTTGTAAGAATTTCTCTCTCTTTCACTGTCTTTGTTTCACGGGTTTGTAAAAGTAATTGATTTTTATAATGGGGTTTAGCTACTTTTCACTGCTGTGTTTATGTCACTTTACACCCAGTTGACTCACTTACAGAGAGATATCAATACATAGGTTTTAAGATTCTTACTAGTCAGATATATTCTTGGGCGGTGAATAGGGGGTGTTGAGTCCAATTCACTGAGCAAGGAGTAGGTCTTGTCTATTACATATTGGGTTTATGGAACGGTATCTGAGCTAATTTGAAACCCTTGTTTTATGCAACACCCCACCTCATCTTTCCCGTTAAGCAGCCATAGTGTGTTTCTGAAAGTGTGACTCTGTTCTGTTTTGTAATTCAGTTCAAGGGTAGCGGTTTTTGCATTCCCTCTATAAGTGATATCTTATGATAAGTGTCTTTTTCTGTGTGACTTATTTCACTTAGAATCGTCGTACCTAAATCCACTCATCATGCTGCTAGTAGCCTTATGACGTTGATTTCATGGCTGAGTGATATTGCATTGTACATAAGGACCACAACTTCTTTATCCATTTTTCTCTTTCCTGGGATATTTAAGGTGTAACGAAGTGGAGGTTCTTGACAACAGAGCAGCCCTAAACGTTGGGGTGCCTGTGTCTTGTTGAATTTTAGTTTTCCCAATTTATACACCCATGAGTGGAAGTGCCCTATGCTCTCTAAGCTGAGTTTTTTAGATGTTTCAGGACACACCGTACACTTCTCCAGAGTGGCTGTTGGCAATTTACATCCCGCCCATCAGCGTAGCAAGGCTCCCGTTTCTCCATGGTCTGTCCTGCATTTCTGGTTTTGACACTTTTTCAGCATGGCCCTTTTGACCGATGGGACGCGAGACTTCTTTGTAGCGCTGATTTCCCTTTCCAGGTTGCTTGGTTGGCCCAAAAGGGCGTATGCGTTTTTTCCTGAATATATTCAGGAAAAAACGCATACGCCCTTTTTGGCCAAGGGCATCATTGTCGAGGTTTTGCCGCTTTTCCTGTGCTTTAAAGGTGATTCGAATCTCCCTCCTGAAATCTGTTTCCTGCAATTCTGCCTTGCTTTCAAATCCTCTTCGTTGCCTTCCCTCAATATATTTGTGGACGAGAGTGATCATTTATAAGTCTGCAGGTTTGTGAATTGCAGTGCCCCTGAGCTCCATTTTTCAAGTCGCTTTCTTGGGACCTGGCCGCAAAAGCGCAGGATTGCTTCAGGCCCTATTCTGGTCCCGGGCGGCAGGCTGAGCCTGTGCTTAATTCTTCTTCCTGATGGGAAAATAGAGTTACCTGTGCCTGTCCCAACACCTAGAGCTAGTCTCTCATTGGTTCCCCCTCTTCCCGTTCATCCTCAGGACAAATTGCAACCTGTACGGAACAGGAGGTTAAAGGTGCTGATTCTCCAAGGAGGGAGATTGCTAGTAAAGCGGCTGGAATGGCGAACCCGAGCACAAGGACATGAGAAATGAGGTGCGTTTTAGAAACCTTTCCCGATCACACGGTGTACCATCTTCTGGGTTTCTCATGCATGTTTTCGATGTAGGAAGATGCCCTTGAACCTGGAGATTTGGGACCCATGGGATGGGTACTACGCAGTATTACTTTAAAGGGTCTACGTTTGCTCACCCGACCTCACCAAACCTCTCAGCCCCAAGAGTGTCCACCCTTATGTCTCAATCAGCTGTGGGTCTAGATATGGTCAATCCAGGTGGCATCACAGCCCCTGAACGAATTTTGTAAGAATTTCTCTCTCTTTCACTGTCTTTGTTTCACGGGTTTGTAAAAGTAATTGATTTTTATAATGGGGTTTAGCTGCTTTTCACTGCTGTGTTTATGTCACTTTACACCCAGTTGACTCACTTACAGAGAGATATCAATACATAGGTTTTAAGATTCTTACTAGTCAGATATATTCTTGGGCGGTGAATAGGGGGTGTTGAGTCCAATTCACTGAGCAAGGAGTAGGTCTTGTCTATTACATATTGGGTTTATGGAACGGTATCTGAGCTAATTTGAAACCCTTGTTTTATGCATCACCCCACCTCATCTTTCCCGTTAAGCAGCCATAGTGTGTTTCTGAAAGTGTGACTCTGTTCTGTTTTGTAATTCAGTTCAAGGGTAGCGGTTTTTGCATTCCCTCTATAAGTGATATCTTATGATAAGTGTCTTTTTCTGTGTGACTTATTTCACTTAGAATCGTCGTACCTAAATCCACTCATCATGCTGCTAGTAGCCTTATGACGTTGATTTCATGGCTGAGTGATATTGCATTGTACATAAGGACCACAACTTCTTTATCCATTTTTCTCTTTCCTGGGATATTTAAGGTGTAACGAAGTGGAAGTTCTTGTCAACAGAGCAGCCCTAAACGTTGGGGTGCCTGTGTCTTGCTGATTTTTATTTTCCCAATTAATACACCCATGAGTGGAAGTGCCCTATGCTCTCTAAGCTGAGTTTTTTAAATGTTTCAGGACACACCGTACACTTCTCCAGAGTGGCTGTTGGCAATTTACATCCCGCCCATCAGCGTAGCAAGGCTCCCGTTTCTCCATGGTCTGTCCTGCATTTCTGGTTTTGACACTTTTTCAGCATGGCCCTTTTGACCGATGGGACGTGAGACTTCTTTGTAGCGCTGATTTCCCTTTCCAGGTTGCTTGGTTGGCCAAAAAGGGCGTATTCGTTTTTTCCTGAATATATTCAGGAAAAAACGCATACGCCCTTTTTGGCCAAGGGCATCATTGTCGAGGTTTTGCCGCTTTTCCTGTGCTTTAAAGGCGATTCGAATCTCCCTCCTGAAATCTGTTTCCTGCAATTCTGCCTTGCTTTCAAATCCTCTTCGTTGCCTTCCCTCAATATATTTGTGGACGAGAGTGATCATTTATAAGTCTGCAGGTTTGTGAATTGCAGTGCCCCTGAGCTCCATTTTTCAACTCGCTTTCTTGGGAGCTGGCCGCAAAAGCGCAGGATTGCTTCAGGCCCTATTCTGGCCCCGGGCGGCAGGCTGAGCCTGTGCTTAATTCTTCTTCCTGATGGGAAAATAGAGTTAACTGTGCCTGTCCCAACACCTAGAGTCAGTCTCTCATTGGTTCCCCCTCTTCCCGTTCATCCTCAGGACAAATTGCAACCTGTACGGAACAGGAGGTTAAAGATGCTGATTCTCCAAGGAGGGAGATTGCTAGTAAAGCGGCTGGAATGGCGAACCCGAGCACAAGGACATGAGAAATGAGGTGCGTTTTAGAAACCTTTCCCGATCACACGGTGTACCATCTTCTGGGTTTCTCATGCATGTTTTCGATGTAGGAAGATGCCCTTGAACCTGGAGATTTGGGACCCATGGGATGGGTACCACGCAGTATTACTTTAAAGGGTCTGCGTTTGCTCACCCGACCTCACCAAACCTCTCAGCCCCAAGAGTGTCCACCCTTATGTCTCAATCAGCTGTGGGTCTAGATATGGTCAATCCAGGTGGCATCACAGCCCCTGAACGAATTTTGTAAGAATTTCTCTCTCTTTCACTGTCTTTGTTTCACGGGTTTGTAAAAGTAATTGATTTTTATAATGGGGTTTAGCTGCTTTTCACTGCTGTGTTTATGTCACTTTACACCCACTTGACTCACTTACAGAGAGATATCAATACATAGGTTTTAAGATTCTTACTAATCAGATATATTCTTGGGCGGTGAATAGGGGGTGTTGAGTCCAATTCACTGAGCAAGGAGTAGGTCTTCTCTATTACATATTGGGTTTATGGAACGGTATCTGAGGTAATTTGATACCCTTGTTTTATGCATCACCCCACCTCACCTTTCCCGTTAAGCAGCCATAGTGTGTTTCTGAAAGTGTGACTTTGTTCTGTTTTGTAATTCAGTTCAAGGGTAGCAGTTTTTGCATTCCCTCTATAAGTGATATCTTATGATAAGTGTCTTTTTCTGTGTGACTTATTTCACTTAGAATCGTCGTACCTAAATCCACTCATCATGCTGCTACTAGCCTTACGACGTTGATTTCATGGCTGAGTGATATTGCATTGTACATAAGGACCACAACTTCTTTATCCATTTTTCTCTTTCCTGGGATATTTAAGGTATAACGAAGTGGAGGTTCTTGACAACAGAGCAGCCCTAAACGTTGGGGTGCCTGTGTCTTGTTGAATTTTAGTTTTCCCAATTTATACACCCATGAGTGGAAGTGCCCTATGCTCTCTAAGCTGAGTTTTTTAGATGTTTCAGGACACACCGTACACTTCTCCAGAGTGGCTGTTGGCAATTTACATCCCGCCCATCAGCGTAGCAAGGCTCCCGTTTCTCCATGGTCTGTCCTGCATTTCTGGTTTTGACACTTTATCAGCATGGCCCTTTTGACCGATGGGACGCGAGACTTCTTTGTCGCGCTGATTTCCCTTTCCAGGTTGCTTGGTTGGCCAAAAAGGGCGTATGCGTTTTTTCCTGAATATATTCAGGAACAAACGCATACGCCGTTTTTGGCCAAGGGCATCATTGTCGAGGTTTTGCCGCTTTTCCTGTGCTTTAAAGGCGATTCGAATCTCCCTCCTGAAATCTGTTTCCTGCAATTCTGCCTTGCTTTCAAATCCTCTTCGTTGCCTTCCCTCAATTTATTTGTGGACGAGAGTGATCATTTATAAGTCTGCAGGTTTGTGAATTGCAGTGCTCCTGAGCTCCATTTTTCAACTCGCTTTCTTGGGAGCTGGCCGCAAAAGCGCAGGATTGCTTCAGGCCTTATTCTGGTCCCGGGCGGCAGGCTGAGCCTGTGCTTAATTCTTCTTCCTGATGGGAAAATAGAGTTACCTGTGCCTGTCCCAACACCTAGAGCTAGTCTCTCATTGGTTCCCCCTCTTCCCGTTCATCCTCAGGACAAATTGCAACCTGTACGGAACAGGAGGTTAAAGGTGCTGATTCTCCAAGGAGGGAGATTGCTAGTAAAGCGGCTGGAATGGCGAACCCGAGCACAAGGACATGAGAAATGAGGTGCGTTTTAGAAACCTTTCCCGATCACACGGTGTACCATCTTCTGGGTTTGTCATGCATGTTTTCGATATAGGAAGATGCCCTTGAACCTGGAGATTTGGGACCCATGCGATGGGTACCACGCAGTATTACTTTAAAGGGTCTGCGTTTGCTCACCCGACCTCACCAAACCTCTCAGCCCCAAGAGTGTCCACCCTTATGTCTCAATCAGCTGTGGGTCTAGATATGGTCAATCCAGGTGGCATCACAGCCCCTGAACGAATTTTGTAAGAATTTCTCTCTCTTTCACTGTCTTTGTTTCACGGGTTTGTAAAAGTAATTGATTTTTATAATGGGGTTTAGCTACTTTTCACTGCTGTGTTTATGTCACTTTACACCCAGTTGACTCACTTACAGAGAGATATCAATACATAGGTTTTAAGATTCTTACTAGTCAGATATATTCTTGGGCGGTGAATAGGGGGTGTTGAGTCCAATTCACTGAGCAAGGAGTAGGTCTTGTCTATTACATATTGGGTTTATGGAACGGTATCTGAGCTAATTTGAAACCCTTGTTTTATGCAACACCCCACCTCATCTTTCCCGTTAAGCAGCCATAGTGTGTTTCTGAAAGTGTGACTCTGTTCTGTTTTGTAATTCAGTTCAAGGGTAGCGGTTTTTGCATTCCCTCTATAAGTGATATCTTATGATAAGTGTCTTTTTCTGTGTGACTTATTTCACTTAGAATCGTCGTACCTAAATCCACTCATCATGCTGCTAGTAGCCTTATGACGTTGATTTCATGGCTGAGTGATATTGCATTGTACATAAGGACCACAACTTCTTTATCCATTTTTCTCTTTCCTGGGATATTTAAGGTGTAACGAAGTGGAGGTTCTTGACAACAGAGCAGCCCTAAACGTTGGGGTGCCTGTGTCTTGTTGAATTTTAGTTTTCCCAATTTATACACCCATGAGTGGAAGTGCCCTATGCTCTCTAAGCTGAGTTTTTTAGATGTTTCAGGACACACCGTACACTTCTCCAGA
Source organism: Balaenoptera physalus (assembly GCF_965194825.1). Taxonomy (NCBI): domain Eukaryota; kingdom Metazoa; phylum Chordata; class Mammalia; order Artiodactyla; family Balaenopteridae; genus Balaenoptera; species Balaenoptera physalus. The sequence goes on along the minus strand of NW_028125981.1, from coordinate 77,903 downwards.
GTGGCTGTTGGCAATTTACATCCCGCCCATCAGCGTAGCAAGGCTCCCGTTTCTCCATGGTCTGTCCTGCATTTCTGGTTTTGACACTTTTTCAGCATGGCCCTTTTGACCGATGGGACGCGAGACTTCTTTGTAGCGCTGATTTCCCTTTCCAGGTTGCTTGGTTGGCCCAAAAGGGCGTATGCGTTTTTTCCTGAATATATTCAGGAAAAAACGCATACGCCCTTTTTGGCCAAGGGCATCATTGTCGAGGTTTTGCCGCTTTTCCTGTGCTTTAAAGGTGATTCGAATCTCCCTCCTGAAATCTGTTTCCTGCAATTCTGCCTTGCTTTCAAATCCTCTTCGTTGCCTTCCCTCAATATATTTGTGGACGAGAGTGATCATTTATAAGTCTGCAGGTTTGTGAATTGCAGTGCCCCTGAGCTCCATTTTTCAAGTCGCTTTCTTGGGACCTGGCCGCAAAAGCGCAGGATTGCTTCAGGCCCTATTCTGGTCCCGGGCGGCAGGCTGAGCCTGTGCTTAATTCTTCTTCCTGATGGGAAAATAGAGTTACCTGTGCCTGTCCCAACACCTAGAGCTAGTCTCTCATTGGTTCCCCCTCTTCCCGTTCATCCTCAGGACAAATTGCAACCTGTACGGAACAGGAGGTTAAAGGTGCTGATTCTCCAAGGAGGGAGATTGCTAGTAAAGCGGCTGGAATGGCGAACCCGAGCACAAGGACATGAGAAATGAGGTGCGTTTTAGAAACCTTTCCCGATCACACGGTGTACCATCTTCTGGGTTTCTCATGCATGTTTTCGATGTAGGAAGATGCCCTTGAACCTGGAGATTTGGGACCCATGGGATGGGTACTACGCAGTATTACTTTAAAGGGTCTACGTTTGCTCACCCGACCTCACCAAACCTCTCAGCCCCAAGAGTGTCCACCCTTATGTCTCAATCAGCTGTGGGTCTAGATATGGTCAATCCAGGTGGCATCACAGCCCCTGAACGAATTTTGTAAGAATTTCTCTCTCTTTCACTGTCTTTGTTTCACGGGTTTGTAAAAGTAATTGATTTTTATAATGGGGTTTAGCTGCTTTTCACTGCTGTGTTTATGTCACTTTACACCCAGTTGACTCACTTACAGAGAGATATCAATACATAGGTTTTAAGATTCTTACTAGTCAGATATATTCTTGGGCGGTGAATAGGGGGTGTTGAGTCCAATTCACTGAGCAAGGAGTAGGTCTTGTCTATTACATATTGGGTTTATGGAACGGTATCTGAGCTAATTTGAAACCCTTGTTTTATGCATCACCCCACCTCATCTTTCCCGTTAAGCAGCCATAGTGTGTTTCTGAAAGTGTGACTCTGTTCTGTTTTGTAATTCAGTTCAAGGGTAGCGGTTTTTGCATTCCCTCTATAAGTGATATCTTATGATAAGTGTCTTTTTCTGTGTGACTTATTTCACTTAGAATCGTCGTACCTAAATCCACTCATCATGCTGCTAGTAGCCTTATGACGTTGATTTCATGGCTGAGTGATATTGCATTGTACATAAGGACCACAACTTCTTTATCCATTTTTCTCTTTCCTGGGATATTTAAGGTGTAACGAAGTGGAAGTTCTTGTCAACAGAGCAGCCCTAAACGTTGGGGTGCCTGTGTCTTGCTGATTTTTATTTTCCCAATTAATACACCCATGAGTGGAAGTGCCCTATGCTCTCTAAGCTGAGTTTTTTAAATGTTTCAGGACACACCGTACACTTCTCCAGAGTGGCTGTTGGCAATTTACATCCCGCCCATCAGCGTAGCAAGGCTCCCGTTTCTCCATGGTCTGTCCTGCATTTCTGGTTTTGACACTTTTTCAGCATGGCCCTTTTGACCGATGGGACGTGAGACTTCTTTGTAGCGCTGATTTCCCTTTCCAGGTTGCTTGGTTGGCCAAAAAGGGCGTATTCGTTTTTTCCTGAATATATTCAGGAAAAAACGCATACGCCCTTTTTGGCCAAGGGCATCATTGTCGAGGTTTTGCCGCTTTTCCTGTGCTTTAAAGGCGATTCGAATCTCCCTCCTGAAATCTGTTTCCTGCAATTCTGCCTTGCTTTCAAATCCTCTTCGTTGCCTTCCCTCAATATATTTGTGGACGAGAGTGATCATTTATAAGTCTGCAGGTTTGTGAATTGCAGTGCCCCTGAGCTCCATTTTTCAACTCGCTTTCTTGGGAGCTGGCCGCAAAAGCGCAGGATTGCTTCAGGCCCTATTCTGGCCCCGGGCGGCAGGCTGAGCCTGTGCTTAATTCTTCTTCCTGATGGGAAAATAGAGTTAACTGTGCCTGTCCCAACACCTAGAGTCAGTCTCTCATTGGTTCCCCCTCTTCCCGTTCATCCTCAGGACAAATTGCAACCTGTACGGAACAGGAGGTTAAAGATGCTGATTCTCCAAGGAGGGAGATTGCTAGTAAAGCGGCTGGAATGGCGAACCCGAGCACAAGGACATGAGAAATGAGGTGCGTTTTAGAAACCTTTCCCGATCACACGGTGTACCATCTTCTGGGTTTCTCATGCATGTTTTCGATGTAGGAAGATGCCCTTGAACCTGGAGATTTGGGACCCATGGGATGGGTACCACGCAGTATTACTTTAAAGGGTCTGCGTTTGCTCACCCGACCTCACCAAACCTCTCAGCCCCAAGAGTGTCCACCCTTATGTCTCAATCAGCTGTGGGTCTAGATATGGTCAATCCAGGTGGCATCACAGCCCCTGAACGAATTTTGTAAGAATTTCTCTCTCTTTCACTGTCTTTGTTTCACGGGTTTGTAAAAGTAATTGATTTTTATAATGGGGTTTAGCTGCTTTTCACTGCTGTGTTTATGTCACTTTACACCCACTTGACTCACTTACAGAGAGATATCAATACATAGGTTTTAAGATTCTTACTAATCAGATATATTCTTGGGCGGTGAATAGGGGGTGTTGAGTCCAATTCACTGAGCAAGGAGTAGGTCTTCTCTATTACATATTGGGTTTATGGAACGGTATCTGAGGTAATTTGATACCCTTGTTTTATGCATCACCCCACCTCACCTTTCCCGTTAAGCAGCCATAGTGTGTTTCTGAAAGTGTGACTTTGTTCTGTTTTGTAATTCAGTTCAAGGGTAGCAGTTTTTGCATTCCCTCTATAAGTGATATCTTATGATAAGTGTCTTTTTCTGTGTGACTTATTTCACTTAGAATCGTCGTACCTAAATCCACTCATCATGCTGCTACTAGCCTTACGACGTTGATTTCATGGCTGAGTGATATTGCATTGTACATAAGGACCACAACTTCTTTATCCATTTTTCTCTTTCCTGGGATATTTAAGGTATAACGAAGTGGAGGTTCTTGACAACAGAGCAGCCCTAAACGTTGGGGTGCCTGTGTCTTGTTGAATTTTAGTTTTCCCAATTTATACACCCATGAGTGGAAGTGCCCTATGCTCTCTAAGCTGAGTTTTTTAGATGTTTCAGGACACACCGTACACTTCTCCAGAGTGGCTGTTGGCAATTTACATCCCGCCCATCAGCGTAGCAAGGCTCCCGTTTCTCCATGGTCTGTCCTGCATTTCTGGTTTTGACACTTTATCAGCATGGCCCTTTTGACCGATGGGACGCGAGACTTCTTTGTCGCGCTGATTTCCCTTTCCAGGTTGCTTGGTTGGCCAAAAAGGGCGTATGCGTTTTTTCCTGAATATATTCAGGAACAAACGCATACGCCGTTTTTGGCCAAGGGCATCATTGTCGAGGTTTTGCCGCTTTTCCTGTGCTTTAAAGGCGATTCGAATCTCCCTCCTGAAATCTGTTTCCTGCAATTCTGCCTTGCTTTCAAATCCTCTTCGTTGCCTTCCCTCAATTTATTTGTGGACGAGAGTGATCATTTATAAGTCTGCAGGTTTGTGAATTGCAGTGCTCCTGAGCTCCATTTTTCAACTCGCTTTCTTGGGAGCTGGCCGCAAAAGCGCAGGATTGCTTCAGGCCTTATTCTGGTCCCGGGCGGCAGGCTGAGCCTGTGCTTAATTCTTCTTCCTGATGGGAAAATAGAGTTACCTGTGCCTGTCCCAACACCTAGAGCTAGTCTCTCATTGGTTCCCCCTCTTCCCGTTCATCCTCAGGACAAATTGCAACCTGTACGGAACAGGAGGTTAAAGGTGCTGATTCTCCAAGGAGGGAGATTGCTAGTAAAGCGGCTGGAATGGCGAACCCGAGCACAAGGACATGAGAAATGAGGTGCGTTTTAGAAACCTTTCCCGATCACACGGTGTACCATCTTCTGGGTTTGTCATGCATGTTTTCGATATAGGAAGATGCCCTTGAACCTGGAGATTTGGGACCCATGCGATGGGTACCACGCAGTATTACTTTAAAGGGTCTGCGTTTGCTCACCCGACCTCACCAAACCTCTCAGCCCCAAGAGTGTCCACCCTTATGTCTCAATCAGCTGTGGGTCTAGATATGGTCAATCCAGGTGGCATCACAGCCCCTGAACGAATTTTGTAAGAATTTCTCTCACTTTCACTGTCTTTGTTTCACGGGTTTTAAAAAGTAATTGATTTTTATAATGGGGTTTAGCTGCTTTTCACTGCTGTGTTTATGTCACTTTACACCCACTTGACTCACTTACAGAGAGATATCAATACATAGGTTTTAAGATTCTTACTAGTCAGATATATTCTTGGGCGGTGAATAGGGGGTGTTGAGTCCAATTCACTGAGCAAGGAGTAGGTCTTGTCTATTACATATTGGGTTTATGGAACGGTATCTGAGGTAATTTGATACCCTTGTTTTATGCATCACCCCACCTCACCTTTCCCGTTAAGCAGCCATAGTGTGTTTCAGAAAGTGTGACTTTGTTCTGTTTTGTAATTCAGTTCAAGGGTAGCGGTTTTTGTATTCCCTCTATAAGTGATATCTTATGATAAGTGTCTTTTTCTGTGTGACTTATTTCACTTAGAATCTTCGTACCTAAATCCACTCATCATGCTGCTACTAGCCTTATGACGTTGATTTCATGACTGAGTGATATTGTATTGTACATAAGGACCACAACTTCTTTAGCCATTTTTCTCTTTCCTGGGATATTTAAGGTGTAACGAAGTGGAGGTTCTTGTGAACAGAGCAGCCCTAAACGTTGGGGTGCCTGTGTCTTGCTGATTTTTACTTTTCCCAATTTATACACCCATGAGTGGAAGTGCCCTATGCTCTCTAAGCTGAGTTTTTTAGATGTTTCAGGACACACCGTACACTTCTCCAGAGTGGCTGTTGGCAATTTACATCCCGCCCATCAGCGTAGCTAGGCTCCCGTTTCTCCATGGTCTGTCCTGCATTTCTGGTTTTGACACTTTTTCAGCATGGCCCTTTTGACCGATGGGACGCGAGACTTCTTTGTAGCGCTGATTTCCCTTTCCAGGTTGCTTGGTTGGCCAAAAAGGGCGTATGCGTTTTTTCCTGAATATATTCAGGAAAAAACGCATACGCCCTTTTTGGCCAAGGGCATCATTGTCGAGGTTTTGCCGCTTTTCCTGTGCTTTAAAGGCGATTCGAATCTCCCTCCTGAAATCTGTTTCCTGCAATTCTGCCTTGCTTTCAAATCCTCTTCGTTGCCTTCCCTCAATATATTTGTGGACGAGTGTGATCATTTATAAGTCTGCAGGTTTGTGAATTGCAGTGCCCCTGAGCTCCATTTTTCAACTCGCTTTCTTGGGAGCTGGCCGCAAAAGCGCAGGATTGCTTCAGGCCCTATTCTGGTCCCGGGCGGCAGGCTGAGCCTGTGCTTAATTCTTCTTCATGATGGGAAAATAGAGTTACCTGTGCCTGTCCCAACACCTAGAGCTAGTCTCTCATTGGTTCCCCCTCTTCCCGTTCATCCTCAGGACAAATTGCAACCTGTACGGAACAGGAGGTTAAAGGTGCTGATTCTCCAAGGAGGGAGATTGCTAGTAAAGCGGCTGGAATGGCGAACCCGAGCACAAGGACATGAGAAATGAGGTGAGTTTTAGAAACCTTTCCCAATCACACCGTGTACCATCTTCTGGGTTTCTCATGCATGTTTTCGATGTAGGAAGATGCCCTTGAACCTGGAGATTTGGGACCCATGCGATGGGTACCACGCAGTATTACTTTAAAGGGTCTGCGTTTGCTCACCCGACCTCACCAAACCTCTCAGCCCCAAGAGTGTCCACCCTTATGTCTCAATCAGCTGTGGGTCTAGATATGGTCAATCCAGGTGGCATCACAGCCCCTGAACGAATTTTGTAAGAATTTCTCTCTCTTTCACTGTCTTTGTTTCACGGGTTTGTAAAAGTAATTGATTTTTATAATGGGGTTTAGCTGCTTTTCACTGCTGTGTTTATGTCACTTTACACCCACTTGACTCACTTACAGAGAGATATCAATACATAGGTTTTAAGATTCTTACTAGTCAGATATATTCTTGGGCGGTGAATAGGGGGTGTTGAGTCCAATTCACTGAGCAAGGAGTAGGTCTTGTCTATTACATATTGGGTTTATGGAACGGTATCTGAGGTAATTTGATACCCTTGTTTTATGCATCACCCCACCTCACCTTTCCCGTTAAGCAGCCATAGTGTGTTTCTGAAAGTGTGACTTTGTTCTGTTTTGTAATTCATTTCAAGGGTAGCGGTTTTTGCATTCCCTCTATAAGTGATATCTTATGATAAGTGTCTTTTTCTGTGTGACTTATTTCACTTAGAATCTTCGTACCTAAATCCACTCATCATGCTGCTACTAGCCTTATGACGTTGATTTCATGGCTGAGTGATATTGCATTGTACATAAGGACCACAACTTGTTTATCCATTTTTCTCTTTCCTGGGATATTTAATGTGTAACGAAGTGGAGGTTCTTGTGAACAGAGCAGCCCTAAACGTTGTGGTGCCTGTGTCTTGCTGATTTTTACTTTTCCCAATTTATACACCCATGAGTGGAAGTGCCCTATGCTCTCTAAGCTGAGTTTTGTAGATGTTTCAGGACACACCGTACACTTCTCCAGAGTGGCTGTTGGCAATTTACATCCCGCCCATCAGCGTAGCAAGGCTCCCGTTTCTCCATGGTCTGTCCTGCATTTCTGGTTTTGACACTTTTTCAGCATGGCCCTTTTGACCGATGGGACGCGAGACTTCTTTGTAGCGCTGATTTCCCTTTCCAGGTTGCTTGGTTGGCCAAAAGTGCGTATGCGTTTTTTCCAGAATATATTCAGGAAAAAACGCATACGCCCTTTTTGGCCAAGGGCATCATTGTCGAGGTTTTGCCGCTTTTCCTGTGCTTTAAAGGCGATTCGAATCTCCCTCCTGAAATCTGTTTCCTGCAATTCTGCCTTGCTTTCAAATCCTCTTCGTTGCCTTCCCTCAATATATTTGTGGACGAGAGTGATCATTTATAAGTCTGCAGGTTTGTGAATAGCAGTGCCCCTGAGCTCCATTTTTCAACTCGCTTTCTTGTGAGCTGGCCGCAAAAGCGCAGGATTGCTTCAGGCCCTATTCTGGCCCCGGGCGGCAGGCTGAGCCTGTGCTTAATTCTTCTTCCTGATGGGAAAATAGAGTTACCTGTGCCTGTCCCAACACCTAGAGTTAGTCTCTCATTGGTTCCCCCTCTTCCCGTTCATCCTCAGGACAAATTGCAAGCTGTACGGAACAGGAGGGTAAAGGTGCTGATTCTCCAAGGAGGGAGATTGCTAGTAAAGCGGCTGGAATGGCGAACCCGAGCACAAGGACATGAGAAATGAGGTGGGTTTTAGAAACCTTTCCCGATCACATGGTGTACCAACTTCTGGGTTTCTCATGCATGTTTTCGATGTAGGAAGATGCCCTTGAACCTGGAGATTTGGGACCCATGGGATGGGTACCAGGCAGTATTACTTTAAAGGGTCTGCGTTTGCTCACCCAACCTCACCAAACCTCTCAGCCCCAAGAGTGTCCACCCTTATGTCTCAATCAGCTGTGGATCTAGATATGGTCAATCCAGGTGGCATCACACCCCCTGATCGAATTTTTTAAGAATTTCTCTCTCTTTCACTGTCTTTGTTTCACGGGTTTGTAAAAGTAATTGATTTTTATAATGGGATTTAGCTGCTTTTCACTGCTGTGTTTATGTCACTTTACACCCACTTGACTCACTTACAGAGAGCTATCAATACATAGGTTTTAAGATTCTTACTAGTCAGATATATTCTTGGGCGGTGAATAGGGGGTGTTGAGTCCAATTCACTGAGCAAGGAGTAGGTCTTGTCTATTACATATTGGGTTTATGGAACGGTGTCTGAGCTAATTTGAAACCCTTGTTTTATGCATCACCCCACCTCACCTTTCCCGTTAAGCAGCCATAGTGTGTTTCTGAAAGTGTGACTCTTTTCTGTTTTGTAATTCAGTTCAAGGGAAGCGGTTTTTGCATTCCCTCTATAAGTGATATCTTATGATAAGTGTCTTTTTCGGTGTGACTTATTTCACTTAGAATCGTCGTACCTAAATCCACTCATCATGCTGCTACTAGCCTTATGACGTTGATTTCATGGCTGAGTGATATTGCATTGTACATAAGGACCACAACTTCTTTATCCATTTTTCTCTTTCCTGGGATATTTAAGGTGTAACGAAGTGGAGGTTCTTGTCAACAGAGCAGCCCTAAACGTTGGGGTGCCTGTGTCTTGCTGATTTTTAGTTTTCCCAATTTATACACCCATGAGTGGAAGTGCCCTATGCTCTCTAAGCTGAGTTTTTTAGATGTTTCAGGACACACCGTACACTTCTCCAGAGTGGCTGTTGGCAATTTATATCCCGCCCATCAGCGTAGCAAGGCTCCCGTTTCTCCATGGTCTGTCCTGCATTTCTGGTTTTGACACTTTTTCAGCATGGCCCTTTTGACCGATGGGACGCGAGACTTCTTTGTAGCGCTGATTTCCCTTTCCAGGTTGCTTGGTTGGCCAAAAAGGGCGTATGCGTTTTTTCCTGAATATATTCAGGAAAAAACGCATACGCCCTTTTGGCCAAGGTCATCATTGTAGAGGTTTTGCCGCTTTTCCTGTGCTTTAAAGGCGATTCGAATCTCCCTCCTGTAATCTGTTTCCTGCAATTCTGCCTTGCTTTCAAATCCTCTTCGTTGCCTTCCCTCAATATATTTGTGGACGAGAGTGATCATTTATAAGTCTGCAGGTTTGTGAATTGCAGTGCCCCTGAGCTCCATTTTTCAACTCGCTTTCTTGGGAGCTGGCCGCAAAAGCGCAGGATTGCTTCAGGCCCTATTCTGGTCCCGGGCGGCAGGCTGAGCCTGTGCTTAATTCTTCTTCCTGATGGGAAAATAGAGTTACCTGTGCCTGTCCCAACACCTAGAGCTAGTCTCTCATTGGTTCCCCCTCTTCCCGTTCATCCTCAGGACAAATTGCAACCTGTACGGAACAGGAGGTTAAAGGTGCTGATTCTCCAAGGAGGGAGATTGCTAGTAAAGCGGCTGGAATGGCGAACCCGAGCACAAGGACATGAGAAATGAGGTGCGTTTTAGAAACCTTTCCCGATCACACGGTGTACCATCTTCTGGGTTTCTCATGCATGTTTTCGATGTAGTAAGATGCCCTTGAACCCCGAGATTTGGGACCCATGCGATGGGTACCACGCAGTATTACTTTAAATGGTCTGCGTTTGCTCACCCGACCTCACCAAACCTCTCAGCCCCAAGAGTGTCCACCCTTATGTCTCAATCAGCTGTGGGTCTAGATATGGTCAATCCAGGTGGCATCACAGCCCCTGAACGAATTTTGTAAGAATTTCTCTCTCTTTCACTGTCTTTGTTTCACGGGTTTGTAAAAGTAATTGATTTTTATAATGGGGTTTAGCTGCTTTTCACTGCTGTGTTTATGTCACTTTACACCCAGTTGACTCACTTACAGAGAGATATCAATACATAGGTTTTAAGATTCTTACTAGTCAGATATATTCTTGGGCGGTGAATAGGGGGTGTTGAGTCCAATTCACTGAGCAAGGAGTAGGTCTTGTCTATTACATATTGGGTTTATGGAACGGTATCTGAGCTAATTTGAAACCCTTGTTTTATGCAACACCCCACCTCATCTTTCCCGTTAAGCAGCCATAGTGTGTTTCTGAAAGTGTGACTCTGTTCTGTTTTGTAATTCAGTTCAAGGGTAGCGGTTTTTGCATTCCCTCTATAAGTGATATCTTATGATAAGTGTCTTTTTCTGTGTGACTTATTTCACTTAGAATCGTCGTACCTAAATCCACTCATCATGCTGCTAGTAGCCTTATGACGTTGATTTCATGGCTGAGTGATATTGCATTGTACATAAGGACCACAACTTCTTTATCCATTTTTCTCTTTCCTGGGATATTTAAGGTGTAACGAAGTGGAGGTTCTTGACAACAGAGCAGCCCTAAACGTTGGGGTGCCTGTGTCTTGTTGAATTTTAGTTTTCCCAATTTATACACCCATGAGTGGAAGTGCCCTATGCTCTCTAAGCTGAGTTTTTTAGATGTTTCAGGACACACCGTACACTTCTCCAGAGTGGCTGTTGGCAATTTACATCCCGCCCATCAGCGTAGCAAGGCTCCCGTTTCTCCATGGTCTGTCCTGCATTTCTGGTTTTGACACTTTTTCAGCATGGCCCTTTTGACCGATGGGACGCGAGACTTCTTTGTAGCGCTGATTTCCCTTTCCAGGTTGCTTGGTTGGCCCAAAAGGGCGTATGCGTTTTTTCCTGAATATATTCAGGAAAAAACGCATACGCCCTTTTTGGCCAAGGGCATCATTGTCGAGGTTTTGCCGCTTTTCCTGTGCTTTAAAGGTGATTCGAATCTCCCTCCTGAAATCTGTTTCCTGCAATTCTGCCTTGCTTTCAAATCCTCTTCGTTGCCTTCCCTCAATATATTTGTGGACGAGAGTGATCATTTATAAGTCTGCAGGTTTGTGAATTGCAGTGCCCCTGAGCTCCATTTTTCAAGTCGCTTTCTTGGGACCTGGCCGCAAAAGCGCAGGATTGCTTCAGGCCCTATTCTGGTCCCGGGCGGCAGGCTGAGCCTGTGCTTAATTCTTCTTCCTGATGGGAAAATAGAGTTACCTGTGCCTGTCCCAACACCTAGAGCTAGTCTCTCATTGGTTCCCCCTCTTCCCGTTCATCCTCAGGACAAATTGCAACCTGTACGGAACAGGAGGTTAAAGGTGCTGATTCTCCAAGGAGGGAGATTGCTAGTAAAGCGGCTGGAATGGCGAACCCGAGCACAAGGACATGAGAAATGAGGTGCGTTTTAGAAACCTTTCCCGATCACACGGTGTACCATCTTCTGGGTTTCTCATGCATGTTTTCGATGTAGGAAGATGCCCTTGAACCTGGAGATTTGGGACCCATGGGATGGGTACTACGCAGTATTACTTTAAAGGGTCTACGTTTGCTCACCCGACCTCACCAAACCTCTCAGCCCCAAGAGTGTCCACCCTTATGTCTCAATCAGCTGTGGGTCTAGATATGGTCAATCCAGGTGGCATCACAGCCCCTGAACGAATTTTGTAAGAATTTCTCTCTCTTTCACTGTCTTTGTTTCACGGGTTTGTAAAAGTAATTGATTTTTATAATGGGGTTTAGCTGCTTTTCACTGCTGTGTTTATGTCACTTTACACCCAGTTGACTCACTTACAGAGAGATATCAATACATAGGTTTTAAGATTCTTACTAGTCAGATATATTCTTGGGCGGTGAATAGGGGGTGTTGAGTCCAATTCACTGAGCAAGGAGTAGGTCTTGTCTATTACATATTGGGTTTATGGAACGGTATCTGAGCTAATTTGAAACCCTTGTTTTATGCATCACCCCACCTCATCTTTCCCGTTAAGCAGCCATAGTGTGTTTCTGAAAGTGTGACTCTGTTCTGTTTTGTAATTCAGTTCAAGGGTAGCGGTTTTTGCATTCCCTCTATAAGTGATATCTTATGATAAGTGTCTTTTTCTGTGTGACTTATTTCACTTAGAATCGTCGTACCTAAATCCACTCATCATGCTGCTAGTAGCCTTATGACGTTGATTTCATGGCTGAGTGATATTGCATTGTACATAAGGACCACAACTTCTTTATCCATTTTTCTCTTTCCTGGGATATTTAAGGTGTAACGAAGTGGAAGTTCTTGTCAACAGAGCAGCCCTAAACGTTGGGGTGCCTGTGTCTTGCTGATTTTTATTTTCCCAATTAATACACCCATGAGTGGAAGTGCCCTATGCTCTCTAAGCTGAGTTTTTTAGATGTTTCAGGACACACCGTACACTTCTCCAGAGTGGCTGTTGGCAATTTACATCCCGCCCATCAGCGTAGCAAGGCTCCCGTTTCTCCATGGTCTGTCCTGCATTTCTGGTTTTGACACTTTTTCAGCATGGCCCTTTTGACCGATGGGACGTGAGACTTCTTTGTAGCGCTGATTTCCCTTTCCAGGTTGCTTGGTTGGCCAAAAAGGGCGTATTCGTTTTTTCCTGAATATATTCAGGAAAAAACGCATACGCCCTTTTTGGCCAAGGGCATCATTGTCGAGGTTTTGCCGCTTTTCCTGTGCTTTAAAGGCGATTCGAATCTCCCTCCTGAAATCTGTTTCCTGCAATTCTGCCTTGCTTTCAAATCCTCTTCGTTGCCTTCCCTCAATATATTTGTGGACGAGAGTGATCATTTATAAGTCTGCAGGTTTGTGAATTGCAGTGCCCCTGAGCTCCATTTTTCAACTCGCTTTCTTGGGAGCTGGCCGCAAAAGCGCAGGATTGCTTCAGGCCCTATTCTGGCCCCGGGCGGCAGGCTGAGCCTGTGCTTAATTCTTCTTCCTGATGGGAAAATAGAGTTAACTGTGCCTGTCCCAACACCTAGAGTCAGTCTCTCATTGGTTCCCCCTCTTCCCGTTCATCCTCAGGACAAATTGCAACCTGTACGGAACAGGAGGTTAAAGATGCTGATTCTCCAAGGAGGGAGATTGCTAGTAAAGCGGCTGGAATGGCGAACCCGAGCACAAGGACATGAGAAATGAGGTGCGTTTTAGAAACCTTTCCCGATCACACGGTGTACCATCTTCTGGGTTTCTCATGCATGTTTTCGATGTAGGAAGATGCCCTTGAACCTGGAGATTTGGGACCCATGGGATGGGTACCACGCAGTATTACTTTAAAGGGTCTGCGTTTGCTCACCCGACCTCACCAAACCTCTCAGCCCCAAGAGTGTCCACCCTTATGTCTCAATCAGCTGTGGGTCTAGATATGGTCAATCCAGGTGGCATCACAGCCCCTGAACGAATTTTGTAAGAATTTCTCTCTCTTTCACTGTCTTTGTTTCACGGGTTTGTAAAAGTAATTGATTTTTATAATGGGGTTTAGCTGCTTTTCACTGCTGTGTTTATGTCACTTTACACCCACTTGACTCACTTACAGAGAGATATCAATACATAGGTTTTAAGATTCTTACTAATCAGATATATTCTTGGGCGGTGAATAGGGGGTGTTGAGTCCAATTCACTGAGCAAGGAGTAGGTCTTCTCTATTACATATTGGGTTTATGGAACGGTATCTGAGGTAATTTGATACCCTTGTTTTATGCATCACCCCACCTCACCTTTCCCGTTAAGCAGCCATAGTGTGTTTCTGAAAGTGTGACTTTGTTCTGTTTTGTAATTCAGTTCAAGGGTAGCAGTTTTTGCATTCCCTCTATAAGTGATATCTTATGATAAGTGTCTTTTTCTGTGTGACTTATTTCACTTAGAATCGTCGTACCTAAATCCACTCATCATGCTGCTACTAGCCTTACGATGTTGATTTCATGGCTGAGTGATATTGCATTGTACATAAGGACCACAACTTCTTTATCCATTTTTCTCTTTCCTGGGATATTTAAGGTATAACGAAGTGGAGGTTCTTGACAACAGAGCAGCCCTAAACGTTGGGGTGCCTGTGTCTTGTTGAATTTTAGTTTTCCCAATTTATACACCCATGAGTGGAAGTGCCCTATGCTCTCTAAGCTGAGTTTTTTAGATGTTTCAGGACACACCGTACACTTCTCCAGAGTGGCTGTTGGCAATTTACATCCCGCCCATCAGCGTAGCAAGGCTCCCGTTTCTCCATGGTCTGTCCTGCATTTCTGGTTTTGACACTTTATCAGCATGGCCCTTTTGACCGATGGGACGCGAGACTTCTTTGTAGCGCTGATTTCCCTTTCCAGGTTGCTTGGTTGGCCAAAAAGGGCGTATGCGTTTTTTCCTGAATATATTCAGGAACAAACGCATACGCCGTTTTTGGCCAAGGGCATCATTGTCGAGGTTTTGCCGCTTTTCCTGTGCTTTAAAGGCGATTCGAATCTCCCTCCTGAAATCTGTTTCCTGCAATTCTGCCTTGCTTTCAAATCCTCTTCGTTGCCTTCCCTCAATTTATTTGTGGACGAGAGTGATCATTTATAAGTCTGCAGGTTTGTGAATTGCAGTGCTCCTGAGCTCCATTTTTCAACTCGCTTTCTTGGGAGCTGGCCGCAAAAGCGCAGGATTGCTTCAGGCCTTATTCTGGTCCCGGGCGGCAGGCTGAGCCTGTGCTTAATTCTTCTTCCTGATGGGAAAATAGAGTTACCTGTGCCTGTCCCAACACCTAGAGCTAGTCTCTCATTGGTTCCCCCTCTTCCCGTTCATCCTCAGGACAAATTGCAACCTGTACGGAACAGGAGGTTAAAGGTGCTGATTCTCCAAGGAGGGAGATTGCTAGTAAAGCGGCTGGAATGGCGAACCCGAGCACAAGGACATGAGAAATGAGGTGCGTTTTAGAAACCTTTCCCGATCACACGGTGTACCATCTTCTGGGTTTGTCATGCATGTTTTCGATATAGGAAGATGCCCTTGAACCTGGAGATTTGGGACCCATGCGATGGGTACCACGCAGTATTACTTTAAAGGGTCTGCGTTTGCTCACCCGACCTCACCAAACCTCTCAGCCCCAAGAGTGTCCACCCTTATGTCTCAATCATCTGTGGGTCTAGATATGGTCAATCCAGGTGGCATCACAGCCCCTGAACGAATTTTGTAAGAATTTCTCTCTCTTTCACTGTCTTTGTTTCACGGGTTTGTAAAAGTAATTGATTTTTATAATGGGGTTTAGCTGCTTTTCACTGCTGTGTTTATGTCACTTTACACCCACTTGACTCACTTACAGAGAGATATCAATACATAGGTTTTAAGATTCTTACTAGTCAGATATATTCTTGGGCGGTGAATAGGGGGTGTTGAGTCCAATTCACTGAGCAAGGAGTAGGTCTTGTCTATTACATATTGGGTTTATGGAACGGTATCTGAGGTAATTTGATACCCTTGTTTTATGCATCACCCCACCTCACCTTTCCCGTTAAGCAGCCATAGTGTGTTTCTGAAAGTGTGACTTTGTTCTGTTTTGTAATTCAGTTCAAGGGTAGCGGTTTTTGCATTCCCTCTATAAGTGATATCTTATGATAAGTGTCTTTTTCTGTGTGACTTATTTCACTTAGAATCGTCGTACCTAAATCCACTCATCATGCTGCTAGTAGCCTTATGACGTTGATTTCATGGCTGAGTGATATTGCATTGTACATAAGGACCACAACTTCTTTATCCATTTTTCTCTTTCCTGGGATATTTAAGGTGTAACGAAGTGGAGGTTCTTGTCAACAGAGCAGCCCTAAACGTTGGGGTGCCTGTGTCTTGCTGATTTTTACTTTTCCCAATTAATACACCCATGAGTGGAAGTGCCCTATGCTCTCTAAGCTGAGTTTTTTAGATGTTTCAGGACACACCGTACACTTCTCCAGAGTGGCTGTTGGCAATTTACATCCCGCCCATCAGCGTAGCAAGGCTCCCGTTTCTCCATGGTCTGTCCTGCATTTCTGGTTTTGACACTTTTTCAGCATGGCCCTTTTGACCGATGGGACGCGAGACTTCTTTGTAGCGCTGATTTCCCTTTCCAGGTTGCTTGGTTGGCCAAAAAGGGCGTATGCGTTTTTTCCTGAATATATTCAGGAAAAAACGCATACGCCCTTTTTGGCCAAGGGCATCATTGTCGAGGTTTTGCCGCTTTTCCTGTGCTTTAAAGGCGATTCGAATCTCCCTCCTGAAATCTGTTTCCTGCAATTCTGCCTTGCTTTCAAATCCTCTTCGTTGCCTTCCCTCAATATATTTGTGGACGAGAGTGATCATTTATAAGTCTGCAGGTTTGTGAATTGCAGTGCCCCTGAGCTCCATTTTTCAACTCGCTTTCTTGGGAGCTGGCCGCAAAAGCGCAGGATTGCTTCACGCCCTATTCTGGCCCCGGGCGGCAGGCTGAGCCTGTGCTTAATTCTTCTTCCTGATGGGAAAATAGAGTTAACTGTGCCTGTCCCAACACCTAGAGTTAGTCTCTCATTGGTTCCCCCTCTTCCCGTTCATCCTCAGGACAAATTGCAACCTGTACGGAACAGGAGGTTAAAGATGCTGATTCTCCAAGGAGGGAGATTGCTAGTAAAGCAGCTGGAATGGCGAACCCGAGCACAAGGACATGAGAAATGAGGTGCGTTTTAGAAACCTTTCCCGATCACACGGTGTACCATCTTCTGGGTTTCTCATGCATGTTTTCGATGTAGGAAGATGCCCTTGAACCTGGAGATTTGGGACCCATGCGATGGGTACCACGCAGTATTACTTTAAAGGGTCTGCGTTTGCTCACCCGACCTCACCAAACCTCTCAGCCCCAAGAGTGTCCACCCTTATGTCTCAATCAGCTGTGGGTCTAGATATGGTCAATCCAGGTGGCATCACAGCCCCTGAACGAATTTTGTAAGAATTTCTCTCTCTTTCACTGTCTTTGTTTCACGGGTTTGTAAAAGTAATTGATTTTTATAATGGGGTTTAGCTGCTTTTCACTGCTGTGTTTATGTGACTTTACACCCAGTTGACTCACTTACAGAGAGATATCAATACATAGGTTTTAAGATTCTTACTAGTCAGATATATTCTTGGGCGGTGAATAGGGGGTGTTGAGTCCAATTCACTGAGCAAGGAGTAGGTCTTGTCTATTACATATTGGGTTTATGGAACGGTATCTGAGCTAATTTGAAACCCTTGTTTTATGCATCACCCCACCTCATCTTTCCCGTTAAGCAGCCATAGGGTGTTTCTGAAAGTGTGACTCTGTTCTGTTTTGTAATTCAGTTCAAGGGTAGCGGTTTTTGCATTCCCTTTATAAGTGATATCTTATGATAAGTGTCTTTTTCTGTGTGACTTATTTCACTTAGAATCGTCGTACCTAAATCCACTCATCATGCTGCTACTAGCCTTATGACGTTGATTTCATGGCTGAGTGATATTGCATTGTACATAAGGACCACAACTTCTTTATCCATTTTTCTCTTTCCTGGGATATTTAAGGTGTAACGAAGTGGAGGTTCTTGTCAACAGAGCAGCCCTAAACGTTGGGGTGCCTGTGTCTTGCTGATTTTTACTTTTCCCAATTAATACACCCATGAGTGGAAGTGCCCTATGCTCTCTAAGCTGAGTTTTTTAGATGTTTCAGGACACACCGTACACTTCTCCAGAGTGGCTGTTGGCAATTTACATCCCGCCCATCAGCGTAGCAAGGCTCCCGTTTCTCCAAGGTCTGTCCTGCATTTCTGGTTTTGACACTTTTTCAGCATGGCCCTTTTGACCGATGGGACGCGAGACTTCTTTGTAGCGCTGATTTCCCTTTCCAGGTTGCTTGGTTGGCCAAAAAGGGCGTATGCGTTTTTTCCTGAATATATTCAGGAAAAAACGCATATGCCCTTTTTGGCCAAGGGCATCATTGTCGAGGTTTTGCCGCTTTTCCTGTGCTTTAAAGGCGATTCGAATCTCCCTCCTGAAATCTGTTTCCTGCAATTCTGCCTTGCTTTCAAATCCTCTTCGTTGCCTTCCCTCAATTTATTTGTGGACGAGAGTGATCATTTATAAGTCTGCAGGTTTGTGAATTGCAGTGCTCCTGAGCTCCATTTTTCAACTCGCTTTCTTGGGAGCTGGCCGCAAAAGCGCAGGATTGCTTCAGGCCTTATTCTGGTCCCGGGCGGCAGGCTGAGCCTGTGCTTAATTCTTCTTCCTGATGGGAAAATAGAGTTACCTGTGCCTGTCCCAACACCTAGAGCTAGTCTCTCATTGGTTCCCCCTCTTCCCGTTCATCCTCAGGACAAATTGCAACCTGTACGGAACAGGAGGTTAAAGGTGCTGATTCTCCAAGGAGGGAGATTGCTAGTAAAGCGGCTGGAATGGCGAACCCGAGCACAAGGACATGAGAAATGAGGTGCGTTTTAGAAACCTTTCCCGATCACACGGTGTACCATCTTCTGGGTTTGTCATGCATGTTTTCGATATAGGAAGATGCCCTTGAACCTGGAGATTTGGGACCCATGCGATGGGTACCACGCAGTATTACTTTAAAGGGTCTGCGTTTGCTCACCCGACCTCACCAAACCTCTCAGCCCCAAGAGTGTCCACCCTTATGTCTCAATCATCTGTGGGTCTAGATATGGTCAATCCAGGTGGCATCACAGCCCCTGAACGAATTTTGTAAGAATTTCTCTCTCTTTCACTGTCTTTGTTTCACGGGTTTGTAAAAGTAATTGATTTTTATAATGGGGTTTAGCTGCTTTTCACTGCTGTGTTTATGTCACTTTACACCCACTTGACTCACTTACAGAGAGATATCAATACATAGGTTTTAAGATTCTTACTAGTCAGATATATTCTTGGGCGGTGAATAGGGGGTGTTGAGTCCAATTCACTGAGCAAGGAGTAGGTCTTGTCTATTACATATTGGGTTTATGGAACGGTATCTGAGGTAATTTGATACCCTTGTTTTATGCATCACCCCACCTCACCTTTCCCGTTAAGCAGCCATAGTGTGTTTCTGAAAGTGTGACTTTGTTCTGTTTTGTAATTCAGTTCAAGGGTAGCGGTTTTTGCATTCCCTCTATAAGTGATATCTTATGATAAGTGTCTTTTTCTGTGTGACTTATTTCACTTAGAATCGTCGTACCTAAATCCACTCATCATGCTGCTAGTAGCCTTATGACGTTGATTTCATGGCTGAGTGATATTGCATTGTACATAAGGACCACAACTTCTTTATCCATTTTTCTCTTTCCTGGGATATTTAAGGTGTAACGAAGTGGAGGTTCTTGTCAACAGAGCAGCCCTAAACGTTGGGGTGCCTGTGTCTTGCTGATTTTTACTTTTCCCAATTAATACACCCATGAGTGGAAGTGCCCTATGCTCTCTAAGCTGAGTTTTTTAGATGTTTCAGGACACACCGTACACTTCTCCAGAGTGGCTGTTGGCAATTTACATCCCGCCCATCAGCGTAGCAAGGCTCCCGTTTCTCCATGGTCTGTCCTGCATTTCTGGTTTTGACACTTTTTCAGCATGGCCCTTTTGACCGATGGGACGCGAGACTTCTTTGTAGCGCTGATTTCCCTTTCCAGGTTGCTTGGTTGGCCAAAAAGGGCGTATGCGTTTTTTCCTGAATATATTCAGGAAAAAACGCATACGCCCTTTTTGGCCAAGGGCATCATTGTCGAGGTTTTGCCGCTTTTCCTGTGCTTTAAAGGCGATTCGAATCTCCCTCCTGAAATCTGTTTCCTGCAATTCTGCCTTGCTTTCAAATCCTCTTCGTTGCCTTCCCTCAATATATTTGTGGACGAGAGTGATCATTTATAAGTCTGCAGGTTTGTGAATTGCAGTGCCCCTGAGCTCCATTTTTCAACTCGCTTTCTTGGGAGCTGGCCGCAAAAGCGCAGGATTGCTTCACGCCCTATTCTGGCCCCGGGCGGCAGGCTGAGCCTGTGCTTAATTCTTCTTCCTGATGGGAAAATAGAGTTAACTGTGCCTGTCCCAACACCTAGAGTTAGTCTCTCATTGGTTCCCCCTCTTCCCGTTCATCCTCAGGACAAATTGCAACCTGTACGGAACAGGAGGTTAAAGATGCTGATTCTCCAAGGAGGGAGATTGCTAGTAAAGCAGCTGGAATGGCGAACCCGAGCACAAGGACATGAGAAATGAGGTGCGTTTTAGAAACCTTTCCCGATCACACGGTGTACCATCTTCTGGGTTTCTCATGCATGTTTTCGATGTAGGAAGATGCCCTTGAACCTGGAGATTTGGGACCCATGCGATGGGTACCACGCAGTATTACTTTAAAGGGTCTGCGTTTGCTCACCCGACCTCACCAAACCTCTCAGCCCCAAGAGTGTCCACCCTTATGTCTCAATCAGCTGTGGGTCTAGATATGGTCAATCCAGGTGGCATCACAGCCCCTGAACGAATTTTGTAAGAATTTCTCTCTCTTTCACTGTCTTTGTTTCACGGGTTTGTAAAAGTAATTGATTTTTATAATGGGGTTTAGCTGCTTTTCACTGCTGTGTTTATGTGACTTTACACCCAGTTGACTCACTTACAGAGAGATATCAATACATAGGTTTTAAGATTCTTACTAGTCAGATATATTCTTGGGCGGTGAATAGGGGGTGTTGAGTCCAATTCACTGAGCAAGGAGTAGGTCTTGTCTATTACATATTGGGTTTATGGAACGGTATCTGAGCTAATTTGAAACCCTTGTTTTATGCATCACCCCACCTCATCTTTCCCGTTAAGCAGCCATAGGGTGTTTCTGAAAGTGTGACTCTGTTCTGTTTTGTAATTCAGTTCAAGGGTAGCGGTTTTTGCATTCCCTTTATAAGTGATATCTTATGATAAGTGTCTTTTTCTGTGTGACTTATTTCACTTAGAATCGTCGTACCTAAATCCACTCATCATGCTGCTACTAGCCTTATGACGTTGATTTCATGGCTGAGTGATATTGCATTGTACATAAGGACCACAACTTCTTTATCCATTTTTCTCTTTCCTGGGATATTTAAGGTGTAACGAAGTGGAGGTTCTTGTCAACAGAGCAGCCCTAAACGTTGGGGTGCCTGTGTCTTGCTGATTTTTACTTTTCCCAATTAATACACCCATGAGTGGAAGTGCCCTATGCTCTCTAAGCTGAGTTTTTTAGATGTTTCAGGACACACCGTACACTTCTCCAGAGTGGCTGTTGGCAATTTACATCCCGCCCATCAGCGTAGCAAGGCTCCCGTTTCTCCAAGGTCTGTCCTGCATTTCTGGTTTTGACACTTTTTCAGCATGGCCCTTTTGACCGATGGGACGCGAGACTTCTTTGTAGCGCTGATTTCCCTTTCCAGGTTGCTTGGTTGGCCAAAAAGGGCGTATGCGTTTTTTCCTGAATATATTCAGGAAAAAACGCATATGCCCTTTTTGGCCAAGGGCATCATTGTCGAGGTTTTGCCGCTTTTCCTGTGCTTTAAAGGCGATTCGAATCTCCCTCCTGAAATCTGTTTCCTGCAATTCTGCCTTGCTTTCAAATCCTCTTCGTTGCCTTCCCTCAATATATTTGTGGACGAGAGTGATTATTTATAAGTCTGCAGGTTTGTGAATTGCAGTGCCCCTGAGCTCCATTTTTCAACTCGCTTTCTTGGGAGCTAGCCGCAAAAGCGCAGGATTGCTTCAGGCCCTATACTGGTCCCGGGCGGCAGGCTGAGCCTGTGCTTAATTCTTCTTCCTGATGGGAAAATAGAGTTAACTGTGCCTGTCCCAACACCTAGAGCTAGTCTCTCATTGGTTGCCCTCTTCCCGTTCATCCTCAGGACAAATTGCAACCTGTACGGAACAGGAGGTTAAAGGTGCTGATTCTCCAAGGAGGGAGATTGCTAGTAAAGCGGCTGGAATGGCGAACCCGAGCACAAGGACATGAGAAATGAGGTGCGTTTTAGAAACCTTTCCCGATCACACGGTGTACCATCTTCTGGGTTTCTCATGCATGTTTTCGATGTAGGAAGATGCCCTTGAACCTGGAGATTTGGGACCCATGCGATGGGTACCACGCAGTATTACTTTAAAGGGTCTGCGTTTGCTCACCCGACCTCACCAAACCTCTCAGCCCCAAGAGTGTCCACCCTTATGTCTCAATCAGCTGTGGGTCTAGATATGGTCAATCCAGGTGGCATCACAGCCCCTGAACGAATTTTGTAATAATTTCTCTCTCTTTCACTGTCTTTGTTTCACGGGTTTGTAAAAGTAATTGATTTTTATAATGGGGTTTAGCTGCTTTTCACTGCTGTGTTTATGTCACTTTACACCCACTTGACTCACTTACAGAGAGATATCAATACATAGGTTTTAAGATTCTTACTAGTCAGATATATTCTTGGGCGGTGAATAGGGGGTGTTGAGTCCAATTCACTGAGCAAGGAGTAGGTCTTGTCTATTACATATTGGGTTTATGGAACGGTATCTGAGGTAATTTGATACCCTTGTTTTATGCATCACCCCACCTCACCTTTCCCGTTAAGCAGCCATAGTGTGTTTCTGAAAGTGTGACTTTGTTCTGTTTTGTAATTCAGTTCAAGGGTAGCGGTTTTTGCATTCCCTCTATAAGTGATATCTTATGATAAGTGTCTTTTTCTGTGTGACTTATTTCACTTAGAATCGTCGTACCTAAATCCACTCATCATGCTGCTAGTAGCCTTATGACGTTGATTTCATGGCTGAGTGATATTGCATTGTACATAAGGACCACAACTTCTTTATCCATTTTTCTCTTTCCTGGGATATTTAAGGTGTAACGAAGTGGAGGTTCTTGTCAACAGAGCAGCCCTAAACGTTGGGGTGCCTGTGTCTTGCTGATTTTTACTTTTCCCAATTAATACACCCATGAGTGGAAGTGCCCTATGCTCTCTAAGCTGAGTTTTTTAGATGTTTCAGGACACACCGTACACTTCTCCAGAGTGGCTGTTGGCAATTTACATCCCGCCCATCAGCGTAGCAAGGCTCCCGTTTCTCCATGGTCTGTCCTGCATTTCTGGTTTTGACACTTTTTCAGCATGGCCCTTTTGACCGATGGGACGCGAGACTTCTTTGTAGCGCTGATTTCCCTTTCCAGGTTGCTTGGTTGGCCAAAAAGGGCGTATGCGTTTTTTCCTGAATATATTCAGGAAAAAACGCATACGCCCTTTTTGGCCAAGGGCATCATTGTCGAGGTTTTGCCGCTTTTCCTGTGCTTTAAAGGCGATTCGAATCTCCCTCCTGAAATCTGTTTCCTGCAATTCTGCCTTGCTTTCAAATCCTCTTCGTTGCCTTCCCTCAATATATTTGTGGACGAGAGTGATCATTTATAAGTCTGCAGGTTTGTGAATTGCAGTGCCCCTGAGCTCCATTTTTCAACTCGCTTTCTTGGGAGCTGGCCGCAAAAGCGCAGGATTGCTTCACGCCCTATTCTGGCCCCGGGCGGCAGGCTGAGCCTGTGCTTAATTCTTCTTCCTGATGGGAAAATAGAGTTAACTGTGCCTGTCCCAACACCTAGAGCTAGTCTCTCATTGGTTGCCCTCTTCCCGTTCATCCTCAGGACAAATTGCAACCTGTACGGAACAGGAGGTTAAAGGTGCTGATTCTCCAAGGAGGGAGATTGCTAGTAAAGCGGCTGGAATGGCGAACCCGAGCACAAGGACATGAGAAATGAGGTGCGTTTTAGAAACCTTTCCCGATCACACGGTGTACCATCTTCTGGGTTTCTCATGCATGTTTTCGATGTAGGAAGATGCCCTTGAACCTGGAGATTTGGGACCCATGCGATGGGTACCACGCAGTATTACTTTAAAGGGTCTGCGTTTGCTCACCCGACCTCACCAAACCTCCCAGCCCCAAGAGTGTCCACCCTTATGTCTCAATCAGCTGTGGGTCTAGATATGGTCAATCCAGGTGGCATCACAGCCCCTGAACGAATTTTGTAAGAATTTCTCTCTCTTTCACTGTCTTTGTTTCACGGGTTTGTAAAAGTAATTGATTTTTATAATGGGGTTTAGCTGCTTTTCACTGCTGTGTTTATGTCACTTTACACCCACTTGACTCACTTACAGAGAGATATCAATACATAGGTTTTAAGATTCTTACTAGTCAGATATATTCTTGGGCGGTGAATAGGGGGTGTTGAGTCCAATTCACTGAGCAAGGAGTAGGTCTTGTCTATTACATATTGGGTTTATGGAACGGTATCTGAGGTAATTTGATACCCTTGTTTTATGCATCACCCCACCTCACCTTTCCCGTTAAGCAGCCATAGTGTGTTTCTGAAAGTGTGACTTTGTTCTGTTTTGTAATTCAGTTCAAGGGTAGCGGTTTTTGCATTCCCTCTATAAGTGATATCTTATGATAAGTGTCTTTTTCTGTGTGACTTATTTCACTTAGAATCGTCGTACCTAAATCCACTCATCATGCTGCTAGTAGCCTTATGACGTTGATTTCATGGCTGAGTGATATTGCATTGTACATAAGGACCACAACTTCTTTATCCATTTTTCTCTTTCCTGGGATATTTAAGGTGTAACGAAGTGGAGGTTCTTGTCAACAGAGCAGCCCTAAACGTTGGGGTGCCTGTGTCTTGCTGATTTTTACTTTTCCCAATTAATACACCCATGAGTGGAAGTGCCCTATGCTCTCTAAGCTGAGTTTTTTAGATGTTTCAGGACACACCGTACACTTCTCCAGAGTGGCTGTTGGCAATTTACATCCCGCCCATCAGCGTAGCAAGGCTCCCGTTTCTCCATGGTCTGTCCTGCATTTCTGGTTTTGACACTTTTTCAGCATGGCCCTTTTGACCGATGGGACGCGAGACTTCTTTGTAGCGCTGATTTCCCTTTCCAGGTTGCTTGGTTGGCCAAAAAGGGCGTATGCGTTTTTTCCTGAATATATTCAGGAAAAAACGCATACGCCCTTTTTGGCCAAGGGCATCATTGTCGAGGTTTTGCCGCTTTTCCTGTGCTTTAAAGGCGATTCGAATCTCCCTCCTGAAATCTGTTTCCTGCAATTCTGCCTTGCTTTCAAATCCTCTTCGTTGCCTTCCCTCAATATATTTGTGGACGAGAGTGATCATTTATAAGTCTGCAGGTTTGTGAATTGCAGTGCCCCTGAGCTCCATTTTTCAACTCGCTTTCTTGGGAGCTGGCCGCAAAAGCGCAGGATTGCTTCACGCCCTATTCTGGCCCCGGGCGGCAGGCTGAGCCTGTGCTTAATTCTTCTTCCTGATGGGAAAATAGAGTTAACTGTGCCTGTCCCAACACCTAGAGTTAGTCTCTCATTGGTTCCCCCTCTTCCCGTTCATCCTCAGGACAAATTGCAACCTGTACGGAACAGGAGGTTAAAGATGCTGATTCTCCAAGGAGGGAGATTGCTAGTAAAGCGGCTGGAATGGCGAACCCGAGCACAAGGACATGAGAAATGAGGTGCGTTTTAGAAACCTTTCCCGATCACACGGTGTACCATCTTCTGGGTTTCTCATGCATGTTTTCGATGTAGGAAGATGCCCTTGAACCTGGAGATTTGGGACCCATGCGATGGGTACCACGCAGTATTACTTTAAAGGGTCTGCGTTTGCTCACCCGACCTCACCAAACCTCTCAGCCCCAAGAGTGTCCACCCTTATGTCTCAATCAGCTGTGGGTCTAGATATGGTCAATCCAGGTGGCATCACAGCCCCTGAACGAATTTTGTAAGAATTTCTCTCTCTTTCACTGTCTTTGTTTCACGGGTTTGTAAAAGTAATTGATTTTTATAATGGGGTTTAGCTGCTTTTCACTGCTGTGTTTATGTGACTTTACACCCAGTTGACTCACTTACAGAGAGATATCAATACATAGGTTTTAAGATTCTTACTAGTCAGATATATTCTTGGGCGGTGAATAGGGGGTGTTGAGTCCAATTCACTGAGCAAGGAGTAGGTCTTGTCTATTACATATTGGGTTTATGGAACGGTATCTGAGCTAATTTGAAACCCTTGTTTTATGCATCACCCCACCTCATCTTTCCCGTTAAGCAGCCATAGGGTGTTTCTGAAAGTGTGACTCTGTTCTGTTTTGTAATTCAGTTCAAGGGTAGCGGTTTTTGCATTCCCTTTATAAGTGATATCTTATGATAAGTGTCTTTTTCTGTGTGACTTATTTCACTTAGAATCGTCGTACCTAAATCCACTCATCATGCTGCTACTAGCCTTATGACGTTGATTTCATGGCTGAGTGATATTGCATTGTACATAAGGACCACAACTTCTTTATCCATTTTTCTCTTTCCTGGGATATTTAAGGTGTAACGAAGTGGAGGTTCTTGTCAACAGAGCAGCCCTAAACGTTGGGGTGCCTGTGTCTTGCTGATTTTTACTTTTCCCAATTAATACACCCATGAGTGGAAGTGCCCTATGCTCTCTAAGCTGAGTTTTTTAGATGTTTCAGGACACACCGTACACTTCTCCAGAGTGGCTGTTGGCAATTTACATCCCGCCCATCAGCGTAGCAAGGCTCCCGTTTCTCCATGGTCTGTCCTGCATTTCTGGTTTTGACACTTTTTCAGCATGGCCCTTTTGACCGATGGGACGCGAGACTTCTTTGTAGCGCTGATTTCCCTTTCCAGGTTGCTTGGTTGGCCAAAAAGGGCGTATGCGTTTTTTCCTGAATATATTCAGGAAAAAACGCATACGCCCTTTTTGGCCAAGGGCATCATTGTCGAGGTTTTGCCGCTTTTCCTGTGCTTTAAAGGCGATTCGAATCTCCCTCCTGAAATCTGTTTCCTGCAATTCTGCCTTGCTTTCAAATCCTCTTCGTTGCCTTCCCTCAATATATTTGTGGACGAGAGTGATTATTTATAAGTCTGCAGGTTTGTGAATTGCAGTGCCCCTGAGCTCCATTTTTCAACTCGCTTTCTTGGGAGCTAGCCGCAAAAGCGCAGGATTGCTTCAGGCCCTATTCTGGTCCCGGGCGGCAGGCTGAGCCTGTGCTTAATTCTTCTTCCTGATGGGAAAATAGAGTTAACTGTGCCTGTCCCAACACCTAGAGCTAGTCTCTCATTGGTTGCCCTCTTCCCGTTCATCCTCAGGACAAATTGCAACCTGTACGGAACAGGAGGTTAAAGGTGCTGATTCTCCAAGGAGGGAGATTGCTAGTAAAGCGGCTGGAATGGCGAACCCGAGCACAAGGACATGAGAAATGAGGTGCGTTTTAGAAACCTTTCCCGATCACACGGTGTACCATCTTCTGGGTTTCTCATGCATGTTTTCGATGTAGGAAGATGCCCTTGAACCTGGAGATTTGGGACCCATGCGATGGGTACCACGCAGTATTACTTTAAAGGGTCTGCGTTTGCTCACCCGACCTCACCAAACCTCCCAGCCCCAAGAGTGTCCACCCTTATGTCTCAATCAGCTGTGGGTCTAGATATGGTCAATCCAGGTGGCATCACAGCCCCTGAACGAATTTTGTAAGAATTTCTCTCTCTTTCACTGTCTTTGTTTCACGGGTTTGTAAAAGTAATTGATTTTTATAATGGGGTTTAGCTGCTTTTCACTGCTGTGTTTATGTCACTTTACACCCACTTGACTCACTTACAGAGAGATATCAATACATAGGTTTTAAGATTCTTACTAGTCAGATATATTCTTGGGCGGTGAATAGGGGGTGTTGAGTCCAATTCACTGAGCAAGGAGTAGGTCTTGTCTATTACATATTGGGTTTATGGAACGGTATCTGAGGTAATTTGATACCCTTGTTTTATGCATCACCCCACCTCACCTTTCCCGTTAAGCAGCCATAGTGTGTTTCTGAAAGTGTGACTTTGTTCTGTTTTGTAATTCAGTTCAAGGGTAGCGGTTTTTGCATTCCCTCTATAAGTGATATCTTATGATAAGTGTCTTTTTCTGTGTGACTTATTTCACTTAGAATCGTCGTACCTAAATCCACTCATCATGCTGCTAGTAGCCTTATGACGTTGATTTCATGGCTGAGTGATATTGCATTGTACATAAGGACCACAACTTCTTTATCCATTTTTCTCTTTCCTGGGATATTTAAGGTGTAACGAAGTGGAGGTTCTTGTCAACAGAGCAGCCCTAAACGTTGGGGTGCCTGTGTCTTGCTGATTTTTACTTTTCCCAATTAATACACCCATGAGTGGAAGTGCCCTATGCTCTCTAAGCTGAGTTTTTTAGATGTTTCAGGACACACCGTACACTTCTCCAGAGTGGCTGTTGGCAATTTACATCCCGCCCATCAGCGTAGCAAGGCTCCCGTTTCTCCATGGTCTGTCCTGCATTTCTGGTTTTGACACTTTTTCAGCATGGCCCTTTTGACCGATGGGACGCGAGACTTCTTTGTAGCGCTGATTTCCCTTTCCAGGTTGCTTGGTTGGCCAAAAAGGGCGTATGCGTTTTTTCCTGAATATATTCAGGAAAAAACGCATACGCCCTTTTTGGCCAAGGGCATCATTGTCGAGGTTTTGCCGCTTTTCCTGTGCTTTAAAGGCGATTCGAATCTCCCTCCTGAAATCTGTTTCCTGCAATTCTGCCTTGCTTTCAAATCCTCTTCGTTGCCTTCCCTCAATATATTTGTGGACGAGAGTGATCATTTATAAGTCTGCAGGTTTGTGAATTGCAGTGCCCCTGAGCTCCATTTTTCAACTCGCTTTCTTGGGAGCTGGCCGCAAAAGCGCAGGATTGCTTCAGGCCCTATTCTGGCCCCGGGCGGCAGGCTGAGCCTGTGCTTAATTCTTCTTCCTGATGGGAAAATAGAGTTAACTGTGCCTGTCCCAACACCTAGAGTTAGTCTCTCATTGGTTCCCCCTCTTCCCGTTCATCCTCAGGACAAATTGCAACCTGTACGGAACAGGAGGTTAAAGATGCTGATTCTCCAAGGAGGGAGATTGCTAGTAAAGCGGCTGGAATGGCGAACCCGAGCACAAGGACATGAGAAATGAGGTGCGTTTTAGAAACCTTTCCCGATCACACGGTGTACCATCTTCTGGGTTTCTCATGCATGTTTTCGATGTAGGAAGATGCCCTTGAACCTGGAGATTTGGGACCCATGCGATGGGTACCACGCAGTATTACTTTAAAGGGTCTGCGTTTGCTCACCCGACCTCACCAAACCTCTCAGCCCCAAGAGTGTCCACCCTTATGTCTCAATCAGCTGTGGGTCTAGATATGGTCAATCCAGGTGGCATCACAGCCCCTGAACGAATTTTGTAAGAATTTCTCTCTCTTTCACTGTCTTTGTTTCACGGGTTTGTAAAAGTAATTGATTTTTATAATGGGGTTTAGCTGCTTTTCACTGCTGTGTTTATGTCACTTTACACCCAGTTGACTCACTTACAGAGAGATATCAATACATAGGTTTTAAGATTCTTACTAGTCAGATATATTCTTGGGCTGTGAATAGGGGGTGTTGAGTCCAATTCACTGAGCAAGGAGTAGGTCTTGTCTATTACATATTGGGTTTATGGAACGGTATCTGAGCTAATTTGAAACCCTTGTTTTATGCATCACCCCACCTCATCTTTCCCGTTAAGCAGCCATAGGGTGTTTCTGAAAGTGTGACTCTGTTCTGTTTTGTAATTCAGTTCAAGGGTAGCGGTTTTTGCATTCCCTTTATAAGTGATATCTTATGATAAGTGTCTTTTTCTGTGTGACTTATTTCACTTAGAATCGTCGTACCTAAATCCACTCATCATGCTGCTAGTAGCCTTATGACGTTGATTTCATGGCTGAGTGATATTGCATTGTACATAAGGACCACAACTTCTTTATCCAGTTTTCTCTTTCCTGGGATATTTAAGGTGTAACGAAGTGGAGGTTCTTGTCAACAGAGCAGCCCTAAACGTTGGGGTGCCTGTGTCTTGCTGATTTTTACTTTTCCCAATTAATACACCCATGAGTGGAAGTGCCCTATGCTCTCTAAGCTGAGTTTTTTAGATGTTTCAGGACACACCGTACACTTCTCCAGAGTGGCTGTTGGCAATTTACATCCCGCCCATCAGCGTAGCAAGGCTCCCGTTTCTCCATGGTCTGTCCTGCATTTCTGGTTTTGACACTTTTTCAGCATGGCCCTTTTGACCGATGGGACGCGAGACTTCTTTGTAGCGCTGATTTCCCTTTCCAGGTTGCTTGGTTGGCCAAAAAGGGCGTATGCGTTTTTTCCTGAATATATTCAGGAAAAAACGCATACGCCCTTTTTGGCCAAGGGCATCATTGTCGAGGTTTTGCCGCTTTTCCTGTGCTTTAAAGGCGATTCGAATCTCCCTCCTGAAATCTGTTTCCTGCAATTCTGCCTTGCTTTCAAATCCTCTTCGTTGCCTTCCCTCAATATATTTGTGGACGAGAGTGATCATTTATAAGTCTGCAGGTTTGTGAATTGCAGTGCCCCTGAGCTCCATTTTTCAACTCGCTTTCTTGGGAGCTGGCCGCAAAAGCGCAGGATTGCTTCAGGCCCTATTCTGGCCCCGGGCGGCAGGCTGAGCCTGTGCTTAATTCTTCTTCCTGATGGGAAAATAGAGTTAACTGTGCCTGTCCCAACACCTAGAGTTAGTCTCTCATTGGTTCCCCCTCTTCCCGTTCATCCTCAGGACAAATTGCAACCTGTACGGAACAGGAGGTTAAAGATGCTGATTCTCCAAGGAGGGAGATTGCTAGTAAAGCGGCTGGAATGGCGAACCCGATCACAAGGAAATGAGAAATGAGGTGCGTTTTAGAAACCTTTCCCGATCACACGGTGTACCATCTTCTGGGTTTCTCATGCATGTTTTCGATGTAGGAAGATGCCCTTGAACCTGGAGATTTGGGACCCATGCGATGGGTACCACGCAGTATTACTTTAAAGGGTCTGCGTTTGCTCACCCGACCTCACCAAACCTCTCAGCCCCAAGAGTGTCCACCCTTATGTCTCAATCAGCTGTGGGTCTAGATATGGTCAATGCAGGTGGCATCACAGCCCCTGAACGAATTTTGTAAGAATTTCTCTCTCTTTCACTGTCTTTGTTTCACGGGTTTGTAAAAGTAATTGATTTTTATAATGGGGTTTAGCTGCTTTTCACTGCTGTGTTTATGTGACTTTACACCCAGTTGACTCACTTACAGAGAGATATCAATACATAGGTTTTAAGATTCTTACTAGTCAGATATATTCTTGGGCGGTGAATAGGGGGTGTTGAGTCCAATTCACTGAGCAAGGAGTAGGTCTTGTCTATTACATATTGGGTTTATGGAACGGTATCTGAGCTAATTTGAAACCCTTGTTTTATGCATCACCCCACCTCATCTTTCCCGTCAAGCAGCCATAGGGTGTTTCTGAAAGTGTGACTCTGTTCTGTTTTGTAATTCAGTTCAAGGGTAGCGGTTTTTGCATTCCCTTTATAAGTGATATCTTATGATAAGTGTCTTTTTCTGTGTGACTTATTTCACTTAGAATCGTCGTACCTAAATCCACTCATCATGCTGCTAGTAGCCTTATGACGTTGATTTCATGGCTGAGTGATATTGCATTGTACATAAGGACCACAACTTCTTTATCCATTTTTCTCTTTCCTGGGATATTTAAGGTGTAACGAAGTGGAGGTTCTTGTCAACAGAGCAGCCCTAAACGTTGGGGTGCCTGTGTCTTGCTGATTTTTACTTTTCCCAATTAATACACCCATGAGTGGAAGTGCCCTATGCTCTCTAAGCTGAGTTTTTTAGATGTTTCAGGACACACCGTACACTTCTCCAGAGTGGCTGTTGGCAATTTACATCCCGCCCATCAGCGTAGCAAGGCTCCCGTTTCTCCATGGTCTGTCCTGCATTTCTGGTTTTGACACTTTTTCAGCATGGCCCTTTTGACCGATGGGACGCGAGACTTCTTTGTAGCGCTGATTTCCCTTTCCAGGTTGCTTGGTTGGCCAAAAAGGGCGTATGCGTTTTTTCCTGAATATATTCAGGAAAAAACGCATACGCCCTTTTTGGCCAAGGGCATCATTGTCGAGGTTTTGCCGCTTTTCCTGTGCTTTAAAGGCGATTCGAATCTCCCTCCTGAAATCTGTTTCCTGCAATTCTGCCTTGCTTTCAAATCCTCTTCATTGCCTTCCCTCAATATATTTGTGGACGAGAGTGATTATTTATAAGTCTGCAGGTTTGTGAATTGCAGTGCCCCTGAGCTCCATTTTTCAACTCGCTTTCTTGGGAGCTAGCCGCAAAAGCGCAGGATTGCTTCAGGCCCTATTCTGGTCCCGGGCGGCAGGCTGAGCCTGTGCTTAATTCTTCTTCCTGATGGGAAAATAGAGTTAACTGTGCCTGTCCCAACACCTAGAGCTAGTCTCTCATTGGTTGCCCTCTTCCCGTTCATCCTCAGGACAAATTGCAACCTGTACGGAACAGGAGGTTAAAGGTGCTGATTCTCCAAGGAGGGAGATTGCTAGTAAAGCGGCTGGAATGGCGAACCCGAGCACAAGGACATGAGAAATGAGGTGCGTTTTAGAAACCTTTCCCGATCACACGGTGTACCATCTTCTGGGTTTCTCATGCATGTTTTCGATGTAGGAAGATGCCCTTGAACCTGGAGATTTGGGACCCATGCGATGGGTACCACGCAGTATTACTTTAAAGGGTCTGCGTTTGCTCACCCGACCTCACCAAACCTCTCAGCCCCAAGAGTGTCCACCCTTATGTCTCAATCAGCTGTGGGTCTAGATATGGTCAATCCAGGTGGCATCACAGCCCCTGAACGAATTTTGTAAGAATTTCTCTCTCTTTCACTGTCTTTGTTTCACGGGTTTGTAAAAGTAATTGATTTTTATAATGGGGTTTAGCTGCTTTTCACTGCTGTGTTTATGTCACTTTACACCCAGTTGACTCACTTACAGAGAGATATCAATACATAGGTTTTAAGATTCTTACTAGTCAGATATATTCTTGGGCTGTGAATAGGGGGTGTTGAGTCCAATTCACTGAGCAAGGAGTAGGTCTTGTCTATTACATATTGGGTTTATGGAACGGTATCTGAGCTAATTTGAAACCCTTGTTTTATGCATCACCCCACCTCATCTTTCCCGTTAAGCAGCCATAGGGTGTTTCTGAAAGTGTGACTCTGTTCTGTTTTGTAATTCAGTTCAAGGGTAGCGGTTTTTGCATTCCCTTTATAAGTGATATCTTATGATAAGTGTCTTTTTCTGTGTGACTTATTTCACTTAGAATCGTCGTACCTAAATCCACTCATCATGCTGCTAGTAGCCTTATGACGTTGATTTCATGGCTGAGTGATATTGCATTGTACATAAGGACCACAACTTCTTTATCCAGTTTTCTCTTTCCTGGGATATTTAAGGTGTAACGAAGTGGAGGTTCTTGTCAACAGAGCAGCCCTAAACGTTGGGGTGCCTGTGTCTTGCTGATTTTTACTTTTCCCAATTAATACACCCATGAGTGGAAGTGCCCTATGCTCTCTAAGCTGAGTTTTTTAGATGTTTCAGGACACACCGTACACTTCTCCAGAGTGGCTGTTGGCAATTTACATCCCGCCCATCAGCGTAGCAAGGCTCCCGTTTCTCCATGGTCTGTCCTGCATTTCTGGTTTTGACACTTTTTCAGCATGGCCCTTTTGACCGATGGGACGCGAGACTTCTTTGTAGCGCTGATTTCCCTTTCCAGGTTGCTTGGTTGGCCAAAAAGGGCGTATGCGTTTTTTCCTGAATATATTCAGGAAAAAACGCATACGCCCTTTTTGGCCAAGGGCATCATTGTCGAGGTTTTGCCGCTTTTCCTGTGCTTTAAAGGCGATTCGAATCTCCCTCCTGAAATCTGTTTCCTGCAATTCTGCCTTGCTTTCAAATCCTCTTCGTTGCCTTCCCTCAATATATTTGTGGACGAGAGTGATCATTTATAAGTCTGCAGGTTTGTGAATTGCAGTGCCCCTGAGCTCCATTTTTCAACTCGCTTTCTTGGGAGCTGGCCGCAAAAGCGCAGGATTGCTTCAGGCCCTATTCTGGCCCCGGGCGGCAGGCTGAGCCTGTGCTTAATTCTTCTTCCTGATGGGAAAATAGAGTTAACTGTGCCTGTCCCAACACCTAGAGTTAGTCTCTCATTGGTTCCCCCTCTTCCCGTTCATCCTCAGGACAAATTGCAACCTGTACGGAACAGGAGGTTAAAGATGCTGATTCTCCAAGGAGGGAGATTGCTAGTAAAGCGGCTGGAATGGCGAACCCGAGCACAAGGACATGAGAAATGAGGTGCGTTTTAGAAACCTTTCCCGATCACACGGTGTACCATCTTCTGGGTTTCTCATGCATGTTTTCGATGTAGGAAGATGCCCTTGAACCTGGAGATTTGGGACCCATGCGATGGGTACCACGCAGTATTACTTTAAAGGGTCTGCGTTTGCTCACCCGACCTCACCAAACCTCTCAGCCCCAAGAGTGTCCACCCTTATGTCTCAATCAGCTGTGGGTCTAGATATGGTCAATCCAGGTGGCATCACAGCCCCTGAACGAATTTTGTAAGAATTTCTCTCTCTTTCACTGTCTTTGTTTCACGGGTTTGTAAAAGTAATTGATTTTTATAATGGGGTTTAGCTGCTTTTCACTGCTGTGTTTATGTGACTTTACACCCAGTTGACTCACTTACAGAGAGATATCAATACATAGGTTTTAAGATTCTTACTAGTCAGATATATTCTTGGGCGGTGAATAGGGGGTGTTGAGTCCAATTCACTGAGCAAGGAGTAGGTCTTGTCTATTACATATTGGGTTTATGGAACGGTATCTGAGCTAATTTGAAACCCTTGTTTTATGCATCACCCCACCTCATCTTTCCCGTTAAGCAGCCATAGGGTGTTTCTGAAAGTGTGACTCTGTTCTGTTTTGTAATTCAGTTCAAGGGTAGCGGTTTTTGCATTCCCTTTATAAGTGATATCTTATGATAAGTGTCTTTTTCTGTGTGACTTATTTCACTTAGAATCGTCGTACCTAAATCCACTCATCATGCTGCTAGTAGCCTTATGACGTTGATTTCATGGCTGAGTGATATTGCATTGTACATAAGGACCACAACTTCTTTATCCAGTTTTCTCTTTCCTGGGATATTTAAGGTGTAACGAAGTGGAGGTTCTTGTCAACAGAGCAGCCCTAAACGTTGGGGTGCCTGTGTCTTGCTGATTTTTACTTTTCCCAATTAATACACCCATGAGTGGAAGTGCCCTATGCTCTCTAAGCTGAGTTTTTTAGATGTTTCAGGACACACCGTACACTTCTCCAGAGTGGCTGTTGGCAATTTACATCCCGCCCATCAGCGTAGCAAGGCTCCCGTTTCTCCATGGTCTGTCCTGCATTTCTGGTTTTGACACTTTTTCAGCATGGCCCTTTTGACCGATGGGACGCGAGACTTCTTTGTAGCGCTGATTTCCCTTTCCAGGTTGCTTGGTTGGCCAAAAAGGGCGTATGCGTTTTTTCCTGAATATATTCAGGAAAAAACGCATACGCCCTTTTTGGCCAAGGGCATCATTGTCGAGGTTTTGCCGCTTTTCCTGTGCTTTAAAGGCGATTCGAATCTCCCTCCTGAAATCTGTTTCCTGCAATTCTGCCTTGCTTTCAAATCCTCTTCGTTGCCTTCCCTCAATATATTTGTGGACGAGAGTGATCATTTATAAGTCTGCAGGTTTGTGAATTGCAGTGCCCCTGAGCTCCATTTTTCAACTCGCTTTCTTGGGAGCTGGCCGCAAAAGCGCAGGATTGCTTCAGGCCCTATTCTGGCCCCGGGCGGCAGGCTGAGCCTGTGCTTAATTCTTCTTCCTGATGGGAAAATAGAGTTAACTGTGCCTGTCCCAACACCTAGAGTTAGTCTCTCATTGGTTCCCCCTCTTCCCGTTCATCCTCAGGACAAATTGCAACCTGTACGGAACAGGAGGTTAAAGATGCTGATTCTCCAAGGAGGGAGATTGCTAGTAAAGCGGCTGGAATGGCGAACCCGAGCACAAGGAAATGAGAAATGAGGTGCGTTTTAGAAACCTTTCCCGATCACACGGTGTACCATCTTCTGGGTTTCTCATGCATGTTTTCGATGTAGGAAGATGCCCTTGAACCTGGAGATTTGGGACCCATGCGATGGGTACCACGCAGTATTACTTTAAAGGGTCTGCGTTTGCTCACCCGACCTCACCAAACCTCTCAGCCCCAAGAGTGTCCACCCTTATGTCTCAATCAGCTGTGGGTCTAGATATGGTCAATGCAGGTGGCATCACAGCCCCTGAACGAATTTTGTAAGAATTTCTCTCTCTTTCACTGTCTTTGTTTCACGGGTTTGTAAAAGTAATTGATTTTTATAATGGGGTTTAGCTGCTTTTCACTGCTGTGTTTATGTGACTTTACACCCAGTTGACTCACTTACAGAGAGATATCAATACATAGGTTTTAAGATTCTTACTAGTCAGATATATTCTTGGGCGGTGAATAGGGGGTGTTGAGTCCAATTCACTGAGCAAGGAGTAGGTCTTGTCTATTACATATTGGGTTTATGGAACGGTATCTGAGCTAATTTGAAACCCTTGTTTTATGCATCACCCCACCTCATCTTTCCCGTCAAGCAGCCATAGGGTGTTTCTGAAAGTGTGACTCTGTTCTGTTTTGTAATTCAGTTCAAGGGTAGCGGTTTTTGCATTCCCTTTATAAGTGATATCTTATGATAAGTGTCTTTTTCTGTGTGACTTATTTCACTTAGAATCGTCGTACCTAAATCCACTCATCATGCTGCTAGTAGCCTTATGACGTTGATTTCATGGCTGAGTGATATTGCATTGTACATAAGGACCACAACTTCTTTATCCATTTTTCTCTTTCCTGGGATATTTAAGGTGTAACGAAGTGGAGGTTCTTGTCAACAGAGCAGCCCTAAACGTTGGGGTGCCTGTGTCTTGCTGATTTTTACTTTTCCCAATTAATACACCCATGAGTGGAAGTGCCCTATGCTCTCTAAGCTGAGTTTTTTAGATGTTTCAGGACACACCGTACACTTCTCCAGAGTGGCTGTTGGCAATTTACAT
Organism: Balaenoptera physalus; assembly: GCF_965194825.1. NCBI lineage: Eukaryota > Metazoa > Chordata > Mammalia > Artiodactyla > Balaenopteridae > Balaenoptera > Balaenoptera physalus. Next base: position 40,972 of record NW_028125981.1, on the reverse strand, counting down.
CCCGCCCATCAGCGTAGCAAGGCTCCCGTTTCTCCATGGTCTGTCCTGCATTTCTGGTTTTGACACTTTTTCAGCATGGCCCTTTTGACCGATGGGACGCGAGACTTCTTTGTAGCGCTGATTTCCCTTTCCAGGTTGCTTGGTTGGCCAAAAAGGGCGTATGCGTTTTTTCCTGAATATATTCAGGAAAAAACGCATACGCCCTTTTTGGCCAAGGGCATCATTGTCGAGGTTTTGCCGCTTTTCCTGTGCTTTAAAGGCGATTCGAATCTCCCTCCTGAAATCTGTTTCCTGCAATTCTGCCTTGCTTTCAAATCCTCTTCGTTGCCTTCCCTCAATATATTTGTGGACGAGAGTGATCATTTATAAGTCTGCAGGTTTGTGAATTGCAGTGCCCCTGAGCTCCATTTTTCAACTCGCTTTCTTGGGAGCTGGCCGCAAAAGCGCAGGATTGCTTCACGCCCTATTCTGGCCCCGGGCGGCAGGCTGAGCCTGTGCTTAATTCTTCTTCCTGATGGGAAAATAGAGTTAACTGTGCCTGTCCCAACACCTAGAGTTAGTCTCTCATTGGTTCCCCCTCTTCCCGTTCATCCTCAGGACAAATTGCAACCTGTACGGAACAGGAGGTTAAAGATGCTGATTCTCCAAGGAGGGAGATTGCTAGTAAAGCGGCTGGAATGGCGAACCCGAGCACAAGGACATGAGAAATGAGGTGCGTTTTAGAAACCTTTCCCGATCACACGGTGTACCATCTTCTGGGTTTCTCATGCATGTTTTCGATGTAGGAAGATGCCCTTGAACCTGGAGATTTGGGACCCATGCGATGGGTACCACGCAGTATTACTTTAAAGGGTCTGCGTTTGCTCACCCGACCTCACCAAACCTCTCAGCCCCAAGAGTGTCCACCCTTATGTCTCAATCAGCTGTGGGTCTAGATATGGTCAATCCAGGTGGCATCACAGCCCCTGAACGAATTTTGTAAGAATTTCTCTCTCTTTCACTGTCTTTGTTTCACGGGTTTGTAAAAGTAATTGATTTTTATAATGGGGTTTAGCTGCTTTTCACTGCTGTGTTTATGTCACTTTACACCCAGTTGACTCACTTACAGAGAGATATCAATACATAGGTTTTAAGATTCTTACTAGTCAGATATATTCTTGGGCTGTGAATAGGGGGTGTTGAGTCCAATTCACTGAGCAAGGAGTAGGTCTTGTCTATTACATATTGGGTTTATGGAACGGTATCTGAGCTAATTTGAAACCCTTGTTTTATGCATCACCCCACCTCATCTTTCCCGTTAAGCAGCCATAGGGTGTTTCTGAAAGTGTGACTCTGTTCTGTTTTGTAATTCAGTTCAAGGGTAGCGGTTTTTGCATTCCCTTTATAAGTGATATCTTATGATAAGTGTCTTTTTCTGTGTGACTTATTTCACTTAGAATCGTCGTACCTAAATCCACTCATCATGCTGCTAGTAGCCTTATGACGTTGATTTCATGGCTGAGTGATATTGCATTGTACATAAGGACCACAACTTCTTTATCCAGTTTTCTCTTTCCTGGGATATTTAAGGTGTAACGAAGTGGAGGTTCTTGTCAACAGAGCAGCCCTAAACGTTGGGGTGCCTGTGTCTTGCTGATTTTTACTTTTCCCAATTAATACACCCATGAGTGGAAGTGCCCTATGCTCTCTAAGCTGAGTTTTTTAGATGTTTCAGGACACACCGTACACTTCTCCAGAGTGGCTGTTGGCAATTTACATCCCGCCCATCAGCGTAGCAAGGCTCCCGTTTCTCCATGGTCTGTCCTGCATTTCTGGTTTTGACACTTTTTCAGCATGGCCCTTTTGACCGATGGGACGCGAGACTTCTTTGTAGCGCTGATTTCCCTTTCCAGGTTGCTTGGTTGGCCAAAAAGGGCGTATGCGTTTTTTCCTGAATATATTCAGGAAAAAACGCATACGCCCTTTTTGGCCAAGGGCATCATTGTCGAGGTTTTGCCGCTTTTCCTGTGCTTTAAAGGCGATTCGAATCTCCCTCCTGAAATCTGTTTCCTGCAATTCTGCCTTGCTTTCAAATCCTCTTCGTTGCCTTCCCTCAATATATTTGTGGACGAGAGTGATCATTTATAAGTCTGCAGGTTTGTGAATTGCAGTGCCCCTGAGCTCCATTTTTCAACTCGCTTTCTTGGGAGCTGGCCGCAAAAGCGCAGGATTGCTTCAGGCCCTATTCTGGCCCCGGGCGGCAGGCTGAGCCTGTGCTTAATTCTTCTTCCTGATGGGAAAATAGAGTTAACTGTGCCTGTCCCAACACCTAGAGTTAGTCTCTCATTGGTTCCCCCTCTTCCCGTTCATCCTCAGGACAAATTGCAACCTGTACGGAACAGGAGGTTAAAGATGCTGATTCTCCAAGGAGGGAGATTGCTAGTAAAGCGGCTGGAATGGCGAACCCGAGCACAAGGACATGAGAAATGAGGTGCGTTTTAGAAACCTTTCCCGATCACACGGTGTACCATCTTCTGGGTTTCTCATGCATGTTTTCGATGTAGGAAGATGCCCTTGAACCTGGAGATTTGGGACCCATGCGATGGGTACCACGCAGTATTACTTTAAAGGGTCTGCGTTTGCTCACCCGACCTCACCAAACCTCTCAGCCCCAAGAGTGTCCACCCTTATGTCTCAATCAGCTGTGGGTCTAGATATGGTCAATGCAGGTGGCATCACAGCCCCTGAACGAATTTTGTAAGAATTTCTCTCTCTTTCACTGTCTTTGTTTCACGGGTTTGTAAAAGTAATTGATTTTTATAATGGGGTTTAGCTGCTTTTCACTGCTGTGTTTATGTGACTTTACACCCAGTTGACTCACTTACAGAGAGATATCAATACATAGGTTTTAAGATTCTTACTAGTCAGATATATTCTTGGGCGGTGAATAGGGGGTGTTGAGTCCAATTCACTGAGCAAGGAGTAGGTCTTGTCTATTACATATTGGGTTTATGGAACGGTATCTGAGCTAATTTGAAACCCTTGTTTTATGCATCACCCCACCTCATCTTTCCCGTTAAGCAGCCATAGGGTGTTTCTGAAAGTGTGACTCTGTTCTGTTTTGTAATTCAGTTCAAGGGTAGCGGTTTTTGCATTCCCTTTATAAGTGATATCTTATGATAAGTGTCTTTTTCTGTGTGACTTATTTCACTTAGAATCGTCGTACCTAAATCCACTCATCATGCTGCTAGTAGCCTTATGACGTTGATTTCATGGCTGAGTGATATTGCATTGTACATAAGGACCACAACTTCTTTATCCATTTTTCTCTTTCCTGGGATATTTAAGGTGTAACGAAGTGGAGGTTCTTGTCAACAGAGCAGCCCTAAACGTTGGGGTGCCTGTGTCTTGCTGATTTTTACTTTTCCCAATTAATACACCCATGAGTGGAAGTGCCCTATGCTCTCTAAGCTGAGTTTTTTAGATGTTTCAGGACACACCGTACACTTCTCCAGAGTGGCTGTTGGCAATTTACATCCCGCCCATCAGCGTAGCAAGGCTCCCGTTTCTCCATGGTCTGTCCTGCATTTCTGGTTTTGACACTTTTTCAGCATGGCCCTTTTGACCGATGGGACGCGAGACTTCTTTGTAGCGCTGATTTCCCTTTCCAGGTTGCTTGGTTGGCCAAAAAGGGCGTATGCGTTTTTTCCTGAATATATTCAGGAAAAAACGCATACGCCCTTTTTGGCCAAGGGCATCATTGTCGAGGTTTTGCCGCTTTTCCTGTGCTTTAAAGGCGATTCGAATCTCCCTCCTGAAATCTGTTTCCTGCAATTCTGCCTTGCTTTCAAATCCTCTTCGTTGCCTTCCCTCAATATATTTGTGGACGAGAGTGATTATTTATAAGTCTGCAGGTTTGTGAATTGCAGTGCCCCTGAGCTCCATTTTTCAACTCGCTTTCTTGGGAGCTAGCCGCAAAAGCGCAGGATTGCTTCAGGCCCTATTCTGGTCCCGGGCGGCAGGCTGAGCCTGTGCTTAATTCTTCTTCCTGATGGGAAAATAGAGTTAACTGTGCCTGTCCCAACACCTAGAGCTAGTCTCTCATTGGTTGCCCTCTTCCCGTTCATCCTCAGGACAAATTGCAACCTGTACGGAACAGGAGGTTAAAGGTGCTGATTCTCCAAGGAGGGAGATTGCTAGTAAAGCGGCTGGAATGGCGAACCCGAGCACAAGGACATGAGAAATGAGGTGCGTTTTAGAAACCTTTCCCGATCACACGGTGTACCATCTTCTGGGTTTCTCATGCATGTTTTCGATGTAGGAAGATGCCCTTGAACCTGGAGATTTGGGACCCATGCGATGGGTACCACGCAGTATTACTTTAAAGGGTCTGCGTTTGCTCACCCGACCTCACCAAACCTCTCAGCCCCAAGAGTGTCCACCCTTATGTCTCAATCAGCTGTGGGTCTAGATATGGTCAATGCAGGTGGCATCACAGCCCCTGAACGAATTTTGTAAGAATTTCTCTCTCTTTCACTGTCTTTGTTTCACGGGTTTGTAAAAGTAATTGATTTTTATAATGGGGTTTAGCTGCTTTTCACTGCTGTGTTTATGTCACTTTACACCCAATTGACTCACTTACAGAGAGATATCAATACATAGGTTTTAAGATTCTTACTAGTCAGATATATTCTTGGGTGGTGAATAGGGGGTGTTGAGTCCAATTCACTGAGCAAGGAGTAGGTCTTGTCTATTACATATTGGGTTTATGGAACGGTATCTGAGGTAATTTGATACCCTTGTTTTATGCATCACCCCACCTCACCTTTCCCGTTAAGCAGCCATAGTGTGTTTCTGAAAGTGTGACTTTGTTCTGTTTTGTAATTCAGTTCAAGGGTAGCGGTTTTTGCATTCCCTCTATAAGGGATATCTTATGATAAGTGTCTTTTTCTGTGTGACTTATTTCACTTAGAATCGTCGTACCTAAATCCACTCATCATGCTGCTAGTAGCCTTATGACGTTGATTTCATGGCTGAGTGATATTGCATTGTACATAAGGACCACAACTTCTTTATCCATTTTTCTCTTTCCTGGGATATTTAAGGTGTAACGAAGTGGAGGTTCTTGTCAACAGAGCAGCCCTAAACGTTGGGGTGCCTGTGTCTTGCTGATTTTTACTTTTCCCAATTAATACACCCATGAGAGGAAGTGCCCTATGCTCTCTAAGCTGAGTTTTTTAGATGTTTCAGGACACACCGTACACTTCTCCAGAGTGGCTGTTGGCAATTTACATCCCGCCCATCAGCGTAGCAAGGCTCCCGTTTCTCCATGGTCTGTCCTGCATTTCTGGTTTTGACACTTTTTCAGCATGGCCCTTTTGACCGATGGGACGCGAGACTTCTTTGTAGCGCTGATTTCCCTTTCCAGGTTGCTTGGTTGGCCAAAAAGGGCGTATGCGTTTTTTCCTGAATATATTCAGGAAAAAACGCATACGCCCTTTTTGGCCAAGGGCATCATTGTCGAGGTTTTGCCGCTTTTCCTGTGCTTTAAAGGCGATTCGAATCTCCCTCCTGAAATCTGTTTCCTGCAATTCTGCCTTGCTTTCAAATCCTCTTCGTTGCCTTCCCACAATATATTTGTGGACGAGAGTGATCATTTATAAGTCTGCAGGTTTGTGAATTGCAGTGCCCCTGAGCTCCATTTTTCAACTCGCTTTCTTGGGAGCTGGCCGCAAAAGCGCAGGATTGCTTCAGGCCCTATTCTGGCCCCGGGCGGCAGGCTGAGCCTGTGCTTAATTCTTCTTCCTGATGGGAAAATAGAGTTAACTGTGCCTGTCCCAACACCTAGAGTTAGTCTCTCATTGGTTCCCCCTCTTCCCGTTCATCCTCAGGACAAATTGCAACCTGTACGGAACAGGAGGTTAAAGGTGCTGATTCTCCAAGGAGGGAGATTGCTAGTAAAGCGGCTGGAATGGCGAACCCGAGCACAAGGACATGAGAAATGAGGTGCGTTTTAGAAACCTTTCCCGATCACACGGTGTACCATCTTCTGGGTTTCTCATGCATGTTTTCGATGTAGGAAGATGCCCTTGAACCTGGAGATTTGGGACCCATGCGATGGGTACCACGCAGTATTACTTTAAAGGGTCTGCGTTTGCTCACCCGACCTCACCAAACCTCTCAGCCCCAAGAGTGTCCACCCTTATGTCTCAATCAGCTATGGGTCTAGATATGGTCAATCCAGGTGGCATCACAGCCCCTGAACGAATTTTGTAAGAATTTCTCTCTCTTTCACTGTCTTTGTTTCACGGGTTTGTAAAAGTAATTGATTTTTATAATGGGGTTTAGCTGCTTTTCACTGCTGTGTTTATGTCACTTTACACCCACTTGACTCACTTACAGAGAGATATCAATACATAGGTTTTAAGATTCTTACTAGTCAGATATATTCTTGGGCGGTGAATAGGGGGTGTTGAGTCCAATTCACTGAGCAAGGAGTAGGTCTTGTCTATTACATATTGGGTTTATGGAACGGTATCTGAGGTAATTTGATACCCTTGTTTTATGCATCACCCCACCTCACCTTTCCCGTTAAGCAGCCATAGTGTGTTTCTGAAAGTGTGACTTTGTTCTGTTTTGTAATTCAGTTCAAGGGTAGCGGTTTTTGCATTCCCTCTATAAGTGATATCTTATGATAAGTGTCTTTTTCTGTGTGACTTATTTCACTTAGAATCGTCGTACCTAAATCCACTCATCATGCTGCTAGTAGCCTTATGACGTTGATTTCATGGCTGAGTGATATTGCATTGTACATAAGGACCACAACTTCTTTATCCATTTTTCTCTTTCCTGGGATATTTAAGGTGTAACGAAGTGGAGGTTCTTGTCAACAGAGCAGCCCTAAACGTTGGGGTGCCTGTGTCTTGCTGATTTTTACTTTTCCCAATTAATACACCCATGAGAGGAAGTGCCCTATGCTCTCTAAGCTGAGTTTTTTAGATGTTTCAGGACACACCGTACACTTCTCCAGAGTGGCTGTTGGCAATTTACATCCCGCCCATCAGCGTAGCAAGGCTCCCGTTTCTCCATGGTCTGTCCTGCATTTCTGGTTTTGACACTTTTTCAGCATGGCCCTTTTGACCGATGGGACGCGAGACTTCTTTGTAGCGCTGATTTCCCTTTCCAGGTTGCTTGGTTGGCCAAAAAGGGCGTATGCGTTTTTTCCTGAATATATTCAGGAAAAAACGCATACGCCCTTTTTGGCCAAGGGCATCATTGTCGAGGTTTTGCCGCTTTTCCTGTGCTTTAAAGGCGATTCGAATCTCCCTCCTGAAATCTGTTTCCTGCAATTCTGCCTTGCTTTCAAATCCTCTTCGTTGCCTTCCCACAATATATTTGTGGACGAGAGTGATCATTTATAAGTCTGCAGGTTTGTGAATTGCAGTGCCCCTGAGCTCCATTTTTCAACTCGCTTTCTTGGGAGCTGGCCGCAAAAGCGCAGGATTGCTTCAGGCCCTATTCTGGCCCCGGGCGGCAGGCTGAGCCTGTGCTTAATTCTTCTTCCTGATGGGAAAATAGAGTTAACTGTGCCTGTCCCAACACCTAGAGTTAGTCTCTCATTGGTTCCCCCTCTTCCCGTTCATCCTCAGGACAAATTGCAACCTGTACGGAACAGGAGGTTAAAGGTGCTGATTCTCCAAGGAGGGAGATTGCTAGTAAAGCGGCTGGAATGGCGAACCCGAGCACAAGGACATGAGAAATGAGGTGCGTTTTAGAAACCTTTCCCGATCACACGGTGTACCATCTTCTGGGTTTCTCATGCATGTTTTCGATGTAGGAAGATGCCCTTGAACCTGGAGATTTGGGACCCATGCGATGGGTACCACGCAGTATTACTTTAAAGGGTCTGCGTTTGCTCACCCGACCTCACCAAACCTCTCAGCCCCAAGAGTGTCCACCCTTATGTCTCAATCAGCTATGGGTCTAGATATGGTCAATCCAGGTGGCATCACAGCCCCTGAACGAATTTTGTAAGAATTTCTCTCTCTTTCACTGTCTTTGTTTCACGGGTTTGTAAAAGTAATTGATTTTTATAATGGGGTTTAGCTGCTTTTCACTGCTGTGTTTATGTCACTTTACACCCACTTGACTCACTTACAGAGAGATATCAATACATAGGTTTTAAGATTCTTACTAGTCAGATATATTCTTGGGCGGTGAATAGGGGGTGTTGAGTCCAATTCACTGAGCAAGGAGTAGGTCTTGTCTATTACATATTGGGTTTATGGAACGGTATCTGAGGTAATTTGATACCCTTGTTTTATGCATCACCCCACCTCACCTTTCCCGTTAAGCAGCCATAGTGTGTTTCTGAAAGTGTGACTTTGTTCTGTTTTGTAATTCAGTTCAAGGGTAGCGGTTTTTGCATTCCCTCTATAAGTGATATCTTATGATAAGTGTCTTTTTCTGTGTGACTTATTTCACTTAGAATCGTCGTACCTAAATCCACTCATCATGCTGCTAGTAGCCTTATGACGTTGATTTCATGGCTGAGTGATATTGCATTGTACATAAGGACCACAACTTCTTTATCCATTTTTCTCTTTCCTGGGATATTTAAGGTGTAACGAAGTGGAGGTTCTTGTCAACAGAGCAGCCCTAAACGTTGGGGTGCCTGTGTCTTGCTGATTTTTACTTTTCCCAATTAATACACCCATGAGAGGAAGTGCCCTATGCTCTCTAAGCTGAGTTTTTTAGATGTTTCAGGACACACCGTACACTTCTCCAGAGTGGCTGTTGGCAATTTACATCCCGCCCATCAGCGTAGCAAGGCTCCCGTTTCTCCATGGTCTGTCCTGCATTTCTGGTTTTGACACTTTTTCAGCATGGCCCTTTTGACCGATGGGACGCGAGACTTCTTTGTAGCGCTGATTTCCCTTTCCAGGTTGCTTGGTTGGCCAAAAAGGGCGTATGCGTTTTTTCCTGAATATATTCAGGAAAAAACGCATACGCCCTTTTTGGCCAAGGGCATCATTGTCGAGGTTTTGCCGCTTTTCCTGTGCTTTAAAGGCGATTCGAATCTCCCTCCTGAAATCTGTTTCCTGCAATTCTGCCTTGCTTTCAAATCCTCTTCGTTGCCTTCCCACAATATATTTGTGGACGAGAGTGATCATTTATAAGTCTGCAGGTTTGTGAATTGCAGTGCCCCTGAGCTCCATTTTTCAACTCGCTTTCTTGGGAGCTGGCCGCAAAAGCGCAGGATTGCTTCAGGCCCTATTCTGGCCCCAGGCGGCAGGCTGAGCCTGTGCTTAATTCTTCTTCCTGATGGGAAAATAGAGTTAACTGTGCCTGTCCCAACACCTAGAGTTAGTCTCTCATTGGTTCCCCCTCTTCCCGTTCATCCTCAGGACAAATTGCAACCTGTACGGAACAGGAGGTTAAAGGTGCTGATTCTCCAAGGAGGGAGATTGCTAGTAAAGCGGCTGGAATGGCGAACCCGAGCACAAGGACATGAGAAATGAGGTGCGTTTTAGAAACCTTTCCCGATCACACGGTGTACCATCTTCTGGGTTTCTCATGCATGTTTTCGATGTAGGAAGATGCCCTTGAACCTGGAGATTTGGGACCCATGCGATGGGTACCACGCAGTATTACTTTAAAGGGTCTGCGTTTGCTCACCCGACCTCACCAAACCTCTCAGCCCCAAGAGTGTCCACCCTTATGTCTCAATCAGCTATGGGTCTAGATATGGTCAATCCAGGTGGCATCACAGCCCCTGAACGAATTTTGTAAGAATTTCTCTCTCTTTCACTGTCTTTGTTTCACGGGTTTGTAAAAGTAATTGATTTTTATAATGGGGTTTAGCTGCTTTTCACTGCTGTGTTTATGTCACTTTAAACCCACTTGACTCACTTACAGAGAGATATCAATACATAGGTTTTAAGATTCTTACTAGTCAGATATATTCTTGGGCGGTGAATAGGCGGTGTTGAGTCCAATTCACTGAGCAAGGAGTAGGTCTTGTCTATTACATATTGGGTTTATGGAACGGTATCTGAGCTAATTTGAAACCCTTGTTTTATGCATCACCCCACCTCATCTTTCCCGTTAAGCAGCCATAGTGTGTTTCTGAAAGTGTGACTCTGTTCTGTTTTGTAATTCAGTTCAAGGGTAGCGGTTTTTGCATTCCCTCTATAAGTGATATCTTATGATAAGTGTCTTTTTCTGTGTGACTTATTTCACTTAGAATCGTCGTACCTAAATCCACTCATCATGCTGCTAGTAGCCTTATGACGTTGATTTCATGGCTGAGTGATATTGCATTGTACATAAGGACCACAACTTCTTTATCCATTTTTCTCTTTCCTGGGATATTTAAGGTGTAACGAAGTGGAGGTTCTTGTCAACAGAGCAGCCCTAAACGTTGGGGTGCCTGTGTCTTGTTGAATTTTAGTTTTCCCAATTTATACACCCATGAGTGGAAGTGCCCTATGCTCTCTAAGCTGAGTTTTTTAGATGTTTCAGGACACACCGTACACTTCTCCAGAGTGGCTGTTGGCAATTTACATCCCGCCCATCAGCGTAGCAAGGCTCCCGTTTCTCCATGGTCTGTCCTGCATTTCTGGTTTTGACACTTTTTCAGCATGGCCCTTTTGACCGATGGGACGCGAGACTTCTTTGTAGCGCTGATTTCCCTTTCCAGGTTGCTTGGTTGGCCAAAAAGGGCGTATGCGTTTTTTCCTGAATATATTCAGGAAAAAACGCATACGCCCTTTTTGGCCAAGGGCATCATTGTCGAGGTTTTGCCGCTTTTCCTGTGCTTTAAAGGCGATTCGAATCTCCCTCCTGAAATCTGTTTCCTGCAATTCTGCCTTGCTTTCAAATCCTCTTCGTTGCCTTCCCTCAATATATTTGTGGACGAGAGTGATTATTTATAAGTCTGCAGGTTTGTGAATTGCAGTGCCCCTGAGCTCCATTTTTCAACTCGCTTTCTTGGGAGCTAGCCGTAAAAGCGCAGGATTGCTTCAGGCCCTATTCTGGTCCCGGGCGGCAGTCTGAGCCTGTGCTTAATTCTTCTTCCTGATGGGAAAATAGAGTTACCTGTGCCTTTCCCAACTCTTAGAGCTAGTCTCTCATTGGTTCCCCCTCTTCCCGTTCATCCTCAGGACAAATTGCAACCTGTACGGAACAGGAGGTTAAAGGTGCTGATTCTCCAAGGAGGGAGATTGCTAGTAAAGCGGCTGGAATGGCGAACCCGAGCACAAGGACATGAGAAATGAGGTGCTTTTTAGAAACCTTTCCCGATCACACGGTGTACCATCTTCTGGGTTTCTCATGCATGTTTTCGATGTAGGAAGATGCCCTTGAACCTGGAGATTTGGGACCCATGCGATGGGTACCACGCAGTATTAATTTAAAGGGTCTGCGTTTGCTCACCCGACCTCACCAAACCTCTCAGCCCCAAGAGTGTCCACCCTTATGTCTCAATCAGCTGTGGGTCTAGATATGGTCAATCCAGGTGGCATCACAGCCCCTGAACGAATTTTGTAAGAATTTCTCTCTCTTTCACTTTCTTTGTTTCACGGGTTTGTAAAAGTAATTGATTTTTATAATGGGGTTTAGCTGCTTTTCACTGCTGTGTTTATGTCACTTTACACCCACTTGACTCACTTACAGAGAGATATCAATACATAGGTTTTAAGATTCTTACTAGTCAGATATATTCTTGGGCGGTGAATAGGGGGTGTTGAGTCCAATTCACTGAGCAAGGAGTAGGTCTTGTCTGTTACATATTGGGTTTATGGAACGGTATCTTAGGTAATTTGATACCCTTGTTTTATGCATCACCCCACCTCACCTTTCCCGTTAAGGAGCCATAGTGTGTTTCTGAAAGTGTGACTTTGTTCTGTTTTGTAATTCAGTTCAAGGGTAGCGGTTTTTGCATTCCCTCTATAAGTGATATCTTATGATAAGTGTCTTTTTCTGTGTGACTTATTTCACTTAGAATCGTCGTACCTAAATCCACTCATTATGCTGCTAGTAGCCTTATGACGTTGATTTCATCGCTGAGTGATATTGCATTGTACATAAGGACCACAACTTCTTTATCCATTTTTCTCTTTCCTGGGATATTTAAGGTGTAACGAAGTGGAGGTTCTTGTCAACAGAGCAGCCCTAAACGTTGGGGTGCCTGTGTCTTGCTGATTTTTACTTTTCCCAATTAATACACCCATGAGTGGAAGTGCCCTATGCTCTCTAAGCTGAGTTTTGTAGATGTTTCAGGACACACCGTACACTTCTCCAGAGTGGCTGTTGGCAATTTACATCCCGCCCATCAGCGTAGCAAGGCTCCCGTTTCTCCATGGTCTGTCCTGCATTTCTGGTTTTGACACTTTTTCAGCATGGCCCTTTTGACCGATGGGACGCGAGACTTCTTTGTAGCGCTGATTTCCCTTTCCAGGTTGCTTGGTTGGCCAAAAAGGGCGTATGCGTTTTTTCCTGAATATATTCAGGAAAAAACGCATACGCCCTTTTTGGCCAAGGGCATCATTGTCGAGGTTTTGCCGCTTTTCCTGTGCTTTAAAGGCGATTCGAATCTCCCTCCTGAAATCTGTTTCCTGCAATTCTGCCTTGCTTTCAAATCCTCTTCGTTGCCTTCCCTCAATATATTTGTGGACGAGAGTGATCATTTATAAGTCTGCAGGTTTGTGAATTGCAGTGCCCCTGAGCTCCATTTTTCAACTTGCTTTCTTGGGAGCTGGCCGCAAAAGCGCAGGATTGCTTCAGGCCCTATTCTGGCCCCGGGCGGCAGGCTGAGCCTGTGCTTAATTCTTCTTCCTGAGGGGAAAATAGAGTTAACTGTGCCTGTCCCAACACCTAGAGTTAGTCTCTCATTGGTTCCCCCTCTTCCCGTTCATCCTCAGGACAAATTGCAACCTGTACGGAACAGGAGGTTAAAGGTGCTGATTCTCCAAGGAGGGAGATTGCTAGTAAAGCGGCTGGAATGGCGAACCCGAGCTCAAGGACATGAGAAATGAGGTGCGTTTTAGAAACCTTTCCCGATCACACAGTGTACCATCTTCTGGGTTTCTCATGCATGTTTTCGATGTAGGAAGATGCCTTTGAACCTGGAGATTTGGGAGCCATGGGATGGGTACCACGCAGTATTACTGTAAAGGGTCTGCGTTTGCTCACCCGACCTCACCAAACCTCTCAGCCCCAAGAGTGTCCACCCTTATGTCTCAATCAGCGGTGGGTCTAGATATGGTCAATCCAGGTGGCATCACAGCCCCTGAACGAATTTCGTAAGAATTTCTCTCTCTTTCACTGTCTTTGTTTCACAGGTTTGTAAAAGTAAATGATTTTTATAATGGGGTTTAACTGCTTTTCACTGCTGTGTTTATGTCACTTTACACCCACTTGACTCACTTACAGAGAGATATCAATACATAGGTTTTAAGATTCTTACTAGTCAGATATATTCTTGGGCCGTGAATAGGGAGTGTTGAGTCCAATTCACTGAGCAAGGAGTAGGTCTTGTCTATTACATATTGGGTTTATGGAACGGTATCTGAGCTAATTTGAAACCCTTGTTTTATGCATCACCCCACCTCACCTTTTCCGTTAAGCAGCCATAGTGTGTTTCTGAAAGTGTGACTCTGTTCTGTTTTGTAATTCAGTTCAAGGGTAGCGGTTTTTGCATTCCCTCTATAAGTGATATCTTATGATAAGTGTCTTTTTCTGTGTGACTTATTTCACTTAGAATCGTCGTACCTAAATCCACTCATCATGCTGCTACTAGCCTTATGACGTTGATTTCATGGCTGAGTGATATTGCATTGTACATAAGGACCACAACTTCTTTATCCATTTTTCTCTTTCCTGGGATATTTAAGGTGTAACGAAGTGGAGGTTCTTGTCAACAGAGCAGCCCTAAACGTTGGGGTGCCTGTGTCTTGCTGATTTTTAGTTTTCCCAATTTATACACCCATGAGTGGAAGTGCCCTATGCTCTCTAAGCTGAGTTTTTTAGATGTTTCCGGACACACCGTACACTTCTCCAGAGTGGCTGTTGGCAATTTACATCCCACCCATCAGCGTAGCAAGGCTCCTGTTTCTCCATGGTCTGTCCTGCATTTCTGGTTTTGACACTTTTTCAGCATGGCCCTTTTGACCGATGGGACGCGAGACTTCTTTGTAGCGCTGATTTGCCTTTCCAGGTTGCTTGGTTGGCCAAAAAGGGCGTATGCGTTTTTTCCTGAATATATTCAGGAAAAAACGCATACGCCCTTTTTGGCCAAGGGCATCATTGTCGAGGTTTTGCCGCTTTTCCTGTGCTTTAAAGGCGATTCGAATCTCCCTCCTGAAATCTGTTTCCTGCAATTCTGCCTTGCTTTCAAATCCTCTTCGTTGCCTTCCCTCAATATATTTGTGGACGAGAGTGATCATTTATAAGTCTGCAGGTTTGTGAATTGCAGTGCCCCTGAGCTCCATTTTTCAACTCGCTTTCTTGTGATCTGGCCGCAAAAGGGCAGAATTGCTTCAGGCCCTATTCTGGTCCCGGGCGGCAGGCTGAGCCTGTGCTTAATTCTTCTCCCTGATGGGAAAATAGAGTTACCTGTGCCTGTCCCAACACCTAGAGCTAGTCTCTCATTGGTTCCCCCTCTTCCCGTTCATCCTCAGGACAAATTGCAACCTGTACGGAACAGGAGGTTAAAGGTGCTGATTCTCCAAGGAGGGAGATTGCTAGTAAAGCGGCTGGAATGGCGAACCCGAGCACAAGGACATGAGAAATGAGGTGCGTTTTAGAAACCTTTCCCGATCACACGGTGTAGCGTCTTCTGGGTTTCTCATGCATGTTTTCGATGTAGGATGATGCCCTTGAACCTGGAGATTTGTGAACCATGGGATGGGTACCACGCAGTATTACTTTAAAGGGTCTGCGTTTGCTCACCCAACCTCACCAAACCTCTCAGCCCCAAGAGTGTCCACCCTTATGTCTCAATCAGCGGTGGGTCTAGATATGGTCAATCCAGGTGGCATCACAGCCCCTGAAAGAATTTCGTAAGAATTTCTCTCTCTTTCACTGTCTTTGTTTCACAGGTTTGTAAAAGTAAATGATTTTTATAATGGGGTTTAACTGCTTTTCACTGCTGTGTTTATGTCACTTTACACCCACTTGACTCACTTACAGAGAGATATCAATACATAGGTTTTAAGATTCTTACTAGTCAGATATATTCTTGGGCCGTGAATAGGGAGTGTTGAGTCCAATTCACTGAGCAAGGAGTAGGTCTTGTCTATTACATATTGGGTTTATACAACAGTATCTGAGCTAATTTGAAACCCTTGTTTTATGCATCACCCCACCTCACCTTTCCCGTTAAGCAGCCATAGTGTGTTTCTGAAAGTGTGACTCTGTTCTGTTTTGTAATTCAGTTCAAGGGTAGCGGTTTTTGCATTCCCTCTATAAGTGATATCTTATGATAAGTGTCTTTTTCTGTGTGACTTATTTCACTTAGAATCGTCGTACCTAAATCCACTCATCATGCTGCTACTAGCCTTATGACGTTGATTTCATGGCTGAGTGATATTGCATTGTACATAAGGACCACAACTTCTTTATCCATTTTTCTCTTTCCTGGGATATTTAAGGTGTAACGAAGTGGAGGTTCTCGTCAACAGAGCAGCCCTAAACTTAGGGGTGCCTGTGTCTTGCTGATTTTTAGTTTTCCCAATTTATACACCCATGAGTGGAAGTGCCCTATGCTCTCTAAGCTGAGTTTTTTAGATGTTTCAGGACACACCGTACACTTCTCCAGAGTGGCTGTTGGCAATTTACATCCCGCCCATCAGCGTAGCAAGTCTCCCGTTTCTCCATGGTCTGTCCTGCATTTCTGGTTTTGACACTTTTTCAGCATGGCCCTTTTTTTTTGTTGTTGTTTTGTTTTGTTTTTTTTTTTATGGAACTCTTTTGTTTTTCTTTTTTTTTTTTCACACACACACACTGTATTTTATTTTTACAAGAGATAAATAGACTGACACCAAGCATTGTACATGGATGACCACAACAAAAGCAACAATGATTGCAATTACCAAACATGAAACACACTCATACTATGTCATAATATTGACATTCAGTCCAGTAATCCTCCACTGTAACAGCTCCTTTACTTTGCAGTGAAAATTGATTTGTATATCCTTTGCCTCTGAGTCCTTGTGGGATTTTTTTTTTTTAATTCAGACAGAAAGTCACAAAAATTATACTCATCCTCATCAGTTCACTCAGTCCCATGTAATTAATTGTTTTTTTTCATCTTGATCTTTTGTTAGCACTTTTATGAGTTCATCAGTTTTTCATCAGAGTTCTGAATGCTTATTCATTCAGTTCAGCAGTACAGTCAGTTACCAGAAACCTGTACTTGTCAGAGTCTTTTCCATGAATTTCTTGAAGATGAAACCCTTTTATAGGAACATATTTGCAAAATCATCAGAGTACACCCAGAACTGTCTGTAAATGACAAAAGACTTAAAAATGACCACGGTAAAAGATTTGATGAAAGTTCATAATAATGCAGTTGACAAGAAAATTAGTTATTTCTGAGATATACATTTTAAAGTAATAACTAGGATTATTACTTATAACATTATACCAGAACATATAAGATTTTTAGAAATTTCATGTAATGTCTGAAACATTTATATTAACATATTTCCATACATATTTCCATACAAATACAAATATAAGATTTTTAGAAATTTCATGTAATGTCTGAAACCTTTATATTAACATATTTCCATACATATTTCCATACAAATACAAATATAAGATTTTTAGGAATTTCATGTAATGTCTGAAACATTTATATTAACATATTTCCATACAAATAACCCAATGAAAGTTTAGTATTAGTTGTTTTGTTTGTTTTGTTATACTGCAGGTTCTTATTAGGCATCAATTTTATACATATCAGTGTATACATGTCAATCCCAATCGCCCAATTCAGCACACCACCATCCCCACCTCACCGCAGTTTTCCCCCCTTGGTGTCCATATGTCCATTCTCTACATCTGTGTCTCAACTTCTGCCCTGCAAACTGGCTCATCTGTATCATTTTTCTAGGTTCCACATACATGCATTAATATATGATATTTGTTTTTCTCTTTCTGACTTACTTCACTCTGTATGACAGTCTCTAGATCCATCCACGTCTCAACAAATGACTCAATTTCGTTCCTTTTTATGGCTGAGTAATATTCCATTGTATATATGTACCACATCTTCTTTATCCATTCGTCTGTTGATGGGCATTTAGGTTGCTTCCATGACCTGGCTATTGTAAACAGTGCTGCAATGAACATTCGGGTGCATGTGTCTTTTTGAATTACGGTTTTCTCTGGGTATATGCCCAGTAGTGGGATTGCTGGGTCATATGGTAATTCTATTTTTAGTTTTTTAAGGAACCTCCATATTGTTCTCCAGAGTGGCTGTGTCAATTTACATTCCCACCAACAGTGCAAGAGGGTTCCCTTTTCTCCACACCCTCTCCAGCATTTGTTGTTTGTAGATTTTCTGATGATCCCCATTCTAACAGGAGTGAGGTGATACCTCATTGTAGTTTTGATTTGCATTTCTCTAATAATTAGTGATGTTGAGCAGCTTTTCACGTGCTTCGTGGCCGTCTGTATGTCTTCTTTGGAGAAATGTCTATTTAGGTCTTCTGCCCATTTTTGGATTGGGGTGTTTGTTTCTTTGATATTGAGCTGAATGAGCTGTTTATATATTTTGGAGATTAATCCTTTGTCCGTTGATTCATTTGCAAATATTTTCTCCCATTCTGAGGGTTGTCTTTTCGTCTTGTTTATGGTTTCCTTTGCTGTGCAAAAGCTTTGAAGTTTCATTAGGTCCCACTTGTTTATTTTTGTTTTTATTTCCATTACTCTAGGAGGTGGATCAAAAAAGATCTTGCTGTGATTTATGTCAAAGAGTGTTCTTCCTATGTTTTCCTCTAAGAGTTTTATAGTGTCCAGTCTTATATTTAGGTCTCTAATCCATTTTGAGTTTATTTTTGTGTATGGTGTTAGGGAGTATTCTAATTTCATTCTTTTACATGTAGCTGTCCAGTTTTCCCAGCACCACTTATTGAAGAGACTGTCTTTTCTCCATTGTATATCTTTGCCTCCTTTGTCATAGATTAGTTGACCATAGGTGCGTGGGTTAATCTCTGGGCTTTCTATCTTGTTCCATTGATCTATGTTTCTGTTTTTGTGCCAGTACCATATTGTCTTGATTACTGTAGCTTTGTAGTATAGTCTGAAGTCAGGGAGTCTGATTCCTCCAGCTCCATTTTTTTGCCTCAAGACTGCTTTGGCTATTCGGGGTCTTTTGTGTCTCCATACAAATTTTAAGATGATTTGTTCTAGCTCCGTAAAAAATGCCATTGGTAATTTGATAGGGATTGCATTGAATCTGTAGATTGCTTTGGGTAGTATACTCATTTTCACAATGTTGATTCTTCCAATCCAAGAACATGGTATATCTCTCCATCTGTTGGTATCATCTTTAATTTCCTTCATCAGTGTCTTATAGTTTTCTGCATACAGGTCTTTTGTCTCCCTAGGTAGGTTTATTCCTAGGTATTTTATTATTTTTGTTGCAATGGTAAATGGGAGTGTTTCCATAATTTCTCTTTCAGATTTTTCATCATTAGTGTATAGGAATGCAAGAGTTTTCTGTGCATTAATTTTGTATCCTGCAACTTTACCATATTCATTAATTAGCTCTAGCAGTTTTCTGGTGGCAGTTTTAGGATTCTCTATGTATAGTATCATGTCATCCGCAAACAGTGACAGTTTTACTTCCTCTTTTCCAATTTGTATTCCTTTTATTTCTTTTTCTTCTCTGATTGCCGTGGCTAGGACTTCCAGAACTATGTTGAATAATAGTGGTGAGAGTGGACATCCTTGTCTCGTTCCTGATCTTAGAGGAAATGCTTTCAGTTTTTCACCATTGAGAATGATGTTTGCTGTGGGTTTGTCATATATGGCCTTTATTATGTTGAGGTAGGTTCCCTCTATGCCCACTTTCTGGAGAGTTTTTATCATAAATGGGTGTTGAATTTTGTCAAAAGCTTTTTCTGCATCTATTGAGATGATCATATGGTTTTTCTTCTTCAATTTGTTAATATGGTGTATCACATTGATTGATTTGCGTATATTGAAGAATCCTTGCATCCCTGGGATAAATCCCACTTGATCGTGGTGTATGATCCTTTTAATGTGTTGTTGGATTCTGTTTGCTAGTATTTTGTTGAGGATTTTTGCATCTATATTCATCAGTGATACTGGTCTGTAATTTTCTTTTTTTGTAGTGTCTTTGTCTGGTTTTGGTATCAGGGTGATGGTGGCCTCATAGAATGAGTTTGGGAGTGTTCCTTCCTCTGCAATTTTTTGGAAGAGTTTGAGAAGGATGGGTGTTAGCTCTTCTCTAAATGTTTGATAGAATTCACCTATGAAGCCATCTGGTCCTGGACTTTTGTTTGTTGGAAGATTTTTAATCACAGTTTCAATTTCATTACTTGTGATTGGTCTGTTCATATTTTCTGTTTCTTCCTGATTCAGTCTTGGAAGGTTATACCTTTCTAAGAATTTGTCCATTTCTTCCAGGTTGTCCATTTTATTGGCATAAAGTTGCTTATAGTAGTCTCTTAGGATGTTTTGTATTTCTGCAGTGTCTGTTGTAACTTCTCCTTTTTCATTTCTGATTTTATTGATTTGAGTCCTCTCCCTCTTTTTCTTGATGAGTCTGGCTAATGGCTTATCAATTTTGTTTATCTTCTCAAAGAACCAACTTTTAGTTTTATTGATCTTTGCTATTGTTTTCTTTGTTTCTATCTCATTTATTTCTGCTCTGATCTTTATGATTTCTTTCCTTCTGCTAACTTTGGGTTTTGTTTGTTCTTCTTTCTCTAGTTTCTTTAGGTGTAAGGTTAGATTGTTTACTTGAGATTTTTCTTGTTTCTTTAGGTAGGCTTGTATAGCTATAAACTTCCCTCTTAGAACCGCTTTTGCTGCATCCCATAGGTTTTGGGTCGTCGTGTTTTCATTGTCATTTGTCTCTAGGTATTTTTTTATTTCCTCTTTGATTTCTTCAGTGATCTTTTGGTTATCTAGTAACGTATTGTTTAGCCTCCATGTGTTTGTCTTTTTTACGTTTTTTCCCCTGTAATTCATTTCTAATCTCATAGCATTGTGGTCAGAAAAGATGCTTGGTATGATTTCAATTTTCTTAAATTTACTGAGGCTTGATTTGTGACCCAAGATGTGATCTATCCTGGAGAATGTTCCGTGCGCACTTGAGAAGAACGTGTAATCTGCTGTTTTTGGATGGAATGTCCTATATATATCAATTAAATCTATCTGGTCTATTGTGTCATTTAAAGCTTCTGTTTCCTTATTTATTTTCATTTTGGATGATCTGTCCATTGGTGTAAGTGAAGTGTTAAAGTCCCCCACTATTATTGTGTTACTGTCGATTTCCTCTTTTATAGCTGTTAGCAGTTGCCTTATGTATTGAGGTGCTCCTATGTTGGGTGCATATATATTTATAATTGTTATATCTTCTTCTTGGATTGATCCCTGGATCATTATGTAGTGTCCTTCCTTGTCTCTTGTAACATTCTTTATTTTAAAGTCTATTTTATCTGATATGAGTATAGCTACTCCAGCTTTCTTTTGATTTCCATTTGCATGGAATATCTTTTTCCATCCCCTAACTTTCAGTCTGTATGTGTCCCTAGGTCTAAAGTGGGTCTCTTGTAGACAGCATATATATGGGTCCTGTTTTTGTATCCATTCAGCCAGTCTATGTCTTTTGGTTGGGGCGTTTAATCCATTCACGTTTAAGGTAATTATCGATATGTATGTTCCTATGACCATTTTCTTAATTGTTTTGGGTTTGTTTTTGTAGATCCTTTTCTTCTCTTGTGTTTCCCACTTAGAGAAGTTCCTTTAGCATTTGTTGTAGAGCTGGTTTAGTGGTGCTGAATTCTCTTAGCTTTTGCTTGTCTGTAAAGCTTTTGACTTCTCCATCAAATCTAAATGAGATGCTTGCCGGGTAGAGTAATCTTGGTTGTAGGTTCTTCCCTTTCATCACTTTAAGTATATCATGCCACTCCCTTCTGGCTTGCAGAGTTTCTGCTGAGAAATCAGCTGTTAACCTTATGGGAGTTCCCTTGTATGTTATTTGTCGTTTTTCCCTTGCTGCTTTCAATAATTTTTCATTGTCTTTAATTTTTGCCACTTTGATTACTATGTGTCTCGGCGTGTTTCTCCTTGGGTTTATTCTGTATGGGACTCTCTGCGCTTCCTGGACTTGGGTGGCTATCTCCTTTCCCATGTTAGGGAAGTTTTCAACTATAACCTCTTCAAATATTTTCTCTGGTCCTTTCTCTCTCTCTTCTCCTTCTGGGACCCCTATAATGCGAATGTTGTTGCGTTTAATGTTGTCCCAGAGGTCTCTTAGGCTGTCTTCATTTCTTTTCATTCTTTTTTCTTTAGTCTGTTCCGCAGCAGTGAATTCCACCATTCTGTCTTCCAGGTCACTTATCCGTTCTTCTGCCTCAGTTATTCTGCTATTGATTCCTTCTAGTGTAGTTTTCATTTCAGTTATTGTATTGGTCATCTCTGTTTGCTTGTTCTTTAATTCTTCTAGGTCTTTGTTAATCATTTCTTGCATCTTCTCAATCTTTGCCTCCATTCTTATTCCGAGGTCCTGGATCATCTTCACTATCATTATTCTGAATTCTTTCTCTGGAAGGTTGCCTATCTCCACTTCATTTAGTTGTTTTTCTGGGGTTTTTTCTTGTTCCTTCATCTGGTATATAGCCCTCTGCCTTTTCATCTTCTCTATCTTTCTGTAACTGTGGTTTTTGGTCCGCAGGCTGCAGGATTATAGTTTTTCTTGCTTCTGCTCTCTGCCCTCTGGTGGTTGAGGCTATCTAAGAGGCTTGATGGTAGGCTCTGGTGGTGGGTAGAGCTGACTGTTGCTGTGGCGGTCAGAGCTCAGTAAAACAGCATGGCCCTTTTGACCGATGGGAAGCAAGACTTCTTTGTAGCGCTGATTTGCCTTTCCAGGTTGCTTGGTTGGCCAAAAAGGGCGTATGCGTTTTTTCCTGAATATATGCAGGAAAAAACGCATACGCCCTTTTTGGCCAAGGGCATCATTGTCGAGGTTTTGCCGCTTTTCCTGTGCTTTAAAGGTGATTCGTATCTCCCTCCTGAAATCTGTTTCCTGCAATTCTGCCTTGCTTTCAAATCCTCTTCGTTGCCTTCCCTCAATATATTTGTGGACGAGAGTGATCATTTATAAGTCTGCAGGTTTGTGAATTGCAGTGCCCCTGAGTTCCATTTTTCAACTCGCTTTCTTGGGAGCTGGCCGCAAAAGCGCAGGATTGCTTCAGGCCCTATTCTGGTCCCGGGCGGCAGGCTGAGCCTGTGCTTAATTCTTCTTCCTGATGGGAAAATAGAGTTACCTGTGCCTGTCCCAAGACCTAGAGCTAGCCTCTCATTGGTTCCCCCTCTTCCCGTTCATCCTCAGGACAAATTGCAAACTGTACGGAACGGGAGGTTAAAGGTGCTGATTCTCCAAGGAGGGAGATTTCTAGTAAAGCGGCTGGAATGGCGAACCCGAGCACAAGGACATGAGAAATGAGGTGCGTTTTAGAAACCTTTCCCGATCACACGGTGTACCATCTTCTGGGTTTCTCATGCATGTTTTCGGTGTAGGAAGAGGCCCTTGAACCTGGAGATTTGGGAGCCATGGGATGGGTACCACGCAGTATTACTTTAAAGGGTCTGCGTTTGCTCACCCGACCTCACCAAACCTCTCAGCCCCAAGAGTGTCCACCCTTATGTCTCAATCAGCTGTGGGTCTACATATGGTCAATCCAGGTGGCATCACAGCCCCTGAACGAATTTTGTAAGAATTTCTCTCTTTTTCACTGTCTTTGTTTCACAGGTTTGTAAAAGTAATTGATTTTTATAATGGGGTTTATTTGCTTTTCACTGCTGTGTTTATGTCACTTTACACCCACTTGACTCACTTACAGAGAGATATCAATACATAGGTTTTAAGATTCTTACTAGTCAGATATATTCTTGGGCGGTGAATAGGGGGTGTTGAGTCCAATTCACTGAGCAAGGAGTAGGTCTTGTCTATTACATATTGGGTTTATGGAACGGTATCTGAGGTAATTTGATACCCTTGTTTTATGCATCACCCCACCTCACCTTTCCCGTTAAGCAGCCATAGTGTGTTTTCTAAACGTGTGACTATGTTCTGTTTTGTAATTCAGTTCAAGGGTAGCGGTTTTTGCATTCCCTCTATAAGTGATATCTTATGATAAGTGTCTTTTTCTGTGTGACTTATTTCACTTAGAATCGTCGTACCTAAATCCACTCATCATGCTGCTAGTAGCCTTATGACGTTGATTTCATGGCTGAGTGATATTGCATTGTACATAAGGACCACAACTTCTTTATCCATTTTTCTCTTTCCTGGGATATTTAAGGTGTAACGAAGTGGAGGTTCTTGTCAACAGAGCAGCCCTAAACGTTGGGGTGCCTGTGTCTTGTTGAATTTTAGTTTTCCCAATTTATACACCCATGAGTGGAAGTGCCCTATGCTCTCTAAGCTGAGTTTTTTAGATGTTTCAGGACACACCGTACACTTCTCCAGAGTGGCTGTTGGCAATTTACATCCCGCCCATCAGCGTAGCAAGGCTCCCGTTTCTCCATGGTCTGTCCTGCATTTCTGGTTTTGACACTTTTTCAGCATGGCCCTTTTGACCGATGGGACGCGAGACTTCTTTGTAGCGCTGATTTCCCTTTCCAGGTTGCTTGGTTGGCCAAAAAGGGCGTATGCGTTTTTTCCTGAATATATTCAGGAAAAAACGCATACGCCCTTTTTGGCCAAGGGCATCATTGTCGAGGTTTTGCCGCTTTTCCTGTGCTTTAAAGGCGATTCGAATCTCCCTCCTGAAATCTGTTTCCTGCAATTCTGCCTTGCTTTCAAATCCTCTTCGTTGCCTTCCCTCAATATATTTGTGGACGAGAGTGATTATTTATAAGTCTGCAGGTTTGTGAATTGCAGTGCCCCTGAGCTCCATTTTTCAACTCGCTTTCTTGGGAGCTAGCCGTAAAAGCGCAGGATTGCTTCAGGCCCTATTCTGGTCCCGGGCGGCAGTCTGAGCCTGTGCTTAATTCTTCTTCCTGATGGGAAAATAGAGTTACCTGTGCCTTTCCCAACTCTTAGAGCTAGTCTCTCATTGGTTCCCCCTCTTCCCGTTCATCCTCAGGACAAATTGCAACCTGTACGGAACAGGAGGTTAAAGGTGCTGATTCTCCAAGGAGGGAGATTGCTAGTAAAGCGGCTGGAATGGCGAACCCGAGCACAAGGACATGAGAAATGAGGTGCTTTTTAGAAACCTTTCCCGATCACACGGTGTACCATCTTCTGGGTTTCTCATGCATGTTTTCGATGTAGGAAGATGCCCTTGAACCTGGAGATTTGGGACCCATGCGATGGGTACCACGCAGTATTAATTTAAAGGGTCTGCGTTTGCTCACCCGACCTCACCAAACCTCTCAGCCCCAAGAGTGTCCACCCTTATGTCTCAATCAGCTGTGGGTCTAGATATGGTCAATCCAGGTGGCATCACAGCCCCTGAACGAATTTTGTAAGAATTTCTCTCTCTTTCACTTTCTTTGTTTCACGGGTTTGTAAAAGTAATTGATTTTTATAATGGGGTTTAGCTGCTTTTCACTGCTGTGTTTATGTCACTTTACACCCACTTGACTCACTTACAGAGAGATATCAATACATAGGTTTTAAGATTCTTACTAGTCAGATATATTCTTGGGCGGTGAATAGGGGGTGTTGAGTCCAATTCACTGAGCAAGGAGTAGGTCTTGTCTGTTACATATTGGGTTTATGGAACGGTATCTTAGGTAATTTGATACCCTTGTTTTATGCATCACCCCACCTCACCTTTCCCGTTAAGGAGCCATAGTGTGTTTCTGAAAGTGTGACTTTGTTCTGTTTTGTAATTCAGTTCAAGGGTAGCGGTTTTTGCATTCCCTCTATAAGTGATATCTTATGATAAGTGTCTTTTTCTGTGTGACTTATTTCACTTAGAATCGTCGTACCTAAATCCACTCATTATGCTGCTAGTAGCCTTATGACGTTGATTTCATCGCTGAGTGATATTGCATTGTACATAAGGACCACAACTTCTTTATCCATTTTTCTCTTTCCTGGGATATTTAAGGTGTAACGAAGTGGAGGTTCTTGTCAACAGAGCAGCCCTAAACGTTGGGGTGCCTGTGTCTTGCTGATTTTTACTTTTCCCAATTAATACACCCATGAGTGGAAGTGCCCTATGCTCTCTAAGCTGAGTTTTGTAGATGTTTCAGGACACACCGTACACTTCTCCAGAGTGGCTGTTGGCAATTTACATCCCGCCCATCAGCGTAGCAAGGCTCCCGTTTCTCCATGGTCTGTCCTGCATTTCTGGTTTTGACACTTTTTCAGCATGGCCCTTTTGACCGATGGGACGCGAGACTTCTTTGTAGCGCTGATTTCCCTTTCCAGGTTGCTTGGTTGGCCAAAAAGGGCGTATGCGTTTTTTCCTGAATATATTCAGGAAAAAACGCATACGCCCTTTTTGGCCAAGGGCATCATTGTCGAGGTTTTGCCGCTTTTCCTGTGCTTTAAAGGCGATTCGAATCTCCCTCCTGAAATCTGTTTCCTGCAATTCTGCCTTGCTTTCAAATCCTCTTCGTTGCCTTCCCTCAATATATTTGTGGACGAGAGTGATCATTTATAAGTCTGCAGGTTTGTGAATTGCAGTGCCCCTGAGCTCCATTTTTCAACTTGCTTTCTTGGGAGCTGGCCGCAAAAGCGCAGGATTGCTTCAGGCCCTATTCTGGCCCCGGGCGGCAGGCTGAGCCTGTGCTTAATTCTTCTTCCTGAGGGGAAAATAGAGTTAACTGTGCCTGTCCCAACACCTAGAGTTAGTCTCTCATTGGTTCCCCCTCTTCCCGTTCATCCTCAGGACAAATTGCAACCTGTACGGAACAGGAGGTTAAAGGTGCTGATTCTCCAAGGAGGGAGATTGCTAGTAAAGCGGCTGGAATGGCGAACCCGAGCTCAAGGACATGAGAAATGAGGTGCGTTTTAGAAACCTTTCCCGATCACACAGTGTACCATCTTCTGGGTTTCTCATGCATGTTTTCGATGTAGGAAGATGCCTTTGAACCTGGAGATTTGGGAGCCATAGGATGGGTACCACGCAGTATTACTGTAAAGGGTCTGCGTTTGCTCACCCGACCTCACCAAACCTCTCAGCCCCAAGAGTGTCCACCCTTATGTCTCAATCAGCGGTGGGTCTAGATATGGTCAATCCAGGTGGCATCACAGCCCCTGAACGAATTTCGTAAGAATTTCTCTCTCTTTCACTGTCTTTGTTTCACAGGTTTGTAAAAGTAAATGATTTTTATAATGGGGTTTAACTGCTTTTCACTGCTGTGTTTATGTCACTTTACACCCACTTGACTCACTTACAGAGAGATATCAATACATAGGTTTTAAGATTCTTACTAGTCAGATATATTCTTGGGCCGTGAATAGGGAGTGTTGAGTCCAATTCACTGAGCAAGGAGTAGGTCTTGTCTATTACATATTGGGTTTATGGAACGGTATCTGAGCTAATTTGAAACCCTTGTTTTATGCATCACCCCACCTCACCTTTTCCGTTAAGCAGCCATAGTGTGTTTCTGAAAGTGTGACTCTGTTCTGTTTTGTAATTCAGTTCAAGGGTAGCGGTTTTTGCATTCCCTCTATAAGTGATATCTTATGATAAGTGTCTTTTTCTGTGTGACTTATTTCACTTAGAATCGTCGTACCTAAATCCACTCATCATGCTGCTACTAGCCTTATGACGTTGATTTCATGGCTGAGTGATATTGCATTGTACATAAGGACCACAACTTCTTTATCCATTTTTCTCTTTCCTGGGATATTTAAGGTGTAACGAAGTGGAGGTTCTTGTCAACAGAGCAGCCCTAAACGTTGGGGTGCCTGTGTCTTGCTGATTTTTAGTTTTCCCAATTTATACACCCATGAGTGGAAGTGCCCTATGCTCTCTAAGCTGAGTTTTTTAGATGTTTCCGGACACACCGTACACTTCTCCAGAGTGGCTGTTGGCAATTTACATCCCACCCATCAGCGTAGCAAGGCTCCTGTTTCTCCATGGTCTGTCCTGCATTTCTGGTTTTGACACTTTTTCAGCATGGCCCTTTTGACCGATGGGACGCGAGACTTCTTTGTAGCGCTGATTTCCCTTTCCAGGTTGCTTGGTTGGCCAAAAAGGGCGTATGCGTTTTTTCCTGAATATATTCAGGAAAAAACGCATACGCCCTTTTTGGCCAAGGGCATCATTGTCGAGGTTTTGCCGCTTTTCCTGTGCTTTAAAGGCGATTCGAATCTCCCTCCTGAAATCTGTTTCCTGCAATTCTGCCTTGCTTTCAAATCCTCTTCGTTGCCTTCCCTCAATATATTTGTGGACGAGAGTGATCATTTATAAGTCTGCAGGTTTGTGAATTGCAGTGCCCCTGAGCTCCATTTTTCAACTCGCTTTCTTGTGATCTGGCCGCAAAAGGGCAGAATTGCTTCAGGCCCTATTCTGGTCCCGGGCGGCAGGCTGAGCCTGTGCTTAATTCTTCTCCCTGATGGGAAAATAGAGTTACCTGTGCCTGTCCCAACACCTAGAGCTAGTCTCTCATTGGTTCCCCCTCTTCCCGTTCATCCTCAGGACAAATTGCAACCTGTACGGAACAGGAGGTTAAAGGTGCTGATTCTCCAAGGAGGGAGATTGCTAGTAAAGCGGCTGGAATGGCGAACCCGAGCACAAGGACATGAGAAATGAGGTGCGTTTTAGAAACCTTTCCCGATCACACGGTGTAGCGTCTTCTGGGTTTCTCATGCATGTTTTCGATGTAGGATGATGCCCTTGAACCTGGAGATTTGTGAACCATGGGATGGGTACCACGCAGTATTACTTTAAAGGGTCTGCGTTTGCTCACCCAACCTCACCAAACCTCTCAGCCCCAAGAGTGTCCACCCTTATGTCTCAATCAGCGGTGGGTCTAGATATGGTCAATCCAGGTGGCATCACAGCCCCTGAAAGAATTTCGTAAGAATTTCTCTCTCTTTCACTGTCTTTGTTTCACAGGTTTGTAAAAGTAAATGATTTTTATAATGGGGTTTAACTGCTTTTCACTGCTGTGTTTATGTCACTTTACACCCACTTGACTCACTTACAGAGAGATATCAATACATAGGTTTTAAGATTCTTACTAGTCAGATATATTCTTGGGCCGTGAATAGGGAGTGTTGAGTCCAATTCACTGAGCAAGGAGTAGGTCTTGTCTATTACATATTGGGTTTATACAACAGTATCTGAGCTAATTTGAAACCCTTGTTTTATGCATCACCCCACCTCACCTTTCCCGTTAAGCAGCCATAGTGTGTTTCTGAAAGTGTGACTCTGTTCTGTTTTGTAATTCAGTTCAAGGGTAGCGGTTTTTGCATTCCCTCTATAAGTGATATCTTATGATAAGTGTCTTTTTCTGTGTGACTTATTTCACTTAGAATCGTCGTACCTAAATCCACTCATCATGCTGCTACTAGCCTTATGACGTTGATTTCATGGCTGAGTGATATTGCATTGTACATAAGGACCACAACTTCTTTATCCATTTTTCTCTTTCCTGGGATATTTAAGGTGTAACGAAGTGGAGGTTCTCGTCAACAGAGCAGCCCTAAACTTAGGGGTGCCTGTGTCTTGCTGATTTTTAGTTTTCCCAATTTATACACCCATGAGTGGAAGTGCCCTATGCTCTCTAAGCTGAGTTTTTTAGATGTTTCAGGACACACCGTACACTTCTCCAGAGTGGCTGTTGGCAATTTACATCCCGCCCATCAGCGTAGCAAGTCTCCCGTTTCTCCATGGTCTGTCCTGCATTTCTGGTTTTGACACTTTTTCAGCATGGCCCTTTTTTTTTGTTGTTGTTTTGTTTTGTTTTTTTTTTTATGGAACTCTTTTGTTTTTCTTTTTTTTTTTTCACACACACACACTGTATTTTATTTTTACAAGAGATAAATAGACTGACACCAAGCATTGTACATGGATGACCACAACAAAAGCAACAATGATTGCAATTACCAAACATGAAACACACTCATACTATGTCATAATATTGACATTCAGTCCAGTAATCCTCCACTGTAACAGCTCCTTTACTTTGCAGTGAAAATTGATTTGTATATCCTTTGCCTCTGAGTCCTTGTGGGATTTTTTTTTTTTAATTCAGACAGAAAGTCACAAAAATTATACTCATCCTCATCAGTTCACTCAGTCCCATGTAATTAATTGTTTTTTTTCATCTTGATCTTTTGTTAGCACTTTTATGAGTTCATCAGTTTTTCATCAGAGTTCTGAATGCTTATTCATTCAGTTCAGCAGTACAGTCAGTTACCAGAAACCTGTACTTGTCAGAGTCTTTTCCATGAATTTCTTGAAGATGAAACCCTTTTATAGGAACATATTTGCAAAATCATCAGAGTACACCCAGAACTGTCTGTAAATGACAAAAGACTTAAAAATGACCACGGTAAAAGATTTGATGAAAGTTCATAATAATGCAGTTGACAAGAAAATTAGTTATTTCTGAGATATACATTTTAAAGTAATAACTAGGATTATTACTTATAACATTATACCAGAACATATAAGATTTTTAGAAATTTCATGTAATGTCTGAAACATTTATATTAACATATTTCCATACATATTTCCATACAAATACAAATATAAGATTTTTAGAAATTTCATGTAATGTCTGAAACCTTTATATTAACATATTTCCATACATATTTCCATACAAATACAAATATAAGATTTTTAGGAATTTCATGTAATGTCTGAAACATTTATATTAACATATTTCCATACAAATAACCCAATGAAAGTTTAGTATTAGTTGTTTTGTTTGTTTTGTTATACTGCAGGTTCTTATTAGGCATCAATTTTATACATATCAGTGTATACATGTCAATCCCAATCGCCCAATTCAGCACACCACCATCCCCACCTCACCGCAGTTTTCCCCCCTTGGTGTCCATATGTCCATTCTCTACATCTGTGTCTCAACTTCTGCCCTGCAAACTGGCTCATCTGTATCATTTTTCTAGGTTCCACATACATGCATTAATATATGATATTTGTTTTTCTCTTTCTGACTTACTTCACTCTGTATGACAGTCTCTAGATCCATCCACGTCTCAACAAATGACTCAATTTCGTTCCTTTTTATGGCTGAGTAATATTCCATTGTATATATGTACCACATCTTCTTTATCCATTCGTCTGTTGATGGGCATTTAGGTTGCTTCCATGACCTGGCTATTGTAAACAGTGCTGCAATGAACATTCGGGTGCATGTGTCTTTTTGAATTACGGTTTTCTCTGGGTATATGCCCAGTAGTGGGATTGCTGGGTCATATGGTAATTCTATTTTTAGTTTTTTAAGGAACCTCCATATTGTTCTCCAGAGTGGCTGTGTCAATTTACATTCCCACCAACAGTGCAAGAGGGTTCCCTTTTCTCCACACCCTCTCCAGCATTTGTTGTTTGTAGATTTTCTGATGATCCCCATTCTAACAGGAGTGAGGTGATACCTCATTGTAGTTTTGATTTGCATTTCTCTAATAATTAGTGATGTTGAGCAGCTTTTCACGTGCTTCGTGGCCGTCTGTATGTCTTCTTTGGAGAAATGTCTATTTAGGTCTTCTGCCCATTTTTGGATTGGGGTGTTTGTTTCTTTGATATTGAGCTGAATGAGCTGTTTATATATTTTGGAGATTAATCCTTTGTCCGTTGATTCATTTGCAAATATTTTCTCCCATTCTGAGGGTTGTCTTTTCGTCTTGTTTATGGTTTCCTTTGCTGTGCAAAAGCTTTGAAGTTTCATTAGGTCCCACTTGTTTATTTTTGTTTTTATTTCCATTACTCTAGGAGGTGGATCAAAAAAGATCTTGCTGTGATTTATGTCAAAGAGTGTTCTTCCTATGTTTTCCTCTAAGAGTTTTATAGTGTCCAGTCTTATATTTAGGTCTCTAATCCATTTTGAGTTTATTTTTGTGTATGGTGTTAGGGAGTATTCTAATTTCATTCTTTTACATGTAGCTGTCCAGTTTTCCCAGCACCACTTATTGAAGAGACTGTCTTTTCTCCATTGTATATCTTTGCCTCCTTTGTCATAGATTAGTTGACCATAGGTGCGTGGGTTAATCTCTGGGCTTTCTATCTTGTTCCATTGATCTATGTTTCTGTTTTTGTGCCAGTACCATATTGTCTTGATTACTGTAGCTTTGTAGTATAGTCTGAAGTCAGGGAGTCTGATTCCTCCAGCTCCATTTTTTTGCCTCAAGACTGCTTTGGCTATTCGGGGTCTTTTGTGTCTCCATACAAATTTTAAGATGATTTGTTCTAGCTCCGTAAAAAATGCCATTGGTAATTTGATAGGGATTGCATTGAATCTGTAGATTGCTTTGGGTAGTATACTCATTTTCACAATGTTGATTCTTCCAATCCAAGAACATGGTATATCTCTCCATCTGTTGGTATCATCTTTAATTTCCTTCATCAGTGTCTTATAGTTTTCTGCATACAGGTCTTTTGTCTCCCTAGGTAGGTTTATTCCTAGGTATTTTATTATTTTTGTTGCAATGGTAAATGGGAGTGTTTCCATAATTTCTCTTTCAGATTTTTCATCATTAGTGTATAGGAATGCAAGAGTTTTCTGTGCATTAATTTTGTATCCTGCAACTTTACCATATTCATTAATTAGCTCTAGCAGTTTTCTGGTGGCAGTTTTAGGATTCTCTATGTATAGTATCATGTCATCCGCAAACAGTGACAGTTTTACTTCCTCTTTTCCAATTTGTATTCCTTTTATTTCTTTTTCTTCTCTGATTGCCGTGGCTAGGACTTCCAGAACTATGTTGAATAATAGTGGTGAGAGTGGACATCCTTGTCTCGTTCCTGATCTTAGAGGAAATGCTTTCAGTTTTTCACCATTGAGAATGATGTTTGCTGTGGGTTTGTCATATATGGCCTTTATTATGTTGAGGTAGGTTCCCTCTATGCCCACTTTCTGGAGAGTTTTTATCATAAATGGGTGTTGAATTTTGTCAAAAGCTTTTTCTGCATCTATTGAGATGATCATATGGTTTTTCTTCTTCAATTTGTTAATATGGTGTATCACATTGATTGATTTGCGTATATTGAAGAATCCTTGCATCCCTGGGATAAATCCCACTTGATCGTGGTGTATGATCCTTTTAATGTGTTGTTGGATTCTGTTTGCTAGTATTTTGTTGAGGATTTTTGCATCTATATTCATCAGTGATATTGGTCTGTAATTTTCTTTTTTTGTAGTGTCTTTGTCTGGTTTTGGTATCAGGGTGATGGTGGCCTCATAGAATGAGTTTGGGAGTGTTCCTTCCTCTGCAATTTTTTGGAAGAGTTTGAGAAGGATGGGTGTTAGCTCTTCTCTAAATGTTTGATAGAATTCACCTATGAAGCCATCTGGTCCTGGACTTTTGTTTGTTGGAAGATTTTTAATCACAGTTTCAATTTCATTACTTGTGATTGGTCTGTTCATATTTTCTGTTTCTTCCTGATTCAGTCTTGGAAGGTTATACCTTTCTAAGAATTTGTCCATTTCTTCCAGGTTGTCCATTTTATTGGCATAAAGTTGCTTATAGTAGTCTCTTAGGATGTTTTGTATTTCTGCAGTGTCTGTTGTAACTTCTCCTTTTTCATTTCTGATTTTATTGATTTGAGTCCTCTCCCTCTTTTTCTTGATGAGTCTGGCTAATGGCTTATCAATTTTGTTTATCTTCTCAAAGAACCAACTTTTAGTTTTATTGATCTTTGCTATTGTTTTCTTTGTTTCTATCTCATTTATTTCTGCTCTGATCTTTATGATTTCTTTCCTTCTGCTAACTTTGGGTTTTGTTTGTTCTTCTTTCTCTAGTTTCTTTAGGTGTAAGGTTAGATTGTTTACTTGAGATTTTTCTTGTTTCTTTAGGTAGGCTTGTATAGCTATAAACTTCCCTCTTAGAACCGCTTTTGCTGCATCCCATAGGTTTTGGGTCGTCGTGTTTTCATTGTCATTTGTCTCTAGGTATTTTTTTATTTCCTCTTTGATTTCTTCAGTGATCTTTTGGTTATCTAGTAACGTATTGTTTAGCCTCCATGTGTTTGTCTTTTTTACGTTTTTTCCCCTGTAATTCATTTCTAATCTCATAGCATTGTGGTCAGAAAAGATGCTTGGTATGATTTCAATTTTCTTAAATTTACTGAGGCTTGATTTGTGACCCAAGATGTGATCTATCCTGGAGAATGTTCCGTGCGCACTTGAGAAGAACGTGTAATCTGCTGTTTTTGGATGGAATGTCCTATATATATCAATTAAATCTATCTGGTCTATTGTGTCATTTAAAGCTTCTGTTTCCTTATTTATTTTCATTTTGGATGATCTGTCCATTGGTGTAAGTGAAGTGTTAAAGTCCCCCACTATTATTGTGTTACTGTCGATTTCCTCTTTTATAGCTGTTAGCAGTTGCCTTATGTATTGAGGTGCTCCTATGTTGGGTGCATATATATTTATAATTGTTATATCTTCTTCTTGGATTGATCCCTGGATCATTATGTAGTGTCCTTCCTTGTCTCTTGTAACATTCTTTATTTTAAAGTCTATTTTATCTGATATGAGTATAGCTACTCCAGCTTTCTTTTGATTTCCATTTGCATGGAATATCTTTTTCCATCCCCTAACTTTCAGTCTGTATGTGTCCCTAGGTCTAAAGTGGGTCTCTTGTAGACAGCATATATATGGGTCCTGTTTTTGTATCCATTCAGCCAGTCTATGTCTTTTGGTTGGGGCGTTTAATCCATTCACGTTTAAGGTAATTATCGATATGTATGTTCCTATGACCATTTTCTTAATTGTTTTGGGTTTGTTTTTGTAGATCCTTTTCTTCTCTTGTGTTTCCCACTTAGAGAAGTTCCTTTAGCATTTGTTGTAGAGCTGGTTTAGTGGTGCTGAATTCTCTTAGCTTTTGCTTGTCTGTAAAGCTTTTGACTTCTCCATCAAATCTAAATGAGATGCTTGCCGGGTAGAGTAATCTTGGTTGTAGGTTCTTCCCTTTCATCACTTTAAGTATATCATGCCACTCCCTTCTGGCTTGCAGAGTTTCTGCTGAGAAATCAGCTGTTAACCTTATGGGAGTTCCCTTGTATGTTATTTGTCGTTTTTCCCTTGCTGCTTTCAATAATTTTTCATTGTCTTTAATTTTTGCCACTTTGATTACTATGTGTCTCGGCGTGTTTCTCCTTGGGTTTATTCTGTATGGGACTCTCTGCGCTTCCTGGACTTGGGTGGCTATCTCCTTTCCCATGTTAGGGAAGTTTTCAACTATAACCTCTTCAAATATTTTCTCTGGTCCTTTCTCTCTCTCTTCTCCTTCTGGGACCCCTATAATGCGAATGTTGTTGCGTTTAATGTTGTCCCAGAGGTCTCTTAGGCTGTCTTCATTTCTTTTCATTCTTTTTTCTTTAGTCTGTTCCGCAGCAGTGAATTCCACCATTCTGTCTTCCAGGTCACTTATCCGTTCTTCTGCCTCAGTTATTCTGCTATTGATTCCTTCTAGTGTAGTTTTCATTTCAGTTATTGTATTGGTCATCTCTGTTTGCTTGTTCTTTAATTCTTCTAGGTCTTTGTTAATCATTTCTTGCATCTTCTCAATCTTTGCCTCCATTCTTATTCCGAGGTCCTGGATCATCTTCACTATCATTATTCTGAATTCTTTCTCTGGAAGGTTGCCTATCTCCACTTCATTTAGTTGTTTTTCTGGGGTTTTTTCTTGTTCCTTCATCTGGTATATAGCCCTCTGCCTTTTCATCTTCTCTATCTTTCTGTAACTGTGGTTTTTGGTCCGCAGGCTGCAGGATTATAGTTTTTCTTGCTTCTGCTCTCTGCCCTCTGGTGGTTGAGGCTATCTAAGAGGCTTGATGGTAGGCTCTGGTGGTGGGTAGAGCTGACTGTTGCTGTGGCGGTCAGAGCTCAGTAAAACAGCATGGCCCTTTTGACCGATGGGAAGCAAGACTTCTTTGTAGCGCTGATTTGCCTTTCCAGGTTGCTTGGTTGGCCAAAAAGGGCGTATGCGTTTTTTCCTGAATATATGCAGGAAAAAACGCATACGCCCTTTTTGGCCAAGGGCATCATTGTCGAGGTTTTGCCGCTTTTCCTGTGCTTTAAAGGTGATTCGTATCTCCCTCCTGAAATCTGTTTCCTGCAATTCTGCCTTGCTTTCAAATCCTCTTCGTTGCCTTCCCTCAATATATTTGTGGACGAGAGTGATCATTTATAAGTCTGCAGGTTTGTGAATTGCAGTGCCCCTGAGTTCCATTTTTCAACTCGCTTTCTTGGGAGCTGGCCGCAAAAGCGCAGGATTGCTTCAGGCCCTATTCTGGTCCCGGGCGGCAGGCTGAGCCTGTGCTTAATTCTTCTTCCTGATGGGAAAATAGAGTTACCTGTGCCTGTCCCAAGACCTAGAGCTAGCCTCTCATTGGTTCCCCCTCTTCCCGTTCATCCTCAGGACAAATTGCAAACTGTACGGAACGGGAGGTTAAAGGTGCTGATTCTCCAAGGAGGGAGATTTCTAGTAAAGCGGCTGGAATGGCGAACCCGAGCACAAGGACATGAGAAATGAGGTGCGTTTTAGAAACCTTTCCCGATCACACGGTGTACCATCTTCTGGGTTTCTCATGCATGTTTTCGGTGTAGGAAGAGGCCCTTGAACCTGGAGATTTGGGAGCCATGGGATGGGTACCACGCAGTATTACTTTAAAGGGTCTGCGTTTGCTCACCCGACCTCACCAAACCTCTCAGCCCCAAGAGTGTCCACCCTTATGTCTCAATCAGCTGTGGGTCTACATATGGTCAATCCAGGTGGCATCACAGCCCCTGAACGAATTTTGTAAGAATTTCTCTCTTTTTCACTGTCTTTGTTTCACAGGTTTGTAAAAGTAATTGATTTTTATAATGGGGTTTATTTGCTTTTCACTGCTGTGTTTATGTCACTTTACACCCACTTGACTCACTTACAGAGAGATATCAATACATAGGTTTTAAGATTCTTACTAGTCAGATATATTCTTGGGCGGTGAATAGGGGGTGTTGAGTCCAATTCACTGAGCAAGGAGTAGGTCTTGTCTATTACATATTGGGTTTATGGAACGGTATCTGAGGTAATTTGA
Organism: Balaenoptera physalus; assembly: GCF_965194825.1. Taxonomy (NCBI): domain Eukaryota; kingdom Metazoa; phylum Chordata; class Mammalia; order Artiodactyla; family Balaenopteridae; genus Balaenoptera; species Balaenoptera physalus. Next base: position 4,544 of record NW_028125981.1, on the reverse strand, counting down.
TACCCTTGTTTTATGCATCACCCCACCTCACCTTTCCCGTTAAGCAGCCATAGTGTGTTTTCTAAACGTGTGACTATGTTCTGTTTTGTAATTCAGTTCAAGGGTAGCGGTTTTTACATACCCTCTATAAGTGATATCTTATGATAAGTGTCTTTTTCTGTGTGACTTATTTCACTTAGAATCGTCATACCTAAATCCACTCATCATGCTGCTACTAGCCTTATGACGTTGATTTCATGGCTGAGTGATATTTCATTGTACATAAGGACCACCACTTCTTTATCCATTTTTTTCTTTCCTGGGATATTTAAGGTGTAACGAAGTGGAGGTTCTTGTCAACAGAGCAGCCCTAAACGTTGGGGTGCCTGTGTCTTGCTGATTTTTAGTTTTCCAAATTTATACACCCATGAGAGGAAGTGCCCTATGCTCTCTAAGCTGAGTTTTTTAGATGTTTCAGGACACACCGTACACTTCTCCAGAGTGGCTGTTGGCAATTTACATCCCGCCCACCAGCGTAGCAAGGCTCCCGTTTCTCCATGGTCTGTCCTGCATTTCTGGTTTTGAAACTTTTTCAGCATGGCCCTTTTGACCGATGGGACGCGAGACTTCTTTGTAGCGCTGATTTCTCTTTCCAGGTTGCTTGGTTGGCCAAAAAGGGCGTATGCGTTTTTTCCTGAATATATTCAGGAAAAAACGCATACGCCCTTTTTGGTCAAGGGCATCATTGTCGAGGTTTTGCCGCTTTTCCTGTGCTCTAAAGGCGATTCGAATCTCCCTCCTGAAATCTGTTTCCTGCAATTCTGCCTTGCTTTCAAATCCTCTTCGTTGCCTTCCCTCAATATATTTGTGGACGAGAGTGATCATTTATAAGTCTGCAGGTTTGTGAATTGCAGTGCCCCTGAGCTCCATTTTTCAACTCGCTTTCTTGGGAGCTGGCCGCAAAAGCGCAGGATTGCTTCAGGCCCTATTCTGGTCCCGGGCGGCAGGCTGAGCCTGTGCTTAATTCTTCTTCCTGATGGGAAAATAGAGTTACCTGTGACTGTCCCAACACCTAGAGCTAGTCTCTCATTGGTTCCCCCTCTTCCCGTTCATCCTCAGGACAAATTGCAACCTGTACGGAACAGGAGGTTAAAGGTGCTGATTCTCCAAGGAGGGAGATTGCTAGTAAAGCGGCTGGAATGGCGAACCCGAGCACAAGGACATGAGAAATGAGGTGCGTTTTAGAAACCTTTCCTGATCACACGGTGTACCATCTTCTGGGTTTCTCATGCATGTTTTCGATGTAGGAAGATGCCCTTGAACCTGGAGATTTGGGACCCATGCGATGGGTACCACGCAGTATTACTTTAAAGGGTCTGCGTTTGCTCACCCGACCTCACCAAACCTCTCAGCCCCAAGAGTGTCCACCCTTATGTCTCAATCAGCTGTGGGTCTACATATGGTCAATCCAGGTGGCATCACAGCCCCTGAACGAATTTTGTAAGAATTTCTCTCTCTTTCACTGTCTTTGTTTCACGGGTTTGTAAAAGTAATTGATTTTTATAATGGGGTTTAGCTGCTTTTCACTGCTGTGTTTATGTCACTTTACACCCACTTGACTCACTTACAGAGAGATATCAATACATAGGTTTTAAGATTCTTACTAGTCAGATATATTCTTGGGCGGTGAATAGGGGGTGTTGAGTCCAATTCACTGAGCAAGGAGTAGGTCTTGTCTATTACATATTGGGTTTATGGAACGGTATCTGAGGTAATGTGATACCCTTGTTTTATGCATCACCCCACCTCACCTTTCCCGTTAAGCAGCCATAGTGTGTTTCTGAAAGTGTGACTTTGTTCTGTTTTGTAATTCAGTTCAAGGGTAGAGGTTTTTGCATTCCCTCTATAAGTGATATCTTATGATAAGTGTCTTTTTCTGTGTGACTTATTTCACTTAGAATCGTCGTACCTAAATCCACTCATCATGCTGCTACTAGCCTTATGACGTTGATTTCATGGCTGAGTGATATTGCATTGTATATAAGGAACACAACTTCTTTATCCATTTTTCTCTTTCCTGGGATATTTAAGGTGTAACGAAGTGGAGGTTCTTGTCAACAGAGCAGCCCTAAACGTTGGGGTGCCTGTGTCTTGCTGATTTTTACTTTTCCCAATTAATACACCCATGAGTGGAAGTGCCCTATGCTCTCTAAGCTGAGTTTTTTAGATGTTTCAGGACACACCGTACACTTCTCCAGAGTGGCTGTTGGCAATTTACATCCCGCCCATCAGCGTAGCAAGGCTCCCGTTTCTCCATGGTCTGTCCTGCATTTCTGGTTTTGACACTTTTTCAGCATGGCCCTTTTGACCGATGGGACGCGAGACTTCTTTGTAGCGCTGATTTCCCTTTCCAGGTTGCTTGGTTGGCCAAAAAGGGCGTATGCGTTTTTTCCTGAATATATTCAGGAAAAAACGCATACGCCCTTTTTGGCCAAGGGCATCATTGTCGAGGTTTTGCCGCTTTTCCTGTGCTTTAAAGGCGATTCGAATCTCCCTCCTGAAATCTGTTTCCTGCAATTCTGCCTTGCTTTCAAATCCTCTTCGTTGCCTTCCCACAATATATTTGTGGACGAGAGTGATCATTTATAAGTCTGCAGGTTTGTGAATTGCAGTGCCCCTGAGCTCCATTTTTCAACTCGCTTTCTTGGGAGCTGGCCGCAAAAGCGCAGGATTGCTTCAGGCCCTATTCTGGCCCCGGGCGGCAGGCTGAGCCTGTGCTTAATTCTTCTTCCTGATGGGAAAATAGAGTTAACTGTGCCTGTCCCAACACCTAGAGTTAGTCTCTCATTGGTTCCCCCTCTTCCCGTTCATCCTCAGGACAAATTGCAACCTGTACGGAACAGGAGGTTAAAGGTGCTGATTCTCCAAGGAGGGAGATTGCTAGTAAAGCGGCTGGAATGGCGAACCCGAGCACAAGGACATGAGAAATGAGGTGCGTTTTAGAAACCTTTCCCGATCACACGGTGTACCATCTTCTGGGTTTCTCATGCATGTTTTCGATGTAGGAAGATGCCCTTGAACCTGGAGATTTGGGACCCATGCGATGGGTACCACGCAGTATTACTTTAAAGGGTCTGCGTTTGCTCACCCGACCTCACCAAACCTCTCAGCCCCAAGAGTGTCCACCCTTATGTCTCAATCAGCTGTGGGCCTAGATATGGTCAATCCAGGTGGCATCACAGCCCCTGAACGAATTTTGTAAGAATTTTTCTCTCTTTCACTGTCTTTGTTTCACGGGTTTGTAAAAGTAATTGATTTTTATAATGGGGTTTAGCTGCTTTTCACTGCTGTGTTTATGTCACTTTAAACCCACTTGACTCACTTACAGAGAGATATCAATACATAGGTTTTAAGATTCTTACTAGTCAGATATATTCTTGGGCGGTGAATAGGCGGTGTTGAGTCCAATTCACTGAGCAAGGAGTAGGTCTTGTCTATTACATATTGGGTTTATGGAACGGTATCTGAGCTAATTTGAAACCCTTGTTTTATGCATCACCCCACCTCATCTTTCCCGTTAAGCAGCCATAGTGTGTTTCTGAAAGTGTGACTCTGTTCTGTTTTGTAATTCAGTTCAAGGGTAGCGGTTTTTGCATTCCCTCTATAAGTGATATCTTATGATAAGTGTCTTTTTCTGTGTGACTTATTTCACTTAGAATCGTCGTACCTAAATCCACTCATCATGCTGCTACTAGCCTTATGACGTTGATTTCATGGCTGAGTGATATTGCATTGTACATAAGGACCACAACTTCTTTATCCATTTTTCTCTTTCCTGGGATATTTAAGGTGTAACGAAGTGGAGGTTCTCGTCAACAGAGCAGCCCTAAACTTAGGGGTGCCTGTGTCTTGCTGATTTTTAGTTTTCCCAATTTATACACCCATGAGTGGAAGTGCCCTATGCTCTCTAAGCTGAGTTTTTTAGATGTTTCAGGACACACCGTACACTTCTCCAGAGTGGCTGTTGGCAATTTACATCCCGCCCATCAGCGTAGCAAGTCTCCCGTTTCTCCATGGTCTGTCCTGCATTTCTGGTTTTGACACTTTTTCAGCATGGCCCTTTTTTTTTGTTGTTGTTTTGTTTTGTTTTTTTTTTTATGGAACTCTTTTGTTTTTCTTTTTTTTTTTTCACACACACACACTGTATTTTATTTTTACAAGAGATAAATAGACTGACACCAAGCATTGTACATGGATGACCACAACAAAAGCAACAATGATTGCAATTACCAAACATGAAACACACTCATACTATGTCATAATATTGACATTCAGTCCAGTAATCCTCCACTGTAACAGCTCCTTTACTTTGCAGTGAAAATTGATTTGTATATCCTTTGCCTCTGAGTCCTTGTGGGATTTTTTTTTTTTAATTCAGACAGAAAGTCACAAAAATTATACTCATCCTCATCAGTTCACTCAGTCCCATGTAATTAATTGTTTTTTTTCATCTTGATCTTTTGTTAGCACTTTTATGAGTTCATCAGTTTTTCATCAGAGTTCTG